>NC_044308.2:120942301-121242595 GCF_007474595.2 Lynx canadensis
GTGACGGCTACTCCACTTTGGCTCTAAGGCTCCTGGTGATGTTTGATTTC
The DNA here is from genome assembly GCF_007474595.2 of Lynx canadensis. Classification (NCBI taxonomy): domain Eukaryota; kingdom Metazoa; phylum Chordata; class Mammalia; order Carnivora; family Felidae; genus Lynx; species Lynx canadensis. The sequence continues at coordinate 120,942,352 of NC_044308.2, forward strand.
ATTTCTGGTCTTCTCTCTATTTTGACTTCATTCCTCTGGTCAGAGCCACATGCTTTTTGTTTCCTGAGGCGAAGACTATGTAAAAATCTTAGCATTACGAGCCACATTCAGTGTTCCCTAAGTCTGGTGAAATTCAGCCGAGCCGGCGTGAGAACGGACTGGCCTACTCTAGCAGCTGTGGATACAGTCTAGCTGGGGGCAGAGTTTACAGGGTGTGTCATGATTCATGTGGTGGCCGGAGGGATAGTAAAAGCAGTTTGCCCCTGGTGTCAGCTGTTACCTTTGTTAATACTTGAGCTGTCTCACTTGTTGGTATTTGCTTATCTCCCGCGCCAGCTGATGGAGTTACTTACTGATGGTGGCGGCAGTCAGGATGGGCCCTTACCCCATCAAGCAACAGTACTGAGGGAGTTGTTGGGTTTTGCCAATGCACTAAACGCAAGGTGGCCCAGAGAGGCTTTCACCTACATTAAGATCCCAAAAGAGATGAATGTCAAATGCCCGAAAACAGCAATGTGGAATAGACACAAGGAAAATGAATGATGCTGCTGAAGCGTATGGATCTGTAAGGTTTTTAGCAAGCCCAGCAAAACAAACTTCTGGCCAAAAGAAATTTTCCCGCCACTGCACATAGGCGTGTTAAGCACCTGGGGAAATTGCCAAGTTTTCGGAACGTAAGCTTTTCAAGCATAGTATTGAAGAATGAGGCAGATCCTGAAGATGTTCACCGGGGAAAACAATCTTGGCAAGGTTCAGAAGTAAGAAGGCATGACGAAGAGAAGGAGACATGCTTAGAGCAGAGGTGCTGGGGCCTGTAGACGGACAGCAGCAGCACGTCCTTGCCCCAACCACACATACTGGACCAGAAATGGAGGGTGGGTTGGGCAGTCTTACAAGCCCTCCGGGGGACTCTGGTGCACGCTGACATTTGTGAACCACAGGCTTTGTATAGTTAAACGTTTTAAGATGTTGGTGTCCCTCTAAGCTGTAAGGTGCACTTACATTTCTCTCCACAAGTATAGACGTGTTTTGTATATGATTCTTTGCAGAAATTGTTAATGTCTTTATTTCCCATACTTTTTCCCTGAAGCTCCTAAAAGATCTCCTGGAAATATTGGGAAAGGATGATGGGGAGAAAAATGTCATCAAGGCCATATTTAGATGGATGGAAACAACCTTTCACGTGGGTTAAAATATAACAGTGAATTTTCAGTCTGTGCGTGATAGTCATTTTTCACAACAGACGGCAAAACATTTGTGTAACGTACAGCCGCCTATGATTTCATGATACTTGTTCATTGCATCTTAATTTCCTGGGAAAGTGTTATGTCTTTTCTGGCATAATAATGACGAAGTCTTTAGAGTGTGGCTCACGAAAATGAAAATAATTGGCGGAAGAGACCATCCTGAGTACATAGTGTTGTGGAATAAATCCTTTTTGAGCTATTGGTGATCTTTTGCTAGAACTTAATCACACCCTATTGTCTTTGTGTTACATTTCAGTGATTCTGCAGAGGTTGGTGACCAGCAGCAACAGAATGTTGTATATTTTTGTGTTGTCTGACTCAAGGATTCAGCATTTCCAAATACGGTACTCGAGTCCTAAAGCTTTGAAATGAAATTGCGACCATTTCTTTCTTTGGGTTTTATTTGCACAAATAAGGCTAGGCTGTAATTTATTACTAAAGCCTGCGAGCCCAAGATTTTCTCTGGGAATATGTGTGGCCAACGAGGACTTCTCTGGTATCATGTCCTCAGGTACTCACGTCGTCTTGTGCCCAGGTGTGACTTTATAAAGGTGATTAAGTGAGGGCACAGACAGGCCTGTGTCACCGAAAGAAAAGCTTAATGTTACAGTTCCCCTAGAAACAAGGCATGGCTTGCCCTGCAGGGCCACGGGAGGACAACCGGGTTTGGTCAAGAGGCAGAAGACGGGAGCAAGCAATAGGTTTAGGCCAGAGCCTCTGTTGGGGTTTCCACTATGAAGGCGGGGCAGGGCAGGGGGAACAGTTTGGAAATGGCTAGTTTGAATAATTCTGGGGCCTTTGGACCATAGTGTAGACTCTGGTTGCCTGGTACCTGGCCCTGGGGTGATTGCTTCCTGGAGTGGAACAGGCCAGATGGAGGGGGTATGGCTCCATCGTACCTGCTTAGTTTGCACATCAAAAGCGTGCTGCTGGCTGATTCCTTTGCTGTCTTCCTGAGAATCAGCCAGCCCTGGGAGAGGCAGTGTTTCCCTAGCCAGAAAGGGTTTTTAATCTGTTGAAACATTGTAGTGTACAGAAAATTAAAAAAAAAAAAAAAAACGGGATTAGCACACATGTTTAAGCTGTTAAGTTCTCCTTTCAATTTTTTCAGTCTTTTAAAACACCATGTGATTTTCCTCTTCGATCTTGAAAACCAGCTAAAAATACTTCTGACCAAAAATGTTGGTGTTACTAGATAGTATCAGGGTATGGGAATATAAAAAGAAGGTTTTCAAGATGTAAATTATGAGAAGTAATGTTTTCTTTCTCTGGAAGTGAGTTCTGACCCTTGCAGATCCCTCATTCAAATGTTTTTAATTGAGAAAGAGGAAACATCAGAGAACTTACAGATGGTTGCGGTGGCTTTGACTTAAATCAACCCCTTTCACTGTGTGTAGACCCTGCGTCTTGCCCCTCCCAGTGGGCCGGGTATCCCTTCGTGAACAGTTGTCATGATTGTGCGGACTCCTGCCACCCCAAAACCATGGTGACACTTAAAATTGCTCTCGATATTTATCCCACTCCTCTTGTCAGTAGCTATTGCAAACTGCGGCCATTTCAAATTCTGCTTACCCCCACCTTCTCTCAAGTTCAGCGGCCAATCTCCCCCATCCCCTAGCAGGTAACAGGCCATTAGACAGGAGTCCCCGGTCGCACACCCCTTACGTACACCCTTCCTCACCTCCTTCTTGCAAGTGCCTGTCATACCTAAGACAGATTCCTTCTCCTCTGTGCCTTGGTTCCCTCTCCTTTGATCAGACGACTTGCTCAGTCTAACTATAGCTTCTCACTCCTGGCACGTAGAGCTTTGCATTTGAACATGTTTTAAAGATTCCTTCTTCAAACAAAAATACCTTTCTCAGCCCTTTGAACCCCTTGGCTACCAAAAATACTGCCCTCACTCGCACTTCCTGTTCATTAATTCTCAGTCCACTGAAGCGGTAGTTTTTAACCCTGGCTGCACATTAAGACCACCTGGGGAGAGTTTTAAAAATCTTAATTCCCCCAACTGAACCACAGAAAAATCACATCAGAATGGGGAGGCGGGACAGGCTTCATTCTTTTTAAAGCAACGGTGCAGGTGGGGCTGAGAACCACCATACCAAAACCTGGCTGCTACATTCACTGCCATTAAAACTGTTTTCGCTGGGTTCACCAGTGATTTCCAGTTGTCAAAATTCAGTCCTTCGATGGATCATTATGATGTCATACTGTACAGTGACTTCCATTGTGGAATTGTCCCTGTTCTGACCCTGCTTTCTCCTGATTTTTCCCCTACTTCTTTGCTTTCTCAATCTCCACAGGTGGGAGGATGGGTGGGTGGGTCAGTCCAACGCAGACCGGATGTCCCTGTCCTCCCTTCTGATATTTCAGTTAACACCCGTGGGGTCACGCGCCCCTTTGCCATACCACCTAATGCACTGACTTAAAGCATGGACATAGAGTGAAGCATTTCATTAATAATTGGTGTAGACTTACAGGAAAGTGTGCTCAAGGTCTCTGCTCCTTCCTTTGTTTCTCTTTGTCTCTACTCCAGGCCCACATAGGTAGGAAGGTTGCTGATCACATTTGTCAGGTTCTAAGATTCGTAAGACCCCTATTTACTCTTGTGTTGCCATTCGTGAAAAGTCAGGCTTGAACTCTGGTCCCTCTTCTGCTTTCTCCTCTCCAGGGTCTTGGACCAGTAAGGAGGCCTGGGCCCACTTCTACATACAAGGAGGCTACCCCCACCTAGTGCTTTCAGTTTTTTTACTTTCTGCTTCTGGTAAGAGTTTAGTTTGGGCATGAGACAGACTCATTTCCTCACCGATGTTTGACCTTCGGTACCACGTTGGATCTTGGGGTTTCAGGCCCTAGCCCTACTCCTAGTAAAGTGGACCTCGATTTTCTACTTTATTGCCATCACTGCATGCTGCCTCGGAAACTATATGTAGGGGTTCCACCCTCACCAGAAGGGATCCTGTGTGTTCCTGGCTTCTTTGAATCACTAGTTTCTGATTCGAAATCTGGGATGAGGGATCTGATTAGTACTCATGTGCCTATCTATCCTAGCTGCAGGAAGTGAGGATGAGTTATCTGGAATGTGTAGCTTCTGTTGGGGTTGGATGAATTCCTCATCCATAGATTAACTTGCTCAAAGTCACATAGCTAATATTGAAGCCAGCATTCACACTCTGTCTTTTTGGTGCTAGACTTTCTGTTCCCAGCAACACTCTTTGCTGCCTCTTTTCACAATATAAATGAACTATTGGTGGCCACGTATATGTGAAATAAACTATGTGCCACTGGTCCCAGGGCTGGGTGTCTCGTGACACCCTTTTATTCCATTTACCTGTTGCTCCTGGTGAGCTGTTTATCAAAGCAACCGTGAATGGGCTCCTGTGCCTACATCATTGAAAGAAGATAGGCAATTTCTGTGGCATCTTCTTAAAATGACCTATTCTTGTTTTTGGAAGCTACTAGAGCAAAAGTCAATAAAATCTTCCAAACCTATGGCAGGTGTTGTCCTTTGTATGCCAAAGCAAGATGGATCCCTAAGGCGTGAGGACACGTACTTTGAATTGTTAATGGTAGTGATGGACTGTTCTGAACGTTCTGCTAAACGCCTCGTAGACCTGCTAGCAATATAGCTGTCTTAACAGTTTGGGCCTTAATAAATGTCCCTTCACTCAGTAGATGTGAATAGAACACATTTTATGCCAAGCACCCAGCTTGCTGCTGAATATACAAAGAAGAAAGGCATTCCTGCTGTTATGATATTATTCATGGTCTTCTGAGGAAGAGACCAGGAAAGCAAATATTGTGATGTAGAATGATAAATTTTGAGATAAGAATACCAGGGTATCTTGGCAGCAAGGAGGAAGGCACCCGAACTCAAACTGAGTAGAGGGAGGATTTGAAAAATGCTGGACCACGTTCTGAAGGATGAACAGGAAGTTCAGTGAAGACGAGAGAATGAGGCCATCCTGCCTAAAGAGCATGGTTTGTATAGGGCACTGCATGTCTTGTGGTATGGCTGACAGCATAAAGGAGCAGGGAGAGGTAGGCAGGAGGCCAGTGAAGGACCCTGTGTAAACTGGCTTGCTTGTCGATTTGGAGAGCTGTTACAGTATTCCTCTGCTGGGCAGTCATGGAAAGCCTACTGCAACTGGCCCATTGTGCAAACAAAGCCAGAACTGAGATGTGACCAGGTTTCCATCTCCTCGATCACCTCCCTGGAAAATATAACCAGATCCATCTATTTGTGGGAGCTACTGACCTGCTTAGGAGTAGAGGAAGCTGAATTGGAAATAACAGTTTGCACCATGGCTGACTGAATCCTTCATGTGTTCTATCCTGATGCCAGGCTGAAGTTATTCCTCTTAAACCACCTTATCTTGGTAGAATTTAATGCACACTGCAGTCATCTTAATTCCTAGTACTGTTCTTCAGTAGCAAAGTTGCTATTCTAAAACTATGTGTTTGGAGATTTTTTTGTTTCTCAGTGGTGACCATAAATTTGTGTTGATCAACTCACACTCTATATTGGGAAACTCTGCAATCTTTGCAATTTCAAGGCTGCAGAAAGTATCCATAGGATAGAATGAATGCACCTGGCCCATATTAAGCATTGATTTTGGTCTCATTAATTCCATGCTGTAAGTAAAGTTAGCTGAACCCTTTGAAATGGTGTAAAATGGAACCAATTAATTGGTTTTGGCCAACAGTGGTGATGAATGGCCCTTTTTCTGGTGTTCCACAGTAGTGTGACTTAGAGCCTCCTCTCCACATTCTTTGGAGCTCTTGATTCAAACCCTTTTTTTAAACAAAAAATCTTTTAGTTTGAAATAAGTTTAGACCTAGAGGAAAGCTGCAAAAATAGTACAGAAAGTTGCCATATGCCCTTCTCCCAGCTTCTAGTGTTAACAACTTACATAGCCGTGATACGGTTATTGAAACCAGGAAATTAACGTTGACACAATCCAGTTAACTAAACTACCTGCTTAGTTGAATGTCATCAGTTCTGCCTGTTACGTCCTTTCTCTGGTTAAGAATTCAACCCAGGATCCATTTGTATTTGGGTCTGTTTCTGGGCTTTGGGTTCTATTCACTGGTCTGCTTATCTCCTTGTACACAGTAGCACACTGTTTTCAATAATAGACACTTTATAGTATATTTTAATATCTGGTAGAGCTAGTCCCCTGTTATAATTTTTCTTTTCCAGTGTTTTCCTGGCTATTCTTAACATGTTTGTTTTTCCGCGTAAACTTTAGTATCAACATGTCTAACTGAGATTGCATTACATTTATTAGCTTACTTAGAACTGACATCTTTACAGTGTTGAGTTATCCAAGTTACCCAAGAACAGGGGATGTATTTCTACTTGTTCAAGTCTATTTTTGTGCCTTTTCAGTACTGTTTTAAAGTTTTCCTTGGATAGGTAGTACGTATATCTTATTAAGTTTATCCCCTTGTATTCAATTCTTTCTTGCTACTAATGGGGTTTTCTCTGCTATGAGGTCTTCTACTTGGTTATTGTTCTTATATATGCCTTTTGATTTTTGTATATTAACTTTATATCCTACTGCCTTCCTGAATTCTTTTGATTTTGGGGTGACTTTTATCACTGATCCTCAAGGGTCAAAAAAAAATCTTTCTAAATGTATTGAACAGTAGCAAGAAATGAATCTGTAGAAGTCGAGAGTGCTTTGAAAGCTTAACTTTGGGTGGCAAGTGAGATGAAAGCCACCTTTCACCCTGAAAGTATCTGTGGAGACCTGGTCCCTTGAGTCTCTGTCATGGTGACTGTGATAGGTGCCAGAGGTAAAGCAGGGCCTACTCAAAGCAGAGCGTTTAGCCTGAGATCTCCCACGAAACAGGGACCCTCAAAGTGCTACCCTCACAGTGTAAGCATCAACACTAAGTAAACCCACCAAGCAGAAATAACAGCAAGATAGCATGCCTTTATTGATATTGGCCTTGGGTGGAGGAAAAATTTGTTTGTTTGTTTGTACCTTAAATGTTTAGCAAGTTGTCCCTTATAGAGTTTATGGCCTAAGTTCATCCTACTGGTATGGTCCAAAATACTGCAAATGGGAATTTCATTTACAATAAACCTAGGTCAGTAGTGACCTCAGAGGCCTAGCACACACAGATTCTCTCAAAAGCAATAAAACTTCAATCAGGGTATCTAAGAACTACCACAGATAAAGTTAGAAAGAATATGAGTAGCTCACAGTTAAAAACCACAAACCAAAGGAGGAATCAAGGTCCCATGAGTGAGAGGCATCAGAAACAACATACAGGAGAGTCAGACTCACAGACACATTAGATATTGTACTTACTGCCACATGATATAAACTAAATGTTTTAAATATATTTCAAGAAATAAAAGAGAGACTTCAAAACACCAGGCTACAGAGGCACGTAATTTTGAAAGGAGGTGATGAGAGTTACAGTGTCCTACTGTCTTTCAGTTGTTCAGGAGGAGTTAGAGTCTTACCAATTTGGGGCCTTAGGTGGGTAGACATTTTAAAATATTTGGAGTAACCACTGAATAAATATAGAGAATATAGCACTTAAGTTAACATGGGAAGGATGATAAAAAAGAAGCTAGAAAGGTGAGAAAAACAAAAAGCATAAAATAAGATGGTAAAAGAATTCAAATATGTCAGTTATAAGTGTTAATGAACTAAACTCTGCAGTTGAAAGATAAAGCCTGTAATACTGGATTTAAATATCTACCTATATGCTATTTATGAGAGGTACTTGGAAAACTTAGTCACAGGAAGATTGAAAATAAAAGGATGAAAAAAATATAAGAGGAAGATATCAGAGAAAGTAATCTCTACGAAATTAGAAACTTCGGCTCCATTACTGATAAATGGTTCAATTTGCCAGACATACTGATTTTCAGCTAAGCTTGATAATAGAGCCTCAGTATATACATAAGCAAAAATTGGCAAAACTAAGTTTAAAATATCTTTTAGTAATTGATACAAGTGGACAGAAATTGTTACCTGCAAAATATACCAAAGCAAAATACAAGTGAAACAGGATAACATATTTGCAGTTTATTTCACACATTAAGGGCTAATATTCCTAATTTATGAACACCTTTTTAAGATAAAGGTTTTGGGGTTCCTGGGTGGCGCAGTCAGTTAATTGTCCAACTTCAGCTCAGGTCATGATCTCATGGTTGAATTTGAGCCCCATGTCGGGCTCTGTGCTGACAGCTCAGAGCCTGAAGCCTACTTTAGATTCCGTGTGTGTCTCTCTCTCTGCCTCTCCCCTGCTCATGCTCTGGCTCTCTCTCTCAAAAATAAAATAAAATAAAAAACAATTAAAAATTAAAGTGGTTTGGGGCACCTGGGTGGCTCGGTCGGTGGAGCATGTAACTCTTGATCTCACAGTTGTGGGTTCAAGCCCCATGTTGGGTATGGAGATTACTTGAAATCTTCAAAAAAATAAAAGTAGAGGAGATCCTATAGAAAAATAGGGAAGAGATATGAACAGTTTATAGGAAAAAAATGCAAATGTCCCTTAAGCATGTGAAAAGACAACTTAATTATTTGATTTTCACAACAACCTAATGAGGTAGATATTCTTATCTTCCCCATTTTTCAGAGAAGGAAACTGAGTTAAAAAGGTAACGCATTCTACCTGAACTCAGATACTAATCAGTTATGGTTTTAGGATTTGAATGCAGTCAGGCTGGCTCCAGATCAGAGTAATTCACCATGACTAAGTGAGGCTTGTTTCAAGAACACAAGGGTCATTTAATATTAGGACTAGCTGGGTGTTTCCTTAATTTGATAAAATATATTTATCTCAATCCAAAGCCAGCATCATGCTTAATTGAGAATTAGAGAAACAATTTTTTAAATTAAAGTCAGAAACAAGACAAAGATGTCCACTAATCATCACCATTGTTTAAAACTGTTCTTCAGGACTTAGACAAGACAATTAGACAAGAGAAAGAAATTAAAGGTAGAGAAATTAGGAAGAGAGGATAAAATTATAATTTGCAGATATGATTGGACTGTCAAGCTAGAAACTAAAAAGGAGTAACCAACTTAGAACAAACTTAGAAACGAAACAAGAATTTAATAAATTAGATGGGTACAAAAGTAATTTTTAGAATCAACAGCCTTTGTATACACAATGTCTGATTACATGCTACAAAGAAAGAAAAGACCCACTTTATAATAGCAGCAGAAAACAAAAGATATAAAATACTTAGGAATAAGCCCAAGAAGTAGAAAAGTTCAAAATGCTAATGAGGGACACAAAACAAGACTTGAACAAATGGGAAGAAATTCCATGTTCTCACACAAGAACAATGAGCCTTGTAATGACGTCACTCTCCTTAATCTATAAATTTGATGTGATATTCAATAAAAGTACCAGATTTTTAAAAAAAATTTTTAATGTTTACTTTTGAGAGAGACAGAGTGCAAGTGGGAGAGGGGAAGAGAGAGAGAGGGAGATATAGAATCTGAAGCAGGCCCCAAGCTGTCAGCACAGAGCCCAACATGGATCTCGAAGCCATGAACCGTGAGATCATGACCTGAGCCGAACGCTTAACTGGCTGAGCCACCCAGATGCCCCCTTTACCAATTAGATTTCTAAAAAAGATTTACACAAACTAATTCTGAAGTTCATATGGAAAACCAAGCAAGGATATGCAAGAAAGAAAGGGATGGTGATAGAAGGAGATTAACTCTATAGATGTTTAAAATTTATAAATCTATAGCAATTAAAACAGTGTGGTAATAATTTGTGAATAGCCAGATCAGTAGAAGAGTTCAGAAACAGGTCTAAATACATACGGGAATTGAGTGTATGATAAAGGTGGCTTTTCAATCAGTGAGGAAAAGACTATTGAGAGGGAGATCACTGGGTAGTGTTCTGGAAAAAAATTAAGGTGGATCCACACTTTACTCCTTATATCAGGACAACTTGCAGGCAGTTCTAAGGCTTAAGTGTAAAAAATAAAACTCTGAATGTACTAGGAAGAAAAAAGAAAATTTTCTTATGACTTGAGAATGGGAAAGGACTTTCTGAGTCTGCCACAAAACCCAACAGCCTTAGAAGAAATGATTGCTAGGTGAGACTTTGTAAAGATAAGAGAGCCTCTTCATGACAGTAGCATCATAAGCAAATGCAAATGAGAACCTGGGTGAGATATGTGTAACTCCACCAAGATAAGGGCTAATTTACCTAATTTTATAAAAGGAACCCCTCAAATCAAAAAGAAATAGATCAGCAATCCAATATAAAAATGGTCAAAAGAAATTAACAGATACTTCATAGAAGAGAAAATACAAATGACTCTTAAGCATGTGAAAATAATGTGAGCTAAAGCTCACTTGTAATAAAATAGATTTTTCACCTATCAAAAACAATAAGGTTTGATAATACACTATAATGGCAAGCATTGTAAGAAATTACAATGGACATTAGACAGTTATTTTGAACTAAATTACAAAAAAAAATTATGACATCAAAACTTGAAGAACAAAGCTAAAGCTGTACTTAAAGGGAAGTGTGTTTCTTTAAATCTGCATATAATAAAAGGAAAGAAAGGCTAAAAAACAATCTGAAGAGTAGAGTAGGAAATTTAATACTGGAAGAGGCACTTTCACACATTGCATAAATTAGTACAAACTGTGGACGCTGACAGTATCTATCAGATGACAGGTACATTACATCTTTTAACCCAACAATCCTAGGAATTTTTCCTACAGATACATTTGTATTATGTGCAAAATGACTTCTGAGCATGGCTGATCATTAGAATTCACTAGAGGTGAGTTAGTTTCACTGCACACTCAGGGGGAAGACACAGAAATGCTTGAATACAGAAGGTGAGGATCATTTGGGATCGTCTTAAAGAGGCTGCTTACCACATTGATACATATTTTTAAAAACCGAACTATATGTTGCTTTCAAGGGGCACACTTTTTAAGTGTAAAGACAAAGAAAGATTGAAAGTTAAAGAATGGAAAAAGATACACCAACCAAGAGCTAACCAGAAGGAGGCTGATGTAGCTATACAAATATCAAAGTAAGTCAAGAAGCATTACTAAACATACAGAAGGACAGTTCATAAATAAAAGCATAAATCCACCAGGAAGGTATAATAATATAAAAATAACATTATACTTACAAAAAATAAGTATAATATTTGGTGCATGTGTTGATGCACCTAATACTATAGTTTCAAAATATAGAGCAAAATTACAGAACTATAATAAGCTGATAGTAACAGATAGTGAAAAAGTCATTAAGAATATGAAAGATTTCAACATAAGTAATAACTTTGATGCACATACCATACTACAATCAGTATTGTCAGGATATGTGTTTTTTCCAAGTGTCCATGGAGCATTTACCAAAATTTACCATCTGTTGGTCCTTAAAGCAAATCTCAACAAATTCCAAAGAGTGAAATCATCCAAAATAGATTCTCTGACCAAAGTGGGATTAAGGTAGAAATTAATAACAAAAAGATAATTAGGGACTCCTCAAATACTTGAAAATTAAGCAATATACTTCTAAATGACGAATAATTCAAAAGAAATTATAATGGACATTAGACAGTTATTTTGAATTAAGTTACAATAAAAATAATGACATCAAAACTTGAAGAACAAAGCTAAAGCTGTACTTAAAGGGAAGTTTGTTTCTTTAAATCTATATATAATGAAAGAAAGGCTAAAAATCAATCTAAAAAGTAGAGTAGGAAATTGAATCTAATTCTAGAAGAGTAAAGAAAATAATAAAGGTAATAAATTAATGAAATAGAAAAAAGTATATAAGAAAGTCAACAAATCTAGAGCTGGGTTTTTTGAAAAGACTAATAAAATTGATAAATTGCTAGCAAGGAAAAAAAAAAAACCACTGCTAGACTAAGAAAATGAGAAAAAAAAGGTACAAATTGACAATGCTATTAAGTAGATATTATGAAGAACTTTATACCAATAAATCTGAAAATCTACATGAAATGAAATTTCTATGAAATTACAGTTTACCAACTGAAGAGGAAACAAAGTCTGAATATTTTATGGCTAAGAAATTGAATCTGTAACTAAAAATTTTCAGGTGTAGATTTCTTTACTAAATTTCTAAGCATTTTAAAGGAATTAAACTGATCTTACACAGACTCTTTCAAATCAGAGAAAGAAAAAAACAATTCCCAGCACATTTTGAGACCACCATAATTTTAATACCAAAGGGTGACAAGTACATTATAAGAAGTAAAAATAATGGACCAATATCTCTCATGAACATACGTACAAATATCCTAAACAGAATCTTAGTAAGTAGAGTCCAATGATATAATTCATTTCAGTAATATAATGTTGGCTTAATATTACAAAATCAAGCAGTATTTTCAAGTGGTTCTGGGACAACCGAATATCCACATGCAAGAAGGTAAAGTTGGATTTCTTCATACTCCATATGCAAAAATTAATTCAAAATGGGTCAAAAACCTAAATGTAAGAGTTAAAATATAAAATTATTAGAAGGAAATACAGGTATAAATCTTCATGATCTTTCATTCGACAGTGATTTCTTACATACGACACCAAAATCACAAGGAACCAAAATAAAAGTGGATAAGCTGGACTTCATTAAAAATTTAAACTTTTGTGCTTCAAAAGACAATAACACAAAGAAAATACAACCTACAGAGTAGGAGAAAATATTTGTAGCTCCTATAACTGGTAAGTGTCTAGTATCCAGAATAGATGAATAATTCTTACAACTAAACAAAAAGGCCAACAGAACAACTAAAAAAATAGGCAAAAGGATTTGAATAAACATTTTTCCAAAGAAGAGACACAGGTAGCCGATAAGCACATAAAAAAATGTTTAACATCATTACTCATTACAGAAGTGCAAATCAAAATCACAATGAGATACTACCTCACACCCGCAAGGAAGACAATAATAATAAAAAAAAAAAAAAATGCAGGGATGCTTGGCTGGCTGGGTTGGTGGAGCATGTGACTCTTGATCTCAGGATTGTAAATTTGAGTCCCACACTGGGTGTAGAGATTTCTTTTTTTAAAAATCCTTTAAAAAATACAGATAATAACAAGTGATGATAAGGATGTGGAGAAATTGGAACTTTCATAAATTGCTGGTGGGAATGTAAAATGGTGTAGCCACTTTGGAAAACAGTTTGACAGTTCCTCAAAAAGTTAAGTGCAGTTTACTATATGACCCAGAAATCTTACTCCCTATGTTCATAGCAGCATTATTCATAATAGCCAAAAAGTGGAAACAACTCAAATGTCCAACTAATGAATTGGTCAACAAAATGTGTTATATCCATATGACAGTATCATTCAGCCGTGAAAAGGAATGAAGTACTGATTCATGCTACATGGATGAACCTTAAGGATATTATGCTAAGTGAAAGAAGTCTGACACTAAAGCATATTATATGATATGATTCCACTTATATGATTATATGATTCCACTTATAAGTGAAATGTCCAGAATAGGCAAAATTTATGTAGACAGAAAGTGGATTCGTGGCTTCCAGAGACTGGGGGAAGAGGGTAATGGGGAGTGACTGCCAATGGGTATGGAGTTTCTTTCTGGGAATGATTAAAATGTTCTGGAATTAGATACTGGTGATAGTTGCACAGCTTTATGAATATACTGAAGACCACTGAATTGCACACCTTAAAAGGATGAACATTATGGTATATGAATTATATCTCAATTTAAAATCAGCATATTTAACCAAATTAGCATCATAAAGGAGAAAAAAGAATGAGATCACCTCAATAGAATGATGTAGAAAAAGCATTTAATAAAATCAAATAATTATTCATGATATATACTCAACACACTAGGAATAGAAGGAAATGTTCTTAAACTGGTAAAGATCATCTATAAAATATCATAGTTAGTAGCAAAATGTTGAAAGCTTTCTCCCTGAGATTAGGAATACCTGCTGGGGCACCTCTCTGGCTAAATTGGTGGAGCATGCAACTCTTGATCTCAGGGTCGTAGATTCAAGCCCCATGTTGGATGCAGAGATTACTTAAAAATAATAAAGTCTTAAAAAAAAAAGGAATACCTTCTAATAGTACTTATATTCAATATTGTGCTGGAGATTGTAACTTGTAATAAGGCAAGAAAAAAGGTTATAAAGACTGAAAAGGAAGAGATAAACTGTCTATTCACAGATGATATGATTGTTTATGTAGAAAATCCTAAAGAATCTGTGGCTTAGCAGGATTACTACAAATACAGTGGTGCCTGGGTGGCTCAGTCGGTTAAGCATCTATTTTGGCTCAGGTCATGATCTCACGGTTGTGAGATCAAGCCTACATGGGGCATGGAACTTGCTTGGGATTCTCTCTCTCCCTCTCTCTGCTTCTCTCTCTCTCTCAAATAAATAAATAAACGTAAAAAAATACAAATATATCAAAGTCCCTGGATTCATGGTGTGTGTGTGTGTGTGTGTGTGTGTGTGTGTGTGTGTGTATCTCACTATATATGTACTATATTACTATATCCTGTAACTACTATGAACAGAATATGAGTAAACAATAAGTAGAAAGTGAAATTTTAAAACACCATTTACAATGACATTAAAGATATAAAATACCCGGGAATATATCCAATGAAAGATGTGCAAGGTCTTTACAGAGAAAACATTATTAAAAGAAAATTTAAAAGACCTACATAAATGGAGAGATTTGCTGTGTTCATAAATTGAAAATCTCAAATGTCGGTTCTTACCAAATTAGTCTATAGAAGGAATGCAGTCCCAGTAAAAACCACAGCAGTTTGGGTTTTGGGAGGAGGGTAGGGGTTGGAATTAAGTTAATTGTGAAATTTACATGAAAATAGTAAAGACGAGGGTGCCTGGCTGGCTCAGTCTGTAGAGCATGTGACTCTTGATATTGGGGTCATGAGTTCAAGTCCCACATTGGCCATAGAGATTACTTAAAAAAGAAAAAAGAATATGTTAAAAACCCAAGAATAGAGCAGATGTTCTTGAAGGAGCAAAGCTCCTTCAAAGACTTAACACCACTAGGTATCAAGACTTCTTATAAAGCTATAGTACTATGTGGTGTTATTAGTGCACATATTGACAAATACACCAATGGCACAAAATAGACTGGAAGCAGATCCACACGCATACAGTCACTTGGCTAAAAACAAAGGTGACTATATTGTGCAGTAAAGAATAGACGACCTTTTCAATAAATAGTGCTTACTCAGTTGGATATTCATTTGTGGTATAAATATGGATCCCTATTTTCACTACTTAAAACCAAGTCCATAAAGATTACATAATAAAGGTGAAAGGGTAAAAACGACAAAACTAACAGGAAAAAAAAAAGAAAATATCATATCTCCAGTGCCTTGAAGTGGGGTAAGATTTCTTAAAATATAAAAAATATTACCTAGAAAGTTAAAAATTGATGCATTGGATTACGTTAAAGTCAAAAGACCCCACTGAGAGTAAAAAAGCCAGCCACAGGGTAGGAGATTATATCTGCAATACAAATATCTGACAAAGGACTTGCATCCAGAAACTTTTTTTAAAAAAAATTATTTAAATTCAAGGTAGTTAACATACAGTGTAGTATTGGTTTTAGGAGTAGAACCCGGTGATTCATCACTTACGTATGACACCTAGCACTCATCCCAACAAGTGCCCTCCTTAATACCCATCACACATCTAGTCCTTTCCCCCACTCCCCTCCCCTCTAGCAACCCTCAGTTTGTTCTCTGTATTTAAGAGTCTCTTATGGTTTGCCTCCCTCTCTGTTTTTATCTTATTTTTCCTTCCCTTCCCCTATGGTCATTTATTTCGTTTCTTAGATTCCACATATGAATGAAATCACATATTTGTCGTTCTCTGATTGACTTATTTCTCTTAGCATAATATACTCTGGTTCCATCCATGTTGTTACAAATGGCAAGATTTCATTCTTTTTGATCACGGATAATATTCCACTCATTGTATGTATATAGAATGTAGAATATATTATACACCACATCTTCTTTATCCATTCATCAGTCAGTGGACATTTGGACTCTTTCCATACTTTGGCTATTGATGAGAGTGCTGCTATAAACACTGGGGTGCTTATGTTTCTTTAAATCAGCATTTTTGCATCCTGTGGATAAATAGTACTGCAATTGCTGGGTCGTAGAGTAATTCTATTTTTAAAAAATTTTTGAGGAATGTCCATACTCTTTTCCAGAGTGGCTGCACCAGTTTGCATTCCCACCAGCAGTGCAAAAGGGTTCCCCTTTCTCTGCATCCTCACCAACATCTGTTGTGTCCTGAGTTACTAATTTTAGCCATTCTGGCAGGTATGAGGTGGTATCTCATTGTGGTTTTGATTTGTATTTCTCTGATGTTGAGTGATGTTGAGCATCTTTTCATGTGTCTGTTAGCCATGTGGATGTCTTCTTTGGAGAAGTGTCTATTCTTGTCTTCTGCCCATTTCTTCACTGGATTATTTGCTTTTTGGGTGTTGAGTTTGATAAGTTCTTTATAGATTTTGGATACTGACCTTTTATCTGATGTGTCATCTGCAAATATCTTCTCCCATATGGAGCGTTGCCTGTCAGTTTTGTTGGTTGTTTCCTTCACTGTGCAGAAGCTTTTTGTCTCGATGAGGTCCCAATAGTTCATTTTTGCTTTGGTTTCCCTTGCCGCTGGAGACATGTCTGGTAACAAGTTGCTGCAGCTGAGGTCAAAGAGGTTGTTGTCTGTTTTCTCCTGTAGGATTTTGATGGTTTCCTGTCTCACATTTAGGTCTTTCATCCATTTTGAATTTATTTTTGTGTATGGTGTAAGAAAGCAGTCCAGTTTCATTCTTCTGCATGTCGCTGTCCAGTTTCCCAGCACCATTTGCTGAAGAGACTGTATTTTTTTTCCCATTGGATATCCTTTCCTGCTTTGTTGAAGATTAGTTGGCCATACATTTGTGGGTCTATTTCTGGGTTCTCTATTCTGTTCCATTGATCTGAGTGTCTGTTCTTCTGCCAGTACCATACTGTCTTGATGATTACAGCTTTGTAATGCAGCTTGAAGTCTGGAACTGTGATGCCTCCAGCTTTGGTTTTCTTTTTCAACATTACTTCAGCTATATTCAGAGTCTTTTGTGGTTCCATACAAATTTTAGGATTGTTTGTTCTAGCTCTGTGAAGAATGGTGGTGTAATTTTGATGGGGATTGCACTGATTACTTTGGGTTAATAAAGATTTTTTAACAATATCTGTTTTTCCAATCCATGAGCATGGACTATTTCTCCATTTGTTTGTGTCTTCTTCAATTTCTTTCATAAGCTTTCTATAATTTTTAGCATACAGATCTTTTACCTCTTTGGTTAGATTTATTTCTAGGTATATTATGGTTTTGGGTGCAGTTGTAAATGGGATTGATTCCTTGATTTCTCTTTCTACTGCTTCATTGCTGATGTATAGAAATGCAGCTGATTCTGTACATTGATTTTACATCCTGCAACTTTGCTGAATTCATGGATCAAGTTCTAGCAGGTTTTCGATGGGATCTTTTGTGTTTTTCAGGTAGCAGTTTTAAAAATAGATTCTGTGGTGTTTCATGTTGATTCGCGTATCACAAATTAACGTGATACACCACAGAATCTATTTTTAAAGCTGCTACAAATCAGTTAAAGCAAACAGATAATCCAACTGAATAATGGGCAAATGACTTGGACAAAGCATCACAAAAGATATCTCAATGGCCAATAAATGTATGGAAATGTACTAAATATCATTAGTCATTCATGAAATGCAAATTAAAACCCCAATGCTATACCATTACACACTGAACAGAATGGCTGAAATTAAAAAGATTGACAACATTGAGTACTGGTAAGGATGTGGACCAGCAGGCACTCCCTGAAGCCTGGCAAACCGCCTTGGAAAGTTATTTAACAATATCCATTAAAGCTGAACAGATGCAAACCCAACCACCTAGCAATTTAACTTTTAGGTATATATTCAGTAGACATGTAAACATAAGTGCACCCAAATGCATGCACATAGCAGCTGTATTCATAGCAACCCAAACTAAAAATACACAAACGGCCATCAACAGAATGAATTCATAAATTGTGACGTCTTCACACAATGGAATGCTATATAGAAATGAGGATTAACAAACCACATGCAGCAACATGGATGAATCTCAGAAACATAATGTTGAGCAAATCAGCCAATGCGTGAGAACATATTGTATCATTCCATTTATATGAGGTTAAGAACAAGCAAAATAAAATTCTCTCCTAGAAATCGGGAGTGTGCTTGCCAGGAGGTGTGAGTGATAACTGAAGGAGACAGAGGGCCTCTGGAAGTTTTGGTAATGTTCTTACCTTTGTTGAGTGGGTGTGTTCTCTTTGTGAAGACTCACTGAGATGTACATTTGTGACCGTGCACTTGTCTGGAAGTATATTGTGTTCTATAAAAACACAAAGCAAGCAAACAAAAATATATGTGAGGGGCGCCTGGGTGGCTCAGTCGGTTGAGCGACCGACTTTGGCTCGGGTCATGATCTCCCGGTTTGTGAGTTTGAGCCCTGCGTCGGGCTCTGTGCTGACAGCTCAGTGCCTGGAGCCTGCTTCGGATTCTGTGTCTCCCTCTCTCTCTGCCCCTCCCCCACTCATGCTCTGTCTCTCTCTGTCTCAGAAATAAATAAACATTAAAAAAATTTTTTAAAAATGTATGTGAGCATAGCTAGGTAAGTGTTTTTGAGTAGATGAGGGGGATGTATAGAACCCATCTCCCCATCAAGCTCAGGACCTGGGCAGGAAGTACTAGACAGAGGCCCTTGTTGCTCCTGAGCTGTCTGCGGGGTCCTCCCTCCCCGCAGTTTGGAGATCCTTGAGACCTCCGGGCATTTCCTTTCAGAATCAGCCATGGAACCCTATGTATTTTGCCATTGTTTCAAAAGGAACTTCCACAGCCATGCTGGAGTCCTGCCCCTGAGTATTCTGACCAGCATCTGTTCTGATTAGGATAATGTCTCTTCCTACAGGATATCCCTGGTTTGGGACTAAACGACAGCCTGCAGATGTCTTCAGCACCCCTCTCCACAAACTCAAAGGTCCTGAGCACTTGTCCATATGGACTAGAGCAAACAGCCCAGGCTGCACAGAAGAGATGTCGACGGAGCCCCAGAGTCTAGGGGAAAAGGACTCAGGCACAAGTGACTGTGACCAGCTGAGGGGGGTAGAACCCAAGGCATGAAGCAGATCCCCTGTGGGGAGAAGAATCCAGGGTTGTGTAGAGGAACTGCCTGAAGACTATTCTAGGATGTTCATGTACCACCGTCTGGCTGGTAGCATTGTTTACAGGTCATTTCTGAAATAAGTAACAAAATTAATCATGTCCCTGCTAGGACACAAGCTTTTATTCCAAGGTATTAAAAAAGTAGCTCATGTTTGTAACACATACAATCCTATATATATAGCAATGCATACGAAAAGCATACTGCTGTAACTCTAGTTATCCACATGGTGTAGGTATGCAAAAGATGAGCTGCTCCATTCTTGCTACAAGCAGAAAGCAGACCCTCAGTCCTGCCCCTCCAGTCTGCACCACAGGGACCCGACACGGAGTCTGAGAGCTGGAAAGCCCACTGGAGATCAGCCGGTCCGGCCTCTCTCAGGCAGAGGGCTCAGCCCACGATTCTCAGCCCCAGGGAGTAAGGTAGGTGGAAAAAAAATCTATTCACTTCTCCTGGGGTAACTCCTATGTGAAGGGGAAAAATAGCAATAGATAATCCTAGAACTTTCCAGGGGCATCGCTCCTTTGTGGGTCTGTGGGGCTGCATGCAATACTGAGGAGGTTAAATGCTAATCAAATGCCCTTTCTGGAACCAAAAGGTGAATATAGCTCTAGGTACCAGGATATTACTGGTTTGCACCCCCACTTCAAAGACAATAAAGTAGTATTGCTTTAACTTCACCCTGAGACCCCAGAGGGAACCAGAATTCTCCTTTCTGTTAGATCCGAGATCCTCAAGCATTTTGTTTCAAATGTTGGGTTCCTTCTGGGGAGGGAGGAACATAAACACTTTTGGTGTTTGATTTGTGTGTGTGTGTGTGTGTGTGTGTGTGTGTGTGTGTGTGTACAGAAAGAAAGGTTGCTTCTTGCCTCTCACCTCCCTGCAATACAAGTCTTTGCCTCTTTCTCTGAACTTGTAACTTTCAGCATTGTGCCAGGGGGCATGCAGTTTCTAGGTTGTCGGTTTTCCAAGGTCATCCTTTGAGATTAGCTGACTGCTGGATGCATCAGTAATAAGTCAGACAAGGGTTTCTTAGACTGACTTAGTAGGCTCTTCCCCTCTGATCTGAACCTGCTAAGGAGTCTCTGTGCATCCTGTAGCCTCTTAGTGACTGTAAATTTCTGAAAGAGAATGAAAGCAGAGTTTAATAATTCCTAGCGCCTGGTCCTTCTCTCCTCTCCTCTCCCTCCCTGTCCTTTGGTGAGTGTGAAAGGGTGTGACAATGTCTGGGGGAGTTTGTGGAGAGAGAAACAGTGGCCTGTGGGTTGGCACTCAGAAAAAGAGGTTATCCTAGGATGAAATACAAACCGTATCACATTGATTTTCCCTTTGGGGGGCCCGGATATCACATCCTTCCATTTCCCTCTAGTCCCTGCCTGCCATCGACAGGGAAGCATTAACAGGGAATAATCAATGGCGTTCTGTCCTGAAAATAAAAGGCTTGTCATGTCTCTCCATTTGGTGGAATGGATGTGGGACCAGGGGTCATGTGGCCAGCTTCCATCTGTCTCCTGACACAGGCACTGACTCAGACATGCTTTCCATCCAGAGGGCTGCAGCCCACAGCCAGGTGATTGCAAACTCTCCATGGGCATCAAGAAAAACAAGACTTCAGTGTCTTTGAACTCTTGTGTCAGGAGCTTGGCTAACTATCAACATGGCAGCTCAGGGGTGGCTATACTGAACTTTAATTTCTGGGTTACGTCATGGATTGATGTTCCCTAACATGATGGATGCTGTGCTTGCAGGCAAAAAGACTATGTATTTACTCTTTTGCGAAAGAATCCCAGAAATCCAGAATTAACAGGGACTTAAATCTGTGATCCAGCCCCGTTCCCCATCTTATGTGTCAACTTGTCACAATTTTCCTGATAAACTCAAAGGTTGTCTGAATGCTACTGCCTCCCAATATTGTTCATCTGTAGTCGGAAATCTCAACTCTTAGAAAGCATTTTCTTGTGCTAACCAAGATCTGTTTTCTGGTGCTCATGGCCATTACCCCTTGTATCTTTTCCATATGTTCACACTTCTTTCACTTAGACCCGATTTCCACTTGGTTCTCAACTCCTGATTCTTTGCCATTCACAATCCTGTTAAGTCCCTTTAGATGTAACCCTTATATTTGGTTGTTCATCAAAGGCCTTGACTTGGAAGCATGCCAATGGCCTTGCTTTTCAAACTCCTTTGATAGCCTCACTGTCCCTGCCTAATCCCCGACCCTTCACCTCAGAAGTGGGAAATATCCACTTCTATTTTTTATACTTGTGTTCACTTAGCTGAAGACTCAGTTTGCTGGCTTCAGAAGACATCCTTTGGACTTGTTTTAAAATAACACTAATTTAAAATCTCTTTGCATTTTTGATGCCTGCTATAGCTAAAGCCATATTTTTCCATACTGTACATACACGATTTGGTTTTATTTGGACCTACTTGAAGAAAAGTACAAAAACTGCTCTTACATCTAATCTCATTAGATTAGTTTGTTGTTCCACTTTGCAAAGATCTTTTAAAATCAGATCCTGATGTTACACGCATACACCTTGATTCATAGATTTGGTGAATCTGCAGATTTGACAGGCATACCTTTTCTATGTTGGTCTCCATCACTGGCAAAAATGAGAGGGTGAGATCTAGGGCAAAGTCCTTGAATAACCTTTAGAAACTTCTCATTAGATTAATATTCATGAGGCAATCGCATTGGGTATGGTAGTTACTGATCCCCTTAATTAAACTAGCATCTATTTAACTAATTAACTAATTAAACTAGCTGTGTTCTGAATGATGAGGATTATTTATTGAGACTTACTATGTGCCAGACAGTGTTCTGGTGCTTTATGTGCATCGTCTCAGTTAATCTTCATAATAACGCAGTGGGGTAGGTACTAACATTATTCCCATTTAACAGATGAGGCACGAAGAGGTTAATTAACTTGCCTGAGACAACAGAGCTATTAAGAGGCAGAGCCCAGATTTGAACCCACGTATTCTGAGTCAGAATCCATACTGTTAACCACTTTGGTATATTTCTGTCTCATCCTCCGCAGGGTAAAATTCCTTGTCAGGTGCCTGTGTATTCTGGCTCCTTCAAAAGCTGCATGCTTATGAAAGCCGACATGAGAACTGGATTAAGCCACTATGAGCAAGAGCGTCCAACCTTGGGGCCTGTTTCCAGCCTGCCTTCCACTGGCCCCGTTTGCCATTGTTAGCTCAGTGCATCCTCTGACTTGACTGTAATTGGATATGGGATAGGTGGATAGATAAGATCATTTTCCTTCCTAGATGGCATCCAACTGAGAGACCCAGTAACCAGAGAGATGGAGACCCAGATGTCAGCTTTCCAACTAAATGGAATGCAGGGCTTTAGAGTTGCCAAGTGGGTTGCATTTCCCTTCTTGAAGGAAGCCGCCTCAAGACAGGGACAGAGCCCACCCCATTAAGTTACTACACATCAGAAAGCAGTGACCCCTGTGAGCAGGCAGCCTTCAAAAGAGAGCCCAGAAGGGACAGGTGGACATGCTCATTTCCTTCTCAAAATGCACCAGAGAAGTTTTTCCTCCTCCCATCCCATTAATAATAAGAGTAAGCATCTTACCATTACTGAAGCATTTTCCTATTCATTCTGTCGTTCAGTCCTACCCCAACAGTTCTGTGGGAGGAGTGTTTTCTTCCTGAAGTCCCTCCACATGTTAACGTGGGCCCCGGAAACAGATTACCCCTGGGGCCCAAACATGGTTCATTCACCTTGTTTCCAGCAACAGGTCTGGTTTGGGGGGTGCAGTGGGGAGGGGGAAATCTCTCCTCCCCTTCCCAAGGGGTGGGCACGCTACTAAAGCTCAGCACCAGGACTTACCGTCCCAAACTTCCAATCTCGACTAGATTGATTATCAGGACAGCCTCCAACAACAAGAGACAACACCGCACGTCCACATTCCAGGAGGAGTGCCCTGACAAGACAGTTGTTCTAGCCAGTTAAGTCTTGGCCCTCCTCAGCCTGCCTCTCCACGCTCCCGTCAGTTCTGTGAGTTCACCGATAGTTCCCCAGGAAATTCCACCGTTTCCCGTCAATATGTGAAAAGTCTATTGCACATACTAATACAACCGTAAGAGAAATAAGATACAAATTTTGGTAGTTACCAGGCTCTGACCCAGCCTACCCCGACTCAGCTTCTAGTCCCATTAACACTATTTTCCAGGTTTCCTGACTGGCACCCCTTCCGACCTGCTTCTACGATCCTTTAGGGGATAGCCCAAACTTGTGCCCAATAGGAGGTGATTAGGAAATGCTTTGTTGAATTACAGATAGACCTTATCCAAGGATCTAATAATCACAGCAAAGATGGAAATGATGTCAGTTTGTTGCATGTGTGTGTTTTGTGAATGAATCCATACAACAGCCCAGTGTTTGCCATTTTGTTTCCTGAGTGCTTGGAGGTTATTTAGAATTTGAGATTCTTGTTTGGGGGTCAGTGATAAGCCCCTGTATTTTCAAAATGGACCAGAAGTGGGACCTTGGGCAAGCCTATTTGAACCTCAGCGCGTTCGTCTGTAAGATGGATGGAATAATTGTGTCTATCTTATAATTTCAAACCTCTATATGGGACTTTGCAATTTAGCATTTATTCTCTCATTTGATCGAACCATATTATTTATTGGCAAAGAACAAACAAGAATGTGTGTGAAAATGCCTAGTGAAATGTAACGCACTATATCTAGGCTACTAGTTTGTTATAAAAGCTCCAACCTTCATCTTCTAGAATCGTCTACTCGCCTGGTTGCCTGCAAGATCCCTGACAATAATTTAGCAATCCCATTTGCAAGGGTTATCAGCATCCTGGAAAGTAATTCATTGAGGTAAGCGACTTTAATTCATTAGAGTAGCCAGAGAACAGGTGCACTTTTTATAATCTCTTCACTCGGGGATTTAATTCTCTCTTATCAACATTTGTGTTACCCATTTCATGGTAGAAGATGTTATTTGACAGAAAAGAGGGAAGCAAATTAAGGGTATAGAAGTTCTGCCTTCTTTCTGATAAAAATCACTGCCATTCATAAACTGTGGCTTGTGTCATCTTTGTTTTTCACCTGGCCCTAAACTTAACTTTAAAAAGCAGAAACCATTTTTGATGCTTTGGGCTCTTTTTGCAAATTTCGACTCATTGCTGGCCTCAGCCTCCTGGCACTCTTTAAACCACAGCCCATCTTGTTTATTCGTTTTTGTTCACATTCCACTCTGCCAAGATTTTGAAGAACAGAAGCCCGTTAAGAATAGATTCATTATTTGGGGAAGTGTTTTGAGCACTCGTTCAGGTCAAGTCCCCTTTGCCTCACTCAAAGACTGAAGCCTTAATGCTAACCTGGAAGTGATCCCAAGGGTTTACCAGGCCATATGAAGTGTTAGAGACTCACATGAACTGTTACCATGAACTTCTGTTTCATAGCACCACCTGTCACTCTTCTCTGCACTTCCTGCTCCTTGCTCTCTAGGTCCTTGGTTCTGTTTCTTCTTTCCACCCTTTATATTTGTGCTTGTCAGAATGCCGATAGCTGCTTATATTTCCTTTTGTTTCATCTCCCTTTCCTTTCGGTGACATCTTTAGTCACATGGGTTTGAGCTTTTGAGAGTTGCCCAGTCATGAACTACCTTTCTTAAGCTACAGAATCATTGCTAATGTGGCTAAAATTTAGTAACTAAATACACACACATTTCCAATTATCAAAGTAAGTTGTACATAGTGGCATCCTGTACACCATTTGAAAAGTTTAGAGAAGTAGACATTTTTTTTTTTTAATCTTAGCACCCAAAAGAGCACTCCTTGGCATTTTTGTATAATTCATCTGGACATTATTCTACGTGCCTATAGTAATAATATGCATCAAACATTTTGCATTGGGCATGTTACATAGTCTTTGCCCTATTAATATATAAATTCTTTATAATGCTGTATTTAGTGCCTGCATAATACTGTGTACGTGGAATATACAGTGCTGCTATTAATTGAACTATTATTCTGTTCCCAAGAATTTTTTTTCTGTTTTGTAAATAACCCATGCAAAATTAGAGGAGGCACAATCCACAAGACTGCCTTCATCTCTGGCACCCGACTGCGAAGTTAGGAGCAGTTTACAAGTTGTAAGTTTGGGAGCTCCCAAGACTGCCCTGAGTTTTGATAACTCACTAGGGGGACTCACAGACCTCACTGGTAGCTATTATATTCGTGGCTATCGTCTGTTACAATTAAAAGATACGGATGCAAACAGCCATGGGAAGAGATTTCAGGAAAGTTCCAGACATGGATTTGTCCTCTTCCCATGGAGTCATAGACAGCATTACTTTTCCAGCAACCCTGTGTGACAACATGCATGGAATGAGTGTTGCCAACCAGGGAAGCTCACCTAAGCCTTGATGTCCAGAGTTTTTATTGGAACTCCATGGTTGACAGCCTGTGTGGCTGATCTTTAGTATCCAGCCCCTCTAGAACTAGATTTGATACCACATGGCCCATGTGTTAGACTGTCCGTTAGCCAAGGCCCCCACATAAACAAAGATGCTCTTACCAGGCAAAACATTCTAAAGACCTAGGGATCACTTCCCAAAGCCGAGGGCAAAGGCCAGAGTGTTCTTTGGGAAAGGTGAATTCTCTACTATATTCCTGTAGTAAATATCTTTGTGCATAAACTTTGTCCACTTTGAAAGCTATTTCTTTCAAGTTTATTTATTTTGAGAGAGAGATTGAATGAGCATGATTGGGGGAGGAGCAGAGACAGGGAGAGAGAATCCCAAGCAAGCTCCATGCTCAGTGCGAAGCTTGACACAGGGCTTGATCCCGGGACCGTGAGATCATGACCTGAGCCAGTATCAAGAGTCAGATGCTTAACCAACTGAGCCACCCAGGTGCCCCAATGGCTATTTCTTTAGAGTACATTTCCAGAAATGGAATTATTGGATGAAAGGATATGAACATTTTTAAGACTCTTGATACATATTATCAAAATGCTTTCTTTCTGAAGAGTGTACCAATTTATACCCCACCCCTCCCCCATCCTTTCCCAACAATGCATCAGAATATCTGTTTTATCACACCTTTACTTGCAATGGGTACCATCACCAAAAAAAAAAAAAAAAAAAAATTCTGCCAATTTGATAGACACAAAGTGGTCTCACATGGTTTTCATCTGCATTTCTGTGATTACTATTAAGAGTATATACCGATAACGTTTATTTTTTAAAGCTTTTGTTATGCAGGATTTTGAGCACCCACAAAAGTTGACAGAATAGCTTCATGAGCTCCCATATGCCCATCATCCCAGCCCCATAACCACCAACCCCTGGAAATTGTGCTTCATCCATATCTCCACCTTCTCTCACACCCATAGGTTTTTCAAGAAAATCTCTTAGACATACATCATTTTATCTTTACTATTTCAGTAAGAAATTCCAAAAAACTAAGGACTCTATTAAAAGAGACAACAAATACAATCACCATACATTTAAAACTAACAATAATTTCTTAATGTCATCAAATATCCAGTTGAGATTCACATTTCTAATTGTTTCTTAATTATCAGAGTTTTTTTTTACATTAAAAAAATCAGAATCCAAATGAGGTCCAGAGATTGAAATTTGTAGATACATCTTTTAATCTGGCATATGATCTTTAATTTACAAATAGATCCCGCTCCTTCCTCCTTCCCCCATCCCTCACCACTTCCCTCTTAAGATACGACTTACTGTTCATTGCTGTAACCCTCCCGGGTGCCTATAACAGAGTCTGGCTCATAATAGATGTAGTGGGCAGGCTCTAAAATGTTCCCATGACCCCTGCCTCCTGGTCTACCGTCTTTGTACAGTCCCCTTCTCTTGGTTGTGACTTCCTTCTAACCGATAGAATATGGCAAAGGCAATGAGACATCACATCCATGATTGCATTATCCAAGACTACCTTGCTAGCAGCCTCTCTCTCCCTCCTCCTCTCCCTCCGCCTCTCTCTTTTGCTGGCTTTGAAGAAGCAGAGTTCCGTGAAGTGAGTGACCCTATTGGAGAAGTTCATGTGGCAAGGAACTGTGAGTGAGCGCTCTCTAATAGTTGAGGGTAGACTCCAGCAAGAAACTGAAACCCTCAGTCTGGCAGCTACAGGGAAAATCTGTGGGAGCTTGAAAGCAGATCTCTTCTCAGTTGACCCTCTGAGGAGACTGCAGCCCCAGCCAACACCTAGATTGCAGCCTGATGAGACCCTGAAACAGAGAACTCAGCCAAGCTGTGTGCAGACTTCTAACCGACAGAAACTACAGATTATAAATGTGTGTTGTAAACACACTGCTGAGTTTGTGGTAAGTAGCTAAGTGGCATAATAACTGAATGCAGCAAGTGTGCGCTATTTCTAGGTCAAACTGATTAAGTGAATACATAAGAAGGCTAGTTAGGCACCGGTCAGAATACTCTGCTTTTAGGTGAGTAGGTCTTCCAGCCATTGACCAGATGGTCAAATTCCACCACCACCCCACTGCCTCTTCAGATGGTTTGTGGCCCCCATCTTCATTGCTTGAGTTGATCAGTCCCTCCTTCTAGCCAGGCCAATTATGGTATACTCTAACATCGCCTCATGCCATTCCTGAACCTTCCCTCATCATCTCCTCTCAGACTGCTTACACTGACCTCAGGGTGAGTTTCCAGAGGGTATACCTCCTCATGAGAGCCCTCCTAAAGGCTTGTATCTTCTCAGTGGACCTAATAGTTCCTTCTGTAATGTGGACGACATTGAGCAGATGGTCTTTGGGTATCCATCTCCACTTTATTTGCCCCACAACTGTTTCTCCCTTTGATAAAATTTACCTTCTCCTCTAGACACAGCTTCCCCAGTCTGACACTGGATGGTTGTAAATTGCTGCAAACAGCTTTAGAGTGGGATATAACCGTGCAGCCTTTTGCTGTCTCTGTGTGGTCACTATGCCGACAGGCCACCCTGGGAAACTTCCTTGTCCTTCCACCCAGCAGCGGCCATTCTCCTCTATCTCCACAGCCCAGGGCTCCATAAACTCTCTGTTCTCCTCATGTTATTCCAGCCTGTGTTTTTAAAAGCAATCATTGTCAAAATATTCCATTTAATATGTTTTCATTTTTTACCGTAAAAAGAGGAAGCAAGGGCTAGTGGTAAGATTGCAGCCGAATAATGAAAGAATTTCTCACAGCTGTTCGGGGATATATATTTTTCCTGCAGTGGAGCGAGACGGATTCCCATCACAGCCCAGAGACTTGTTCCATGAAATCCCTCATCTGTCATGTTCTGAGGGGAAGGGGAAGGTGGAGAAGTGTCATTATGGATGTCACTGGGCTCAGAAGTGACTGGTCAAGGTTGACACTGTAGTCCTGACGGAGCTGTTGATGGGAATTTTCCTGGGAAACCCTGCTGGCTGGTGGGGTGGGCAGCTCCAAACAGCCCCTGCTATGTGGCTGATTCCCGATTCCTTTCCCATCAGCCTGCCTTGAAGCTGACATGAGGTCCTCCAAGGTAGCTACCTAAGAAAAATACCCCTTGATCTGTTCCAAACTAGATAGACAGCAGATCACAACAGTAAGCATTCTCTGAGTTTGGCAGTGAGCCTGCACCAGATGCCCGTAATTGTCTCTCCTTTCCTGTCCCCAAACTGCTGGCCTGTCTCCCTGGGACCCTGAGCAGAGTGGAATCAGCGTGGTTTCTGTCTGTAGCCTGCGCATTGCACTTAAAGGGAGAGCTGCCTGGCTTCTGGGTGGCCTGCATCAGGTTTGCCAATCCAGTGTGGATGCTGCTTTAATCTTAAAATGAGAAAACTAAGGAAGACAGAAATAGGTCCATCTTGTAAGACAGAGAAGCCAGACCTCAGTATCCTCTCCCCACCCCCTTTCCTAACCTCAGGAAACAACTTGTACAAAGAGCTTTTCTGCCACGAACAGCTCTTCTTCCCCTCTCTTCCCGAAGCTGGCGGTGCCCACCCCGCCGCTGCTGCAGTGGATCAGGGAGGGAAGGCTGTGTTGTGCTGGACCGATGGCTGTGGCTCTGCCTCTCCCCTCAGGTTTTCAGTTTGCTTGGAGAAAGAAACTACGCGCCCCCACCCCGATCCTTTACATTTATTTTCCCATTGCCGGCCTCATTCCTAAAAGGATTTGAAATGTCTGACAAAAATATGAATGGTACAGCAAGGTAGAGAGTAAGAAAGAACACCAGGCAGAGGAAATAAAGGCAGGGAAAATAAGACATTCCAGTGAGGCTCTTATGCTGAAGGCCAATTGATGTCCATTTGCTAAGTTGGCTCCGAGTTTTCTGGAAGAAGGAGGCGTAGTCAACAACTCCCTTCACAGTGTGTACAAGGTAAAAAGCAAACCACAGATATCCCTCAACTTACAGTGGGGTTACGTCCCAATAAACCCATCCTAAATTCAAAATATGGTCAATTGAAAATGCATTTAATCCACTCGACCTCCTAAACGTTGTAGTTCAGCCTAGCCTACCTTAAAGGTGATCTGAACAATTATAGTAGTCTACAGTTGGGCAAAATCATATAACACAAAGCGTATTTTATAACAAGGTGTTGAATAGGTCACGTGATTTATCAAGCACTGTGGTGCAAGTGAAAAACAGAATGATTGTGTGGTTATAGAATATTGTTAAGTACGTTGGTTGTAACGCCGATGCTCCTGTGGCTGACGGGGAGCCATGGCTTGCTGCCACTGTGTTGCTGGCCCAGGAAAAAATCAAAATTCAAAATTTGAAGTAGGGTTTCTATTGAACGTGCATCACTTTCTCACCATTGTCAAAAAATTGTAAGTTGAGCCATCATTAGTTGGGTACCATCTATCTGTGGTTTGGGAGAAAGTTTTGAAGCACCAGACACATCTCTGCTGGATGTTTATTCTTTTAAATATCCGAACAACGCCAATTAATAATGCTGAGTTTTATGGGGCATAAACTTATTTAAAATGCTTAACTTTCTGAGGTCGCTGTGAAGAGCACTGGAGTTTGCATTCTGTGATGGTCTGTAGAAAGAATTGATATCTTATGGACTCAAGTTTAAAAATACACATTTTTCCCCCTCCTTCCCCTCTTCCTCTCCCTTCTCTGTCACCCTTCTTATTCTTCTTGAAAGGACTCTAGACATTTTCTACTTTCTGGAGCCAGGGAGCCCGGGCTCTGTAGCCGACTCAGGAGTTATCTGCATCATTGTGCTGTGTGTGTTCTGATCCCTCTGTGCGTGTTTCTGAGATTGTTTGTTTGTGCATGAACAAGAATAAATGTAAGTATCCAGCCCAGCTACTTTACCAACGTCAACCTTAAATCAAACAAAGAGTAATTTAATTAAACAAAGATGAGTTTATTTGGGAATAGGGGAATTGCAATTCAGGACAAGAAAACTATGGCGAACCATAGACATGTCCAAAGAGGCAAAAGGGAAGCTAGCTTTTCTTTAGGTTCTAGAAGGAGACTGGGAAGGGCTGTTTTGAACATAAGTTCGCTGGAGGAGAATGAGTTTGAGGTGGTGGTGGTTTCTGTCAGCTGCAAGTGATGGGCAGGTGGCTGTTACTGAGGAATGCGGAAACTTCCTTGAGCGGTGTGTGCATGACCCCTCTCCCTTCATGGCCTCCCGACTCCATTTTAAATCAGGTTTTCTTTATTCGTTTTCGTACCAAGTTATTATTAAATTAAATGCAGTGAGTTGGGCCTAGGATTTTTCTAAGCGGTTATTTTCAAACTTGAGCATGCATGAGAATCTCCTAAAAGCCTTGTTAAAACAGCTGGACCCCACCTCCAGGGTTTCTGACTCAGCAGGTTCAGGGTGGGTCTGAGAATCTGTGTTTCTTACAGGTTTCTAGGTGGCGTGCTGCTGTTTGTCCAGGAAGCACATTTTGAAAATCACTGTTTTAAAGAAACTTCCTCTCTTCTCTCCTCTCCTCTCCTCTCCTCTCCTCTCCTCTCCTCTCCTCTCCTCCCCTCCCCTCCCCTCCCCTCCCCTCCCCTCTCCTCTCCTCTCCTCTCCCCTCCCCTCCTCTCCTCCTCTCCCCTCCCTTCCCCTCCCCTCTCCTCTCCTCTCCCCTCCCCTCCTCTCCTCCTCTCCCCTCCCCTCCCCTCCCCTAAAGAGTCCTAGGTTGAGTAATCAGTGGTGGTCCATGTGGGAGTTCCCAGTCTGATTTTTCATCTCAAGCCAGGAAAATATAGCCTTTGTCTTTTGGGTAGTAATCTGAATAATCTGAACCCAAAGTAGAAATCTGGCTGGGCAAGGTTCACAGCAACTCACACTGGAGTCAGAACGAAGCAAAAGTTTAGACTGTGAGCATACATATTCTTTCTATTCTATTCTGTTCTGTTCCGTTCCGTTCCATTCTGTTCCATTCCATTCCATTTCATTCCATTCCATTCCATCCTATCCTATTCCATTCCATCCTATCCTATTCCATTCCATCCCATCCCATTCCATCCCATCCCATCCCATTCTGTATCACACTATAACATTCTATACTAAACTATGCTGTACCATACCATGCTGTACCATTCTATACTATACTAAACTATACTAGTTATACTATGTTATACCACACCATACCATCTATACTGTACTAAGCTGTGTAAACTATACTATACCGTATCATACCACACTATACTATTCTATGCTATACTAAACTATACTATAGTAAATTATACTATACTACACCATACCATACCATATCACTCTATTCTAAACTATACTATACTACACTATACCACACTATTCTATACTGACTACTGACTATTGAGCTTTTCCACAGTTCTCATTTGGGCAAAGTACCACGTAGTGCCACTCAGATGCTTGAGAATATCCTGAAAATTTAGAGAGAGAACATTATTCGTGTGTGTCAAATATAAGTACTATATATCAAGACAGGTGGCAGACTAAAAAATCTATTTTGGTGGGTAAAGATTCAGGTTCCTTTCCCAGCACTGTCATCTGAAACTAAAATCACTTGCTAGTCAGAGTCCATTTTGGCCAGAGTCTGCCCACTGTCACCAACCAAATAGGGTTTCGGGAGGACAAAGAACAAGCAGGGATAAAATTTCTTAACCTCATAACACCTTGCATTCTTTGGACTACTTGGCCATCTTTGCTGATACATCTTCCAGGGTTCTGCTGCTGGTGCCAGTCAAGTCAAGAGCAAGGAATCAATACCTCCCTGTGCCGGTTCTACAATATGTCCACTAAATTCTCTGATACTCCTCCCTTCAGAAAGTGAAGCTTAATTTCCCATTCTTTGGCTGTAGGCTCTAGTTAGTGACTTTCTTATAATGAGCAGAATATGGCAGAAGTAATATTTTACCTGAAACTTGATCACTATTGAAGGTAGGTCATAAAAGCATTGCAGCGTCCTTCCTCCTTCCCCACCTCCTAGGATAGTTCAGTCCGGAGGGAGCCAGCTGCCATGTTGTGAGGACCCTCCAGCAGCCCTGCAGAAAGGCCCACGTGGCAAGGAGCTCAAGCCTCCTGCCAACAGCCCGTGAGTGAGTCACCGTGGAAATGGGCCCTTCAGCCCCAGTCAGACCTTCAAATGACTGCAATTCTGAAAAACGTTTTGACTGCAACCTCATGAGAGACCAGGAGACACCACTGCCCAGGTAAGCCATTCCCAGATTATTGACCCACAGAAACCGTGATATAATAAAAGTTTGTGAATATCTTCCCCCCTTTAGTCGA
Source organism: Lynx canadensis (assembly GCF_007474595.2). Taxonomy (NCBI): domain Eukaryota; kingdom Metazoa; phylum Chordata; class Mammalia; order Carnivora; family Felidae; genus Lynx; species Lynx canadensis. Next base: position 120,975,574 of record NC_044308.2, read on the forward strand.
TTGCCTTTCATTTTGTTGATGGTTTCCTTTGCTGTGCAAACGCTTTTTATTTTGGTGTAGTCCCATAGTTTATTTTTGCTTTTGTTTCCCTTGCCCAAAGAGACATACCTAGAAAAATGTTACTAAGGCCAATGTCTGAGAAATTACTGCCTATGTTTTCTTTTTCTTTTCTTTTTTAAAGTTTTTTTTAACGTATTTATTTTTGAGAGAGAGAAGTGCACGAGCAAGTGCACATGAGTGGGGAGGGGCAGAGAGAGAGAGAGGGAATTGGAAGCAGGCTCTGCACTGTCAGCATAGAGCCTGACACAGGACTTGAACGCGCAAACTCTACGATCATGACCTGGGCCAAAATCAGGAGTCAGACGCTTAACCAACTGAGTCACCTAGGTGCCCCTGCCTATGTTTTCTTCTAGGAGTTTTATGACTTCCTGTCTCAGTTTAGGCCTCTAATCCATTTTGAGTTCATTTTTGTGTGTGGTGTAAGAAAGCGGTCCAGTTTCATTCTTTTTCACTGTTCAGTTTTCCCAACACTATTTATTGAAGATACTGCCTTTTCCCCATTGTGTATTCTTGCCCCTTTTGTCACAGATTAATTGGCCATATAAGCGTGGGTTTGTTTCTGGGCTGTCTGTTCTGTTCCATTGATCTGTGTGTCTATTTTTATGCCGGTACCACACTGTTTTGACCACAACAGCTTTGCAGTAGATCTTGAAATCGGGGCTTGTGATGCTTCCAGTTTGTCCTTCTTTCTCAAGGTTGCTTTGGCTATTTGGAGTCTTTTGTGGTTCCGTACAAATTTTAGCATTATTTGTTCTCGTTCTGTGAAAAATGCTGTTGGTACTTTGATATTGGCATTTTGTATTGAATCTATAGATTGCTTTGGGTAGTATGGAAAAGTTTGTTATTTTAAGGCACTAAGATATGGGATAATTTGTTACACAATAATGTAAAGCTAATCCATTACAATAAGACAGACCTTTAAAACACCACTGCTGAAATTCTGATCCTGTCACATTCTTTCAAAGAAACTTTCAGTGACTCTTCATTACCTCACATTACTTTCCCACTGCTCAGTTAGGCGAGCAAGACCCTCTCCATTATCTCCCACAACTTTCCTACACAGATTCAACTGAACTATTCGGTGTGCCCCAGATACCCCTCAGACTTTCATACCTTTGCCGAGTAGTCTGAAATTATTTCCCAGCTCTCATCTCCACCTTATGTATGTTAACTAACTTGAATTTTAATTAATTAATTAATTGATTGATTTTTAGAAATCCTTGTTATCCTCCAGGTCCTATCCCTAAATCCGCCTTCTTCTTGAAACTATTTCTTAGTCTCTCAACCAGGTATTTCTCTCTTTGTCCAACCCCCCCTTGTATTTTGTGCCTCTGTCTGCTGCCTACCCAGCAGCCTTTCCTCTTGACTCATGCCGGCAGAGCCCTGGTTTAATTTGGGTGATCATTCCTCATTTTGACTAGGGGCAAATTTTGATTAGTTGAAGCCACCCATAGTGGTCCCAGTGCCCTTTGCAGTGATTGGTGCAGGAATGGTCATGTGATACAGTTCTGGCCAATGAATTATGAGGAAATGTCTGCATTCTGGTAGAGGCTTTTTCAAGTAAAGATTAAAATAAATATTTTTAAATAAAAAGATATCATGGGCGAAACAGTTCTGCTGAATATTATCTGCGTGGGGGTGATTTCTAGAATCATGGCAACCATCTTATGAAGGGAGTTAGCCCAAGGATGGATGAACACAAGATAGGAAGAACCTGGGTTCTTTATGATTTTGTCAGACCATGAATTGGCCAATCATGTTATTGCTCTACCTCTGGGCTTCCTCCTATGTGAAGTCCTTTTTTAGAAATTCTATATTAAGCCAATTAGTTTGGTTTGTTGTTACTTGCAGCTGAAAATGTCCTGATTAGCACAAAAACCCGATGATGGTACTTTTTAAGATTTAAAATTATCACCATACTCGTTTTTCCTTATATTCTGTTATATCTGGAGGGCAGGGAGTTTACTTTTATTGAGGTAAGACATACATACAGAAAAAGATAAATAGCCTCTTGGTAGTCACAGAGAAAATACCCATAGAAGTTACAGAAAAGAAAAAGGGAAAAGAATTGAAAACTATCAATAATAATAATAATAATAATAATAATAATAAAGATTTTGTTTTAAAAGGAAGGCAGCATGAGAGAAAGAGGGACAGAAGCACTATAAGACAAACAAAAAACCTGTTTTAAAAATAGCAATGGTAGGATGTGAGGGAGATCTGGCTACGACATCTGTCACCCCAGTGATCATCAGTGTTGATTCAGCTGATCTGGCAGGCTAGGCAGGTGTCTCCTTCCTCCCTTACCGCTCCATGTGCATCCCTCCCAAAGCTGCGAGCTTGGTTGGAGAGGACGACCTTCCCTGATAGAGGAGGACCATTCTTCAGTCAAGAGTGCGTGAGCAGCTGCACTCCCCTGCTAGAACCTCCCAACAAACTATCAAGGTCCATTTGTAGGAGAATATAGGGTAGTCAAGCTTCCAAAGCTTCAGACACATCCAAAGGAGGCGCTGAATGTGGCAGTCTGCCTTTCTTTAAAAAATAAGTAAGTAAGTAAGTAAGTAAATAAATAAGTAAATAAATAAAAATAGCAATAGTAAATCCTTCCCTAATTACTTTAAATGGAAATGGACTAAACTCCTCAATAAAAAAAGATACAGATGTTTGAATAGATAAAAAACCCAATATCCAACTGTATGCTGTTTATAAGAAACTTCACTTTAGATCTAAAGACCCACATAAACTGAAAGTGAAGGAATATACAGGATATTGCAAGCAATGGTAACCAAAACAAGCAGGAGTGGCTATATTTATATCAGACAAAGTATAGTTTAAGTCAAAAATTGTCTCTAAAGACAAAGAAAGTCATTACATAATGATAAAGGGATCAATTCAGGAAGATATAAGAATTGTAATGTATATACACACACACACACACACACACACACACACACATACACACACCCGACATCAGAGCACCTAAGTGTATAAAACAAATACTGACAGATCTGGAAAGGGAAATTGACAGCAGTACAATAATACTGAGACTTTAATACCCCCCTTTTAGTAATGCATAGAATATCAAGATAGAAAATAAAGAATGAAACAGTGGACTTGAACAACACTGTAGACCAAATGGACCCAATAGACATATACAGAACTTTTCTCCCAGTAGCAGAATACACATTCCTGCCCCCAACGAAGAAAAGCCCAGGGCCAGATGGCTTCATGGCTGAATTCTACCAAACATTCAAGTAAGAATTAATACTAATCCTTCTTAAACTCTTCCAAAAAATAGGAGTAGAGATAATACTTCCAAACTTATTTTGTGAGGCCAGCATCACTCTAATACCAAAGCCAGACAAAGACACCACAAGAAAAGAGCACAATAGACCACTATCTCTGATGAATAGAGACGCAAAGTCCTCAATAAAATACTAGCAAATGGAATTTAACAACACATCAAAAATATTATACACATGAACAAATGAGGTTTATCCCTGGGATGCAAGATTTGTTTAACATCAAGCAATGTGATATACCACATTAACAGAATGAAAGATAAATCCACGTGGTCATCTCAATAGATAAAAAGCATTTGACAAAAGTCAACATCCATTTGTGATAAAACTCTCAACAAAATAGATATAGAAGGAAATTTCCTCCACATAAAAAAGGCCACTTATGAAAAGCCCACAGCTAACATTATAAGCAATGGGGAAAACTGAAATCTTTTCCTCTAAGTTCCAGTATAAGGCAAGGATGCCCACTCTTACCATTTTTACTCAACATAACACTGGAAGTATTACCACATGCCAATCAAACAAGAAAGAGAAATAAAAGTCATCTAGATCAGAAAGAAAAAAGTAAAGCTGCCTTTATTTGCAGACAACATGACTCTATATATAAAAAACTCTAAAAAGCCCATAAAATACTGCTAGAACTAAAACATAAATTCAGTAAAAATTACAGAATACAACATCAACATACAAAAATCAGTTGTGTTTATTTACACCAATAATGATCTATCCCAAAGGGAAATCAAGAAAATAATCCCATTTATGATAATATCAAGAGTAAAACAAGAGTAAAATACTTAGCAACAAATTTAACCAAGGTAGTAGAAGATCTGTACACTGAAAACTATAAAACATCGATGAAAGAAACGGAAAGCTATCCTGGGTTCATAGAATGGAAGAATTAATTTTGTTAAAATACCCATGCTACTGAAAGCGATATAAAGATTCAATGCAATCTGTATCAAAATTTTTCACGGAAATAGGAAAACAATTCTAGAATTTGTATAAAATCACAAAAGGCCCTGAATAGCTGAAACAATCTTAAGACAGAAGAACTAAATTGGAGGAATCACACTTCCTGATTTCAAATTATACTACAAGATATAGTAATCCAGACAATATGTTATCGGCATAACACCAGACATGTAGACTGATGGAACAGACTAGAGAGCCCAGAAATAAACCCAAGTTTTATGGTCAACTAATTTTTGACAAGGACACAACAGGGAAAGGATAGTTTCTTCAACAAATGGTGTTGGGAAGACTGGATACCCACATGCTAAAGGATGAAATTGGACCCTCATCTTACACCATACACAAAAGTAAACTCAAAATAGATTAAGGACTTAAGTGTAAGACCTGAAACCGTAATACTCCTAGAAGAAAATACAGGGGAAATTTTCCTTGACATTGGCCTTGGTGATGATTTTTGGATATGACACATAAAGCTCAGGTAACACAGGCAACAATAAACAAGTGGGACTATATCACACTAAAAAGTATCTGCACAGCAAAGGAAACAATCAACAAAATGAAAAGGCAAGCTATAAGTGAAAGAAAATATTTGCAAATCGTATATATAATAAGGGGTTAATATCTCAAATTTATAAAGAATTCCTACAACTCAATAGCAAAAAAATCAACTTGATTAGAAAATGAGCAAAGGACTTTAATAGACCCTTTTCCAAAGAAGACATGCAAATGGTCAGCAGATACATGAAAAGGTTCTCAGCATCACTAATCATCAGGGAAATGCAAATAAAAACCACAATGAAATATCACCTCACATCTGTTAGGAAGGCTGTTAGGAAAAAAAAAGATAAAGTACTGGTGAAGATGTGGAGAAAACTAAATGCTTATACACTGTTGGTATGAATGTAAATTGGTAGAGCCATTATGGAAAACAGTATGGAGAGTCCTCAAAAATTTAAAAATAGATCTATGATATGATCAGCAATTCCTCTTCAGAGCATCTACCAAAAGGAAATGAAATCAATACCTTGAAGAGATATCTGAACCCCCGTGTTTATTGCATTATTCACAATAGTCAAGATATGGAAGCAACATAAGTGTCTCTCAACAGATGAGTGGATAAAGAAATTGTGGCATGTATATGTATGTGTATACACACACACACACACACACACACACACACACACAATGGAATATTATTTAGCCTGAAAAAGAAGATTTTTCTTTTACAACATTTGCAACAACATGTATGAAACCAGAGGACATTATGCTAATTGAAATAAGCCAGACACAGAAAGACAAATGCCTTATGATCTCACTTCTAAGTGGAATCTTTTGATTCAAATATATTGAAGCAGAGAGTAGAACCATGGTTATTGGGAGTGGGAAGATCGGGGAAATGGGGAGACGTTGATCAAAGGATACAAAGTTTCAGTTATAAAAGATGAATAGGTTTAGAGATCTAAGGTACAGCATGATGACTATACTTAATAATACTGTATTGTATATTGGAGATTTCAGGTACTTTTACTACACATTAAAAAATAGTAACTACGTGAGGAGATGGGTATGTGAATGAGCTTGACTAATAATCATTTCACTATGTATATGTATATCAAACATCATGTTGTACATCTTAGGTATATACAATATTTATTTTAAGCAGTAAGAAAATAAAGGTTTTAAAAGAGAAAAATACAGAAAATCCAAGTTCTAACTTGATAAATGTTCACAAAGTAACACATCTAAATAACCAGCATCCAGATCAAGAAACAGTATGTTATCAGTGCCCCAGAAGCCATTCTTGTACCTGCTTCAATTTAATCACCCATCCCTTCCTCCCAAGGGTAACCACTGTCATTATTTCTAACAACAATGAACAGTTTTGCCTGTTTTTAAACTTGGCATAAATGGAAACATATAGCGTGTACTCCTTGAGTCTGGCTTCTTTTGCTTGTTATGTCCGTGAGATTCATCCAATTTGTTGTATGTATTGGCTGTTCATTCTTACGGAGATACATATTCCATTGAATAAATATCCCACAATGTATATATTATTATACTGTGATGGACATCTAGGTTGTATTCAGCTTGTGGCTATTACAAATAGTATAGCTATGAATATTCTTGTATATTTCTTTTTTTAGTGAATATATGTACACATATCTAGGGGCTGATTAACGGGTCACAGAGTAGGTGTGTACTCAGTTTTGATGTATATATTGCCAAATGACTTTTCAGCTATTGTCCTTTAAATTCATCTTTGTATCCCCCACTCTTTTTTTTTTTTTTTGAGAGAGAGGGGCGGGGGCACAAGTGAGCAAGGGGCAGAGAGAGAGAGAGAGAGAGAGAGAGAGAGAGAATCCCATGAGGGGCAGAGAGAGAGGGAGAAGAGAGAAGCGGGGTTCACCTGAAGCGGGGCTCGTGTTTTACCCGAAGTGGGGCTCATGCTCGAGCTCACCCAGAGTGGGCTCGTGTCACCCAGTGCGGGGCCCGTGCTCACCCAATGGGGACTTGAACTCACGAACCACAAATCATGACCTGAGCCAAAGTCAGATGCTTAACAACTGAGCCACCCAGGCGCCCCGTATCCCCACTCTTATGCTCACATTCTCTTGTATACTCTCTTGTCCCTGTCCTCTCAGACAACATACTGTGCACATAATGGGTACTTAACAAATAATCATTATATAATTATATGTGTATACATACACATATACACTTTTGTGTACGTACATATTTATCTCCATACTTTATATAATAGAATTAAATATAGCAAGCCTACCCTAGCCAGCCAACTGTCAAGCATGCAAGGCTGGGGTCATGAAAGATATGAGGTCAGTTGGAGGTAGCTGGAGATCCCCACTCCCATTTGGAATTTGAATCAGCAATGGATTCATCCATAGGTGTAGTTCAGTTGCCCTTGGTCTGAATTCTGGAAGTTGCTACAACTTCTTTCTTGTGGTAGTTGACAAAATGGAAGTAGGTCTTTGTAAGGAAGAGTCCTTAATAAAGAAAGGTGTTTCTTTTTCCATAGTGCTGGAATGGAAGAAGATGAGCCAGGTTAGGATGCTTGGAGAAGAAAAACAAGATTGTTGGTGTGAGAACAGTCCAGTAAAAGCTGCCAGGCCAAGGCTCTTAGATGTAGTATCGATTTTCTTAGAATCATTTTTGTTGTCAACAAACTACCTTTCCCTCAATGATTTTTCTCATTCAATCTTTAGAAAGAACTTGGTTTGCAAAGTGATATTAATGCTGCTCTTCTGTGAACTGTCTCCCCAAACTAGGAACAAGTTTCAAAATTTCTATAAAGGCAAATATTACACTGGTGGGAAATTTATTTTGTTTGGTTGTTTGTTTTTTCAGTTTTAAATTATTTATTTGTTTGTTTGTTTGTTTGTTTGTTTGTTTTAAGCTAGGTTCCATACCCACTGTGGTACTTGAACTCAAGAGATCGAGAGTCCTGTGTTCCACCAACTGAGGCAGCCAGGTGCCCCAGGGGAGGGTTTTTTTTTTTTTTTTTAAATCAAAGGAGTACACACTAGTGTGTGTATTGCAGTTTGTTTCCATCTTGATTTGTCCTAAGATGGTTACTAAGAGTTACTGAAATTTCATATTCGTAAGGTTCCATTGGCGTATTCCCAGGGTTCACTGGGACTTCTAGTCCGGGGTCTGCTAAGCCATCTGGAATCTGCACAGTCCTTGGTCACATTGCAGAGTAGCCCTGGACATATATACATAGAGTCAAGATTCCCACAGCTTTTGAAAAGGACAATTTATGATCAGTGTGCCATCAGTCATCAGTGTTATCTTGAGTCGGTCAGCATTTTTAATACTGGTCGTATGAAAAAAATTCTTTGTAGTTACTCATCATTTGCCCTGAAGGACCAAGAAAGGACCCATGCTAGCTAGTTCTTGGCCCAACGATCCCACACAGCCCAACAGTGGGACTATAGTTGCTAAGAAGCAGAGTCCTACGCTACTAGAGTAAATAGGAGTGGAAGCCCTAATCCTCTTTGTGCAGATATTTAAATCTTCCTGCAGGCCTTGTGTTACATGGTATGAGGTAAAGACATGCCCTGAAGGAGCAACCATTGAGCACAGCGCTAGCCATGGCTGTGCAGAACTGGGAGTATGAGTAGTGGAGTGAGTTTGGTTGAGACTATCAAGTACCAAGTATGTTGTGGTGGCGGCTAGGTGTGGGTGTTGGAGGTGGCCAAGGTTGGAAAAAGCCCAGGTCAAACATTGTTTTGTTATTTCTCATCTTCTCTTTTACTACAGAAAGATTTTCAATCACCTTGTACAGCTTATATATATACACACTTGTCAGATAATTTCCTTAAAAAGTAATCAGTAAGCCAGGAATTGATTTATAGCTGAAGTCAGTTTCTATGAATGTTGCTTGGTTCCAAATATATATTTCAAAGCTCTGTGTGATATTATAGAACCATACAGAGATCAGAAAACATATAAAGATCAGATCTTGTCATTTGTGAATTTGGTGAATTATGCCATTTGAGTCACCACTTGAAAGTATGTTGTCCTACAAATCTTATGCATTTCTCAAAATAAAGGCAGTCTTCAGATAACCCAGGTATCCAGTTGCCTCTTCGTTTTAACTACTTAATATATTTTGTATTAATCTCTACCTTGCCTTTCTTAGTCCTCAATAGCTAAGCATTACTCTAACCAGGGTCCCAGTTGATTATTTTTTAAACAAGTGTAGTTGTGAAGGTTGCTTATAAAGGTAGTTACACATCCTGAACTCCTGCAGGGCATCAAAAGACAGAATTAGACATGAGCCTCCCCTTCTGTGCTCACCATGAAAATATTAAATAGGATAGAGGCATGAGGAAGGCGCAGGAACACACACCTTTGTAGTTGGGTTTTTCCACTGGAACCTGCAGATCAGTCTTCATTTTGTGGAATATTTTTACAAATGTGTTTACTGACTGAGTTTTAGAAAGGTAGGTATACCTGTGGTTTATCCTATGGTAGCTACCAGTAGGTTTAGGATTTCCTGCCTAATGTGTTAACTAGGTGTCATGAACCTGCCATGCCCAGTAAGCAATAAAAGGCCACCAGAACCTGAGGAAATACCTAATGCATAGATCATAATTGACATATCTAGTTTGGTCTTGGATCAAAAGTAGACAACTTTAGAAAGTCCACTTTACTTCTGTGGTTGGTATTCTTTAAACTGCTAAAGAATATTCTACCAAACACAATTTTTAGCATTCCAGCCTGTGGTAGAGGCATTAGAGATTGCCAAATACCACACAAGCATTCTTTCTACTCCTATGAATAGAACTTTTAAACAGAGCCACTTTCTATACTGTCAGGGGGAAATGTGAACTTGACTATAATTACTGCTCTAATATCTTCTACCCTCCTAACTATTTGAGGTCACCCAAAGCTTGATTGAAAGATACACTTGGTGAATGTGAGAGTCCACTGGGAATGACAGGTGGGAATGAGAATGTTTGGAGTTGGAAAAGGAAGACAGAGAATTGAATAGAGGATATAGCTGTCTCAGTGTTGGAGTCAGGTCCTCAGAAAACTGGAGAAAGACTGTAGCTCAGACGAGCAACAATGTAGTGAGACATCTTGGGGCAGGGAGGATGCTGGGACTAAAGCCCTTGGTAAAAGCCTTCCCCTTGCGTATGTAATTTCACATACCTAATGGCCAGGGTGCCTTTGTGGTGTAAGGAAAGGAGAGATCATCGGGTAAGCAATCAGAGTCATTGTCTCCTCTTCCAAAGGGACATTCGTACCAGAAGGAAGATAACCTTTATGGTTCTTAGAGCTCACTGCTCACAGTTGATTATGGTTGGGAAAGAGGAAGGGAGAGAGTGTCACTGTTTCTATATTCACCCCAAATGTCCTAATACCATCTCTGTTCCCGTCATCTGAGTGACTCCTTTTGTTTTTGTAAAGTGTGTTTGTTTCACGGAAGGTCTTTATCTTCATGCCCCTTGCAGATAGAGCTTTCTACTTGTTTCTAACCACACTTTAGTGGCAAAGAATCCAAGAAAGATGATGAATTAATTAGTGTTATTGACTTCCTAAAAGGATGAGCAGTTCATCTTAGAGTCCAGTAATTTTCTAAAGTGAGAGGAAAGGGTTTATGCACATAGAGATGTGCATATATAATGAACTTTCAGATGTATAGAATGTAACACACACTGGAATCATTCTTAAAAAATTAAACAGATTCTCATTTAGTTTTGTCATATATCCAGTCAAGCCTGGAAAATGGCTGACGTGACTGGTCATTTAGGCAAGCACTTGTCCTGGTTCCAGGGCCAATGTTATGGTGGGCTTCTAGTGTATGTGAGACAAACACACAAACAATCCAGCAACACACATCATTTTAGCTAACACACTGAACCTTTTCTTCTCCCGCCAACCTCCCTAGCCTAGGCAACCTCTCCCAGCTCTTTAATTCAAGGCACTAACAGTAACATTAACACATTTTGGCCTCATTTCCTCTCTCTTTTTCTATCCATTCTTAAATGGATATTCTGGGGAGTAGGCAAACGGTCAAAAACAAAAATATCGTGGGTGATTTTTTTGGAGAGAAAAAGATCCTTGGAAGTGTATAAACAGAGTGGGAGTGCCTTTTATATTGGAATTAGTTACATGTACTTAGGAAATATGGGGCCAATCTCTCACCTCCCTCCTTCTCCTTTCTCCCCTAAATCCAATTCCACTCTCTCAACCCCATTCCCAGACTTATTCACTGTTGGTCATCTTAAAGTAGAAATTATGAGTGGGGAGGAGAGAGCGCACCTGCACACATAACTAGTTTTGACCTTGTTTGCTTATGGTGTATGTGTTAGTGTGTGTGCACCTGTACGTGCGTATTTCTTTATTCTCTTTGCATGTACCTCTAATTGATCTTGAAAAGAAGGGACAGTTAAAGAAGACGTTAAGGTGAAATGAAGCCATAACTGCAGCTGGAGACTTTTATTAAGTGTGGCAAAGTTCCCTGGGCTGCGCTGAAATTGTTTATTGATTTTGGTATGGCTGGGTGCTCGGGAGTAATCGCCCAGAATGCCGCTAGAGAGAGCGTCTTGTTAGCTCACGCTCGGCATCTCCTCAGCACAACGTTCACTCTGGAGCTTGCCTCTTTAACCTGTAAATAAATACCCTAGTTAACTCCTGAGATGCCTCTGCCTGAGACCAGAGCCACTTCTGACCTGAACGTGTGCACCCCCAGCAGCATTTAAAGACCAATGTGGTTTAGTTTTTTCTACTGAAAAGTGTTGTCTTGTTGAGCAGGGAAAACAGGATTAGGTTTGATGTTGAAGACACATATCATTTTCCATTTTTATTGTGTATTTGGTTTGTTTCTTCTCATTTGACTTTTAGTATTAAGGTGGGAAATTTGAAGAAACAAAGGAAATTGAGATTTTTCAGCAGTGGCTTCACTGTCCCATCCCCGTGTCTTTCCTTTTGTATTTGTCAGTTTCATGGGCGTTGCCCATGGCTGGGCCTCCCTGTTTTCCCATCAGTAAAACTAAACTTTGCCCGGGGTCTCAATAGGGTAAGCGTGGAAGGACTGTTCTCCAAGCAAGCAGTCCTATGTAGGGCAGCTGTGTGGCAAGAGCAGGTGTGCACAAGGTCCCATGGTCCATGCCCTCAAGCTAGCGAGGAGGTAGGAAGAGAAGCCTTGTTCCAGGATCATCTAAGGGAGGGATCAAATTGTGGGAGAAGATCAAGGATGTCTGGGAGAGCTGAAAGAGGGATGGCTTGCCCTGAGGACATCCTGACTCTGAAGATAGGTAAGGTTAGTGTCTCTTGGGGTCCCCAGGTTGACTCTGAACAGAGTCACATTCCCGAAGGTATTTTGCTGCAGAATTAGGGTTGGTGCTGATGGGGAGTTGCATTAGTGGATATTATTCCACATTATCCAATTAAAATACCCCCATAGTTATTCTCTCCTGGCCTTTGCGATCCTTTTGCAATTCCCAGGCACTGTTTTTTACAAGCTCCCATCACCATGCTACTTGCAGCATGTACAAATGGCTCCAAAAATAACAGAGCCTACAGAGCACCTGGGACCAGAGACTTATGGTGGAATTCTTTGGAACTAGTAGCTATTCAAAAATTACATGCTGTGGATTGCTCCTTTTCTAGTTATCCTTAAGCACTCTCTCTCAAGATGCTGATGTAATGTCATCTCCTTTGTGATTCCCTCTGTGTTTATCTGCCTCCCCAACCCTGACTTAGTAATTATTTTTTCCTGAAATCAAAGAGTAGCATATTTCCTCATTCTCTTCTGACCACAATGAGTTTTTTCTTCCCTCTGAGTTATCAGTTACCTGTTCTTAGCAATTATCCTATCTATTTCTGTCAGTTATCTGAGAGAACCAGAGGTTCTTTGGAAAGTACCACCTTCTGAATATTTCTAGTTTCCTACCTCCCTCATCCTGAGTATCATGTAATCTGTGCTCTGCTTACAGGGGATGACTCTGCTTATAAGGAAGGGAGTGAGATGAAACACAAAGCATAGAAGACATGGTTTCTACCCTTCAACCACTACTGGTTATGCTTATCACTGCTTTTTCATGCCTCTACCAAGCCCCCTGTAAGAGAGGGTTCATATTTGTTCCCCATCCAAATTGTCAGTGTTGGTCAAGACAAAGGAGGGAGTTGGAGGTTTGAAAATGTTATGGACCAAGCACGAACTCAATGACAAGGGCCATCACCCAAAATCTCGGTACAATCCCCAGGTTTCTAAACCTAAGATGATATCATCCTTAACATCAACAATGACTCCACTGATGACATTCTAGTGATGCAGTGGGGGGTTGAACAATCCTTGGGCCATATTTGACCTGCATAGATATACGATTTAATTAGATATTTGACTTGCACTGATGGCATTATTCAGAATGAACACAGTATCTTCTTCTCCTAGCCCATATCTAGGGGAAGATTTTGTGCATCAAGCAGACTTGTATTTAAATCCCAGCACCATTTTTAAATCTAATCATAAGCAAGTTGTTTAACCCTCAAGAATTAGAATTTACTTATGTAAAATGGAGATGTGAGAATTAACTACGATCCTAGGCCAGATAGTAAGTATAGCTTTGCAGGCCATACAGTCACTGACTCAACCACTGTAGCAAAATAGTTATAGACAATACCTAAATGAGCAGGTATGACTGTGTTCCAGTAAAACTTTATTTACAAAAACAGCCAGTGGTTGGATTTGGTCATAGTTCACTGACCCCTGCTATAGATGAAGTGTTCGGCAGATGATCTGGTATTCACAAATATGAAATGCCTTCCCTTTCACTGATTGTAGAATATTTGGCTATTACTTAGATTGTAATCAGCAAACGAGTCTGTCCAGTATGAAAAACTAATTTTTAAAAATCTTCTACAAGTTGTACTGAGTGTCTGTCATTTGTTGTAATACATTTTATCTTCCTAGTTAATTGTTTCTTTTCTCACTAAGCTTGTGTGTCACAGACCTCATCCTACCCTCCTTCCCCAAAGTCTCCAATTTGGCATTGGGCTACCTTGGTCTTCCGTTACTTCCCTGGCCCACGCCTTTTAGAGAGTTTAGAATTCCTGTTAGAATTCCTCAGTCTGTTGCCTCCATTGGAAAGAGTTATTTTTGACCTACCCTGACCCTGTCTTGAACAACAATAAAATGGGGATTGGGAGAAACGTGACACAAATCAATAGGTTATCCCAACAGACGTGATCTTTGAAGCTGTTTTTTCTCGGACACTTGCAGCAGTAACAAAGATAAATAGCGACTCCCTCACATTGCCATCTGAGCAGTAGGTGGCTCAGCGGATCACGACATGACCTCTAATCTGGGTGAGCAGCAGGTTTGAGCAGGATGAGGGACAGAGAGAACAAAGATGCTGGCCACAAGGAGAGAAGGGGAGACGGCCAAAGGACAGCTGGTACCTCAGTTTCTAGTCATAGTTGTTGGTGCCCATGGTTGCCCCCCCCCAGCTTTTCAGTTTGCTCTACTTACCCATTTCTCATTTATCCTCATTTCCTTATTTTATAGCCATTTGATACATATTTATTGAGCACCTACTGTGTATAGGACACTGACATGATAACTTGGGTACCATAGTAGCTCTAGTGTTTCTTTGCCTGATTCTGAGCAAAATGAGCTTGAGAATTGATTGCTATGGTGGGTTCCAAGATGCTATGGGGAAAGAGAGGGGAGAGTAACCCAATGCCTTCCTCTTTCACCTTCCTGGGTACACTAGCTGGCTGGAGAGTGGTCATGAGCAGGCAGAAGAGACACAGGAAACTACTGCCTTTTGTGTGGGTTGTGTGCCCCCACTTGAGCTCCTGTGGTACCAGCAGAGGTGCTACTAGCAGTGATGGTAAGAAGTGACAAAAATAGTGATCATTGGCTACATACGAGGTATAGTCTAGCCTTATTACCTCTATTTTCTCATCCAATTCTCACAGCAACCCCATAGGCAAGTATGGTTATCATTCCCATTTTCTACAAGAGGAAAAGGCTGACAGAGTTGAAGGCACTTGCCATCACATGACTAGGCAGTGGCAGCACTGGGAGGGGAAGCCAGGCAGTCTGGCTCGCCATCACATTTATTTCACTGGGCCATAAGCACCTGTTTGTTTCTGCTTCCCCAATGTGACCATGAGTCTGTTGGTGGTGTGAGCATTAACCTTTAAAAATTTTTTTAAGTTTATTTATTTATTTCGAGATAGAGAGCATGAGCAGGGGAGGGGCAGAGAGTAAGGGGGGGGGGGGAGAGAGAGAGAGAGGGAGAGAAAGAATCCCAAGCAGGCTCTGCACCATCAGCACAGAACCCAAACCCAGCGTGGGGCTTAAACCCATAAACCATGAGATCATGACCTGAGCTGAAACCAAGATTCGGACACTTAACCAACTGAGCCACCCAGGTACCCCTAAACTTTTTGTCTCTAATTCATATTGTAAAATGAAGCACATATACAGAAAATTGCACAGAACATAAAGTGTAAAGCTCAGTAACTATCTGTGAAACACCCTTCTGTGTATTCACTGTCCACACATGATCAGCACCCCCAAAACATCCCAGTACCCCTCTTGATCATGACCCCTCCACTTCCCCGCCAAGTAGCAGCTTCCCTGCTCTCTGTCACCACAGTTAATGTCTGTTTCTGAACTAGAGCTACATGGGACCGTAATGCAGATTCTCTTTTGTGTCTGGCCTCTTTTGCTCAACTTGATGTTGTCATATGTAGCTGTAATTTGTTTTCGTTTTCATTTTGGTGTAGTACTCCATTGTGGGAACATATCACAGTTGATTTGCTGAGTGCATTGTTGAGGGACATTGGGGTGGTTTCTAGCTTTAGGGTATTATGAAACACCATGTCTTTTGGTGTTCCTGTACACATATTTCTCTTGGATGTTGACCTAAAAGTGGACTTTCTGGGTCAAAGTGTATCCCAATGTTCACTCCGGTTTTTACAAATTTCTCTCCCTCAGGATCCACGTAAGAGTGAAAACATATGGTATCTGTCTTTCTCTGTATGACTTATTTCACTTAGTATAACACTCTCCATTTCCATCCATGTTGCTACAAAAGGCCATATTTCATTCTTTCTCACTGCCAAGTAGTATTCCATTGTGTATATAAACCACAATTTCTTTATCCATTCATCAGTTGATGGACATTTAGGCTCTTTCCATAATTTGGCTATTGTTGAAAGTGCTGCTATAAACATTGGGGTACAAGACCATGGGGGAGGGGAGGAAAAAAAAAGTTAGAGGCGGAGGGAGCCAAACCATAGGAGACTCTTAAAAACTGAGAATAAACTGAGGGTTGGTGGGAGGTGGAAGGGAGGGGAAAGTGGATGATGGGCATTGATGAGGGCACCTATTGGGATGAGCACTGGGTGTTGTATGGAAACCAATTTGACAACAAATTTCAGAAGAAAAAAAACAAATTTCTCTCAGCAGCACATGAGAGTCCCTATTGCTTCACACCTCGTTAGCACTAAGGATGTCAGGTTTTTAAAGTAGATAGTGGTAACACATTGTGACCTTAATTCACATCTTCCTGATTTGTAATGAGATGGATATTTCCATATGTTTATTGGCTCTTTTGACTCCTCTTTTTGAATTGCCTGTTCAAGCCTCTTACCCATTTTTCTTTTTCATGTTTGCTTTTTTAAAAAAAAAACTGATTTGAGGGTGTTATATATTCTGAATACAAATCTTATGCTGGTTATATGTTTGGCACATAATCTTCTCTTAATCCATTGCTTGCTTTTCACTCTCTTGATGGCGTCTTTTGATGGACTGAGGTTCTTAATTTTAGTGAAGTTAAATATATCGATCTCTTCCTTTGTGGGTAGTGCTTTTTGTCTTGTTATCCTCTACAAGTTTTATTGTCTATTTTCTTTATAGAGCTATAGTCTATTTGGAATTGATTTTTGTGTATGGTATGAGAAAGGGGTTGTCTTTCTTTCTTTTTCTTTTCTTTATTGTTATTGAATTGACCCAGCACCATTTATTCAAATAACCTTCTTTCCCCTGCTGCTCTTCGGTGTCACTTTTGTTGTAAATAAACAACACATATGTTCAAAGAGGCATGGGGGTTAACAGAGCTGGGAAGCTCTGACAGAGATTGACATTGGGGTGGGGCAGAAATGGTGAGATGGGTTAGCTGGATACCCTTGGTGGTGACAATGGCATCCACCTATGTCCTTGGGGGGAGGCAGAGGCTTATGTGGGAAATGCAGGGAGCATTAGCAAACTGAAACTTCCACCAAATCTAACCCCAAAGCTTTCCTTCAGCTTCCCTCCCACCCAGTGAGACTGCTCCTGTGACTGGAACTTGACCTTGTCTCAAGCAAATAGATGGGTTGCCTCCTCCTCTCTTCATCTCCCAGTGGGATTCTGGCAGGGATCCATATTTCAGAAATGGTTTTTCTGACTCTGTTCTCTCTCTGTTACCATAGACAGCTAAGCTTCCACAAGCACCACCTTCAAGCTGTCACCTCTCTATCCCAAGACCAACAATGAACTCTGTCATTTGCCACATACATTTCAAACTCCTCAGTTTGGACTTTAAGACCCTCCATAATCTAACCCCAAATACTCAGTCTTCCTTTTCTCTCCCAACCACTCCCTGGTTATTTTACTTGCCTTATTTCCCATAAATGAAATGCTCATTCCCGGCTGAGTCGTTCCTTCTACTTAAATGCCTTTATCTTTTCTTCTGTTTTCTTCTAGTGATTCTTTAAAGTCCAACCCAGGTTTTATCTTTTCCCTCCTCAAGTTCTTTTCTGACTTTTAGCACCCTATTCTCTCCCATCTCTGAAACTCTTGGTGTATTAATATTCACTATTGAAAGATTGCTATTTATGGTTCCCTTCATAGATTGCAAGAAAGGAAAGCTGTAGTCAAGATTCTTCTGGTAGCTGTATTCGTTTGGTAGGGCTACCGTATTAATCAGGGTTGTCCAGAGAAACAGAATCAATAGAATAGAATAGAATAGAATAGAATAGAATAGAATAGAATAGAAAGATAGATAGATAGATAGATAAAGAGATCTATTATAGGAATTGGTTCACATAGGGAAACCAAGAAGTCCCACAGTCTGCCATCTGCAAGCCATAGAACCAGGAAAGCTGGTGGTAACTCAGTCTAGGTCCACAGGCCTGAGAACCAGGGGAGCTAATGGTGTAACCCCCAGTCCCAAGATACCTAAAGCCCTGGTATCTGAAGTCCTGAAAACCAGGAGCTCTGCTGTCTGAGGGCATAAAGTGATGGGTGTCCCAGCTCAAGAAGACAGAATTTACCTTCTTTTGCCTTTTTGTTTCATTCAGGCCCCCAAAAGATTTGAATGTGCTGCCCACATTGGTGAGGGCAGATCTCTTTACTCAGTACACTGAATCAAATACTAATCTCTTCCAGAAACACCCTTCCAGACATGCCCAGAAATTATGTTTCACCAACTATCTGAGTGTCCTGTAGGCCAGTCAAGTCAACACATAAAATTAACTATCACAGCTGACATAACAAAATACCACAGACTGGTGGCTTAAACAACAGAAATTTATTTTCTTATAGTTCTGGCAGCTAGAAGTCTAAGGTCAAGGTGTCAGCAGATTTGGTTCTTCTGAAGCCTTTGTCCTTGACTTGCAGATGATCACCTTCGCTCTGTGTTCTCACATGGCCTTTCCTTTGCACATGCCTGTGGCATCTCTCCCTATGTCCAATTTTCTCTTATGAGGATATCAATCATGTTGGATTAGGGCCTATCCTAATGGCTCCATCTTAACATTATTACCTCTTTAAAAGTCCTTATCTCTAAATCCAGTCATATTCAGAGGCACTGGGGGTTAGGGGTTCAACATATGAATTTAGGAGGGACACATTTCTGTCCATAACAGTGGCCAACTCACAGTGGATAAAGCCAAAGAGAGAATTTATCATCTTCAGTATCTGAAAAGTTGAGGTTGACCAAATCATTAGAGCTGGATCCGGGTACCCCATGTTGTCTAGGACCTTGTGCTCTCTCTCACTCCTCTCCTTTTTCTTCTGTGTTGAAATCGTTCTCAAACAGGCTTTCTTTCAGTTGTGGCAAGATGGCTGCCATAGCTCTTGGCTGGTTATTATACCAACTCATCAACTCTAGGAAAAAGAAAGCTTCTATTGCAATGATACCAGGAAAAATTCTGGGGCCAATTCTCATTGACCAAGACTCAGTCATGTGCCCATCACTGAACTGATCACTGAAATTCTAATTAGCTGGACCTTGGCCTATAACACCCCCCACCTCACTGCCCACTCCAGACAAAAGGTAGAGTCAGCTTGATCAACCACATAGACTGAGTGGGGACAGTGGTTCCTTATAGAAAAATCAAGGTATTGTTATAGAAGAAGGGGGACAGGAAGCAGAGCAAGGAAAATGCCCATTCCAGGTGCTTCCCTGTTCATCTTATTTTGATGCATGTGTTAACCTGTGAGGTAGGTTTTGTTATTTTCATTTCATAATAAAGAAATGGAGGCTCAGAGAGGGTAAATCCATCAAATAGCTAGATTGAGAGCTAGATTTCTTTTAAAATTTTTATTTATTTTTGAGAGAGAGAGAAAGAGAGAGACAGACGGAACACGAGCAGGGAAGGGGCAGAGAGAGAGGGAGACACAGAACCCGAAGCAGGCTCCAGGCTCTGAGCTGTCAGCACACAGCCCGATGCGGGCTCAAACTCACAAACGGCAAGGTCATGACCTGAGCGGAAGTCAGACACTCAACCAACTGAGCCACACAGGCGCCCCGAGAGCTGGATTTAAGTACTGGTCTATCTATGTGACTCCAAAACCCACATCCTTTCCTCTACTATAGTATCTCCTTCAACTACTTCTAGGCAGGGATTTAACTTCCAGCTTCACCAACGACTGGCTCAGCTGTAAGAAATCATAGGAGCTCAAAAGACGATAGAGGCCAGAGGTTGATTATAGTTGGTTGCATACTGGACATGCTGCGAAGTATGTTAAGCCTCAGGGGCTGAGGTGGGGGCAGATAGGGCTCAGGGCTGGGTATAGAGGGTGTGTAAACAAGAAACTCTGGAATGAGACAGTAGGAGGAATGGGGAAGAGAGAACTGGGAAGGACATATAGATAGCAAGTCGGTGGATGGAGCAGGTACAGTTTACTTCCTACAGTTTTGCCTGTTCTGGGAGACTCCCCTTCTATGTCCCCTTTCTCCCTTCTAAGACTTGAGTTTAGCTGCATCCGTGAGGGTGGGTCTTACCGGGCTCCTTCAGATCTTTCCCTTTGTTCTTTTTCTTTGCAGACACCTTTCCGGAATTCCAAACACAAGAACATTAAATTCAGAGATTGCTCAGTTCATTACAGTGGCATGGAGTAAGAGACCAGCCTGGAGGTGGTCTGCCTGGCTCTGCCACTTTGGTGTTGTGTGACCTTGAGCAAGTTGTTGAACAAGTTATTCAACTCTCTGGGCTTCAGTTTCTGTATGTGTAAAGATAGGGATAGGAAGAGATTGGCCTTGTAGGGCAGAGGTGATCTACCAAAATTTCTCGGGACCGTGTCCCACTCACTATTATATGCCCAGAACTAAAAATGTCAGGCATTACTGACTCAAGTCTGAGAAGCCTTGGCAGACGGCGGCTGCTCGGCCCAGAGCAAAGACCCTGAGCAGAGGTGAGCTGGCTCCTTGTTCAGCATGTTACCGCAAACTCAACTCAGAGTTACAGCATCCTTTGAGAGAGAGCTCATAGGCAGGCAGGCAGGCAGGCAGGGTTACATCTGAGTTTGCTTTCCTTGAAGAAGGCTTAGAATAGACTTCTCAGAAGAAGTGAGTCATAGGAAATGATTTTAAGAAAGGGGAGGTGCTGATGAATGGAGGGGCATGAAACTTCAAAAGCTGACCTCCATAAAAATGTAGCCAGTACAAACAGAGCAATTTTACACCCCCCATATTAATTGAGGGCCCCTTTGCCATGGAAATCTATATCCACTGATAATCCCAAATGCACCTTGGATTTCAGAATACATTGATACATTTTTTTGGCAGTAGATCTACTTCCTAATCATGTTTATAGCTTGAATTAGTATGGAAATTAACCCTGAAACCCCAGACCATTTCAAAGCAGACCTTGAACTACTTTAAAATAAATGTTGAACATGTGAACTGCATAAAAAATAAAAGCTGATAGTATTAATTTAATTTCATCTCCATTAAAGATATCACAAATGATTTATTGAGCTTTTAAAAGTAAAAAAGGCATATGCTGTGTTATGGGCACGTGCCACTTGAGATGCAGGTTGTTTAAGTGAAAAATAATGCTTTTGCCAGATGCCAGTTTATGTCTGGATCCCAACTAGAAATAAGGTTCTGTAGGTCTCACTGTAATGATAAAGTGTAAGAACACATGTCTTTGTGGAGAAACATCTCATATCTTTGGCAATATATAGCTGCATACCAGGTTTTATCATATTCCTGGTTCTGGGGAGAATAAGTTACAAACCATCTTGTGATTATGAATTTGTTCATTCTCAAATGTGGATCGAGCACTCACTATGTGCCCTGGCTATGTTATGTGTTAACTGAAAAAAGTGGGTACAGAGAGCAGATGTGGTCTCTGCCTTCATGGAACTAGCAGCCGGGGGACCAGGGAGCCATGAGATAAATGAGCCCAAATGAAAATATGATAATAGTTTGGGATAAGCATGCTTGAGATCAAATATGGGAGGGACATTTTATTTAGTTTGTCAGGTCTGGGAAAGCCTGACATTTAGCCTGAGATGCAAAGGCGAGGACTCTGCCGTTCACACATCACACAGGCCCCATCTACACATGTATGTTGCTAGATGTCTGTGGAAACACAGCAGGAGGTTTGGAAGGACGCTCAGCATTCCGTGTGTTAGCTCAGGGTGAGGCTGGGTAGGGACTTCACAGGTAGGAGTCTAAGTGGGCATCATCCCCAGTTCAGAGAGGCTGTCACCTGATCCCAGCCACATTCCTGGGAGGTGGCACAGCTGGCATCTGAACTCATGTCTCTGTCTCAAAGCGCGTGTTCTTTTTCTTACAAGACAAGGCCTCTCAGGAGAAAGGAGTCCCTCCCCTTCCCCATAAATTCCAAATGCTTCATTGAGTGCTTCCCTGCGGGCAGGCGGTTGGAATTTCAGCTGCCTTCTTCAGTTTAGATGGAGACAAATGTGTCTCTCCCCCCCCCCCCCCGCCGCCCAGAGGGCTGCCCTGGACCAGAGGACCCGAGCTGTGGTCTCACCCTCTGAGGCAGCATCTGTCCTTGTGGTCCGGACGGGCGGGCAGCCTACACGGAAAAATTGTCACCAAAGCCAAGGAGCTCCTTTGGATGTTGAGAGGTTTCTGTAGTCCTGTTCTTCCCAGTTAGAAGCCTGCGGAGATAATTAGACCAGTCAGGGTGATAAGAGTGGAGCCTCAGGAGAACTGGACTTGCCCAAAGGCAGAGAGCAGGCCTGGGGAGCCCCAAGTGTCACCTGTAAGTTGGCCACACCTGTGGGCGAGGGGAAACACGTGACATTCTTAGCCCAAGAGAAGAGCAGCTTTTGGACTTCTTTTTCTTTTCTTTTTAAACTGACATGTACAAAAAAATAATAATCAGTTATAATATATTCATAATACACTGCACAGATCAGGTCAGTTCCAAGATGATAACAATACACATGTGAAATCGCCACCCCAGACAAGGTATAGAATATTTCCATCACCCCAGAAATGTCTCTTGTCCCCCTTTCCAGTCAGTCTCTGGCTTCTCCCTACCATAGACAACCAGTATTCAGACTTCTATGGTCTGGTCTTGAATCTCACGCAGAATTACACACGACGTAGTCTTCGGTGGCTGGCTGCTGTTGCTCCCCTGATGGTTCTGGGATTCTGCCACCTTGTTGCCCGTATCAGTAGCTTGTCCTTTTTTATTGCCAAGTAAAATTCCATGGTATTGGTATACCATCATTTGTTTATCCAATTTTGATTGCTGGATATTTGGATTGTTTCTGGTTTGGGGTTGTTACGAGTAAAACTGCCAGGGCACCTGGGTGGCTGACAGCTCGGAGGCTGGAACGTGTTTTGGATCCTGTGTCTCCCTGTCTCTCCACCCCTCCCCTGCTTGTGCTCTCTCTCCCTCTCTCTCTCAAAAATAAACAAACATTTACAAAAATTTAGGGGCACCTGGGTGGCTCAGTCGGTTAAGCGTCCGACTTCAGCTCAGGTCATGATCTCGCAGTTTGTGAGTTCAAGCCCCGCCTCGGGCTCTGTGCTGACAGCTTACAGCCTGGAGCCTGCTTCGGATTCTGTGTCTCCCTCTCTCTCTGCCCCTCCCCCGCTCACGCTCTGTCTCTGTCTCTCTCAAAAATAAATCAACATTAAAATTAATTAATTAATTGGGGGCGCCTGGGTGGCGCAGTCGGTTAAGCGTCCGACTTCAGCCAGGTCACGATCTCGCGGTCCGTGAGTTTGAGCCCCGCGTCAGGCTCTGGGCTGATGGCTCACAGCCTGGAGCCTGTTTCCGATTCTGTGTCTCCCTCTCTCTCTGCCCCTCCCCCGTTCATGCTCTGTCTCTCTCTGTCCCAAAAATAAATAAACGTTGAAAAAAAAATTAAAAAAAAATAATTAATTAATTAATTAATTTACAAAAACTGCTATGAACATTTGTGTTGAAATCTTTTTAGAGACATATATTTTTAGTTCTCTTGGGTAATCTAGGAGCGGAGTTGCTGGGTCATAGGGAAGTTGTATTTTATGTGCCTTTAGCTCACATCGGAAAGAGAAGCAGCAGGAAGATGGGTCTCTTGTGCTCATGGCTTTGCTGTCTTATCTATGGGCACAGCGTATTTATGTCCACCTCCCGCTCGGATGCTGATCAGACAGCCCTGAACAAAAGCCTGTGGACGCTGGTCAGCAGGTGCCGCTGAGCGGAAGGGCTGGCTCTCGCCCTAAACTCGTCTTTCCTTGCTTTAGCTCTCTGTCCACTCTTGGTTCTCTAACCCCAACAGCGAGGCCCATGTCCATGTGCCTGCTCTTCTTGCTCCAGGAAGGCAGTGCTGTATCCCTGGAAAGCTTTGGACTGTCTCCTGGCTCTGAGTGAAATGAGTAAGTTACTTAATGTCTCTGGGCCTTGGTTTCCTAGAAATTGTGGAGAACAACTGCTCTGAAGAGTAGTTCTAGGAATTGCATCAAGGCTTCCAGTATGATTACGCAGGTTGCTTTTGCCCAAAGGACCCACCACACGCTCTGCTGCTGAGCCCTGTGCCTGTATACGTGGCTGTGTCAGCATACAGGAAGGGGCATCTTTTATAATTTATCTGCCAGAGGGGGAACCTTTTTCAAATTTTTCCGCCCAGATGGGATGTCTTGTTGTAATTTATACAAAGGCAGCTGTGGTCCTACCACGAGGTGTACAATGTGCCACATTCAGAAAGTACTGAATAAACGGTAGCCATTATAATGCAAATTGTATCAAGCAGGATTCTTAGTTGCAAGCAATAGACATTGGCTCTGGCTCTCTTACAGATAGAAGAGAATTTTCTAAAGGGATATTGAAAGCTCACAAACTTGTTGGGAGAAAGGAGAGCCGGGCTTGGGAATGTCAGGAACCAGGGGCAGGAGGCTGTGTTGAGAGTTGAGCAGCAGGAACTTCAGCCAGAGCCACGTAAGCAGGAGCTGGCTGGTCTGTGCCCTGCAGTGTTTGCTGAGATAAATATGGCCTCCAACTGTCCTACATCTTTGTCTTACTTGCTGTGGGGAGAGAGTGTCTGATTGGCCAATTCGGACTCCCAGTCTTGCCCAGTGTTGGGGATGGGCTGGGAGAATCAGGATTGAACTCCAGCTTCCTTAATAACAGACAAACCTTTTGTTTCACTACCTTTTGTTTCCCATCACCCCATGGGAAATCCCCATAGGTGCTCCCTACCCCCAAGGTGTCACCCCATGGGGGATTCTCCATAATGGTGTACAGGCTGTCTCTTTCCCAAGTTGTCACCCCATGGAGGAGTCTGCCTTGGGACGGGTGGGAGCTCTCTTTCCCAAGAAGGCACCCCAGGGGGGATTCCCTGTAAATGATAGGAAGATGCTCTGAAGAAGGCACCCAAGGAGGACTTTCCACATTGGGATGGTAATAGGTAGGGGATTATATGCTGGTCAGCTAACAAAATGATGAATCCACCACTTAGGTACATTTTGAGGAATGGAAGATGTTCTGATTTATTGCCAGGAGTTGTCATCACTCGGTAAACCAAGCCTTAAAAATGCAGGCTCTCATTAAGCCAAGTCTTCTCCTAAGCTGATGGAAGGACAATGACCCTCAGACAGAACAGGGCACAATGCCTCAGCCTTTCCACTTTCATTTTTGGAAAACATACTCATTCATTGTTATTAAAAAAAAAAAAAAGGCAGGATCACCTGAAGAGATACCATTTGAGTTCTGGGAGAGATGCCTGCTGACTTCCAGAAGATTTATACCTCACATTAATGACTGTTAGCATAGCAGAGTGAAATGTGCCTGGGAAGCTGTGAAAATAGTAATGATCATGGTGGTGATCAAGGCTGATCAACGAATGCTCTTGGGGAGAGTTGAAACTTTGATTTATAGCTTCAGCATCAAGGAGTCACAAGTATCACACTGGCACCTGATACTAACCATAGGGCAGGGGGGTGCGGTTCTTGCATCCAGAAGGCTGCAAGATGACTAAGTTTTTGGAAGGGCACAGATGCCAAGGATAACGTATTATACATTCTATGGTGGGGCGACAGTGTAGTGGGGTAAGAGGATAAGGGTAGGGTGAGCTTCGTGGTCTCAGTTCCTAGAAAAAGAAAGCCAGCTTTGTGGAGCAGGGGAGGAGAAAGTGCTGGTAATAGTCGGCCATTGTGCCTCACACTTCACCCATGTCAGCTCATTTAATCCTTGCAACAACTGGGTATAGTAGGTATTATTATTCCCGTTACACATATGAGGAAACTGAAGCTCAGAGAGGTCATGTAAGTTGCAGAATGGTCTGATTCACATGGAGTAGTATGTGGCTAGAAGTTGTAAAAGAAGTCTTAGAACACTGCCACATGATTTAGATCTGGAATCAGTGGGAGGAAAGGATATTCTAAACTGCCACATCAGCCAGAAGTAAGACGCCCTCATCACTCACCTCTGCATTTTGATGACTGTTCATGGTCATTAACATGCCCCAGTGGCCCTCAGCACACAGGTTCTCAGGGCAGATCTCCCTCGATGGCAGGAGAGGGCATAGAGCCTCCTCCCCACCACTGATGCTGCTTCTACACGGATGGTCCAGCTGCTGCTTGTTAAGGAGAGGCGGAAGACGGAGGAGGGAGGAAAGGTGAGAGCTGATAGGTACTCAGGCCACCGAGGCTCTTTTCTCTAAGCAAACAGCCCCAGCAGAGCCACAGAGAGGCTTGGATTTCAGTGGTGCCCCAGGCTGCACTCCTACTTTCATCATAGGTGCTGTGAACTGAAGTGGCTGATCCTTCCACCCCACGCTTCTCAGGTCAGAACGTGTGTTCTGAAGAGACACCCCATCCCAATGCTAGGACACCCCCAATAGCTGGAGAGTGGCCGTGATTATTGGGTTAATAACTGCCTCCTCTGTTGAACTTCCTGGAACTTGCTTTTGCGGAAACTGTCCAAATAATCATTCATTCCCTCACCCATTCCTTCTTCCCACAAATACTTACTAAGCACCTGCTACATGCCAGATACTGTGCAGCCCCATGAGTATGGCAAGCAGTCCTTGCTCTCAAGAAACTTACAGCCCAGTGGGGAAGACAAACCATTCTCTTCTGGAGCCTCCCCCACCTATCATCCATGCTCTTCTCTCCCACATACCTCCATGCTTACAGCTCCTGGGTCGCAGGTTAGGCAACAAGATGACAAACTCTGGGCTGCTCATCAAAGACTCTATTGAGAGCTGGTCACCGCATGGAGAAAGCGGCAGTGTTAGTCCTGAACCTGAGCTGGGGAGCACAGCTATTGTCAGTATTGTTTTGACAGCCCTTGACAGCAGGTGTCTGTCAGCCCTCTATTCCTCCCTCCACCCCCACCCCACCCCGCAGGCTCAAAGTGTCACTTCCATTTGGAAGGCATGGAAGAAGCAAGGTGGAGAGAGGAACTGGTCATCACTCTGCCCACTGACCGGGGACGGAGGGAAGGTGTGGCCAGAGGACAAAGGCAGCTGTGCTGAAACATCCCAGGTGTGTGATACAGCCCTCCACCCTTGAGGATGAAGGCAGCTGGGATCACAGCTGGGGTCAGCCACAGCTCTTTTCTCTGCCTATGCTTTTGAAGAGGGGGTTTTCTTCCATGCGGCTATCATCAGAGTACACCTTCTCTGGGTCTTACCCAGTGGAAATCATATTTCTCTGCATAGGAGAAGGGTGATAAGTGGAAGGGAATGTCCTGGCTAAGGGTTTGAGCTGCCAGAGACTGATTTTAAGGGAAGGGGAACAAAATGAGCATAGGGTAGTAAGTTAAAGCTTTGGGTTCAGACAAACTTAGACTCAAGTCCAAAATATGATCCAGCATTTCCACTCTTAGTTTTCTGTCTACCCAAAAGAAATGAAAACATTTGTCCATACAAGAACATGTATGCAAGTATGGATAGCGGCATTATTCACAATAGCCAAAGAGTGGAAATGGTCCAAATGCCCATCAACTGATGAATGGACGCATACAGTCTTATACATATGTACAGTGGACTATACGATTCAACCACAAACAGTCATGAAGTGCTGACATGCTATAACACGGGTGAGCCTTTCTGCTAAGCAGAAGAAGCCAGGTGCAAAAGTTCATATTCTGTATGATTCTCTTTCTGTCAAAGGTCCAGAAAAGGCAAATTTCAAGATATAGAAAGTACATGAATGGCTGCCTGGGGCTGGGGGTAGGGGGTAGAGGGCGGGCAGGAAGTGACTACAAATGGACACAAAGGTGATCTTTTTGGGGAGGATGGAAGTGTTCTAAAACTAGTTGGGAGGGTTGCACAACTTGGTAAACTTACTAGAAATCACCGATTTGTATACTTAAAATGGGTAAATCTTCTGGTATGTAAATTATACTTCAAAATCAGCTTTTAAAATCCTAATTATGCCAAGTTACTTAACTACCGAGTGTCCCCACCTGTAAAATGAGGATAATGATATTTACTTCCCAGGTCCATTGTGAAAGTTAAGGGGCCTGATTCATGGTGCTCAATAAATGATAGCAGCTATTGCTACAACTTCTGTGTTTTTTTAAAGAAAAAGAGAAAAGGAGATATTTATAAAAAGAGAAAGAGAGATACCAAGACTCATGGGTAGTAGTGAAATTATATTACAGGGTTTAAGGGCTTGCAAGATGTGACCTCCTCTCCTTGTACTAGGTAGATTTTTTTAAAGGTCTGCCTCCATATGCATTTCTGAATGTTTCTCTGAATGCTGAGGAGTCTGTTTAAAACTGAAGACAAAACCAAACTCATCCCAGCCAGAAGCATAATGGAGATATAGATCTTATATCAATATTGTCAGCAAGGGAAGTGAATTATGCTGAAGGGACAGAGAAGGCAACCTTTGTGGTTCAAGTGGTATCGGTGCTCCTTTTTATTCCAGCTTTTCATTTTTATTTATGAATCCAGAAATGTATTTGGAGTTTACTATAAGCCACAGGTGGGCTGAAAGAACTTTCTGGATCAAGACCCTTCTCACTGGAAATGCAGAAACACAACCCAGACTGGCCAAGGCATAAATAAATAAATAAATAAATAAATAAATAAATAAGGAGAGAAAGGAAGGAAGGAAAGGGAAGGAAGGAAGGGAAGGAAAGAAGTGAACAAAGGAAGGAAGGGAAGGAAGGAAAGAAGGGAAAGAAGGGGAAGGAAAGAAGGAGAGAAAGAAATAAAGACAGATAGAAAGACAGAAAGGAAAGGAAAGAAATAAGGAAGGAAAGAAAGAAAGAAAAGGAGGAAGGAAGGGAGGAAGGGAGGGAAGGAAGGAAAGAAAGGAAAGGAAGGAAGGAGGGAAGGAAGGAAGGAAGAAATGTAGCCCCTAGATCTAGAAAGAAAGGACTTTAAGTTTGAATCTAGGGTCTCAAATGCGGTTGATTCTGGCCCCTCCATCTCTTGGCCCTGCTTTCCTCTGGGTTAAGTTTCATTCCCAGGAAACTGCTCCGCTAGTGGTGACAATAGGGTTTTCAGCAACCCCAGGCTCATGTTCATTCAGCCTAACAACCTCAGGGAAATGAGTTTTTTTCTCAATAGTTTCAGCAAAAATCCCCAGGGTTTACTCATCCTTAAGTGTACCAAGATCTCTCACTTGTTCTGAATCAATCATGGTGGCCTAGAGAACCCGCCATGCTGATTGGCCAGACCTGGGTCACATGTCCATGGGTAGCCGGAGTCAGTCCCACATAACCCACATTGATAGAAAGAGGAGGGGAGGTCCTCAAAGGAAACTTGAGAGTCTTGCTAGAGGAAGAAGGAATAGTCAATGGGCAGATAAAACATAGATGTCCTCCGTGACCATCCAGTGGAGCTTCCACCTTCCTGTGCAGGTTTTGGAGAAATACTAGAACTGTCGTTTGAGGACAACACATTGGCTCTGTTTGATGGGTTCCCTTCGTCTGCTGTTTTCCAGAAGCCCCAAAGCTGCCCTTCTGTTCAAGCGTGAGTACTAGTTTAACAACTTTATTTTCATAAAAGAATGTTAATCCCATCTCCCATCTGGCTCATTTTCAAAGCGTGTGTTTCAGTGCTTAACTAGAAACACGGTATCTCCATTACACGTTCTTGATAAGCAATATAATGTCAAAGATTTTTTTTGAAGATTTTAAGTAATCTCTGCACCCAACATGGGGCTCGAATTCACAACCCCAAGATCAAGAGTCACATGCTCCACTGACTGAGCCAGCCAGTTTGCCCCTATAACCTCAAAGATTTAACTGGCCAACTGTTATAAAATTTTTTATTTCAAAATGTAAATCTCATGGAGAACTATCTGGAACATCTACAGTCCAGTAGTTTCTCCAAGTATTCCAAACTGTATCCCTGGGTCAAGCCAGAACTTCCTGAGAACTGTGTACTTTGAATGGCCTCGTACTACCCCCTCCCTGCCCCCACCCCCATCAGCCATCTCTTGGGAATGTGCTCTTGTCTTTCACTGCAGAATGCTATAAAAAAACAGCTGTATTAGGATATCCCAGTCCATGATGCAACAACAAGTAACCCTAAATTGTTGGGAATTTAACACAGTAAAGCTTAACTTTGTGTTCCCCTCACAGTCTGCTGTGGGTCAGGTGGTTCTCCTCCAAAACAGACGCAGGGATCCAGGCTGCTTCCACCTGGCTCCTCAGCCATCTCTGACTTCTTTTATTCTTGAAGGTGAAGGGGGCTGGGGGGAAGGGAACAAGTGAGCAGAATTCATTGACCTTGCATTCCCATTCCGGAGAACTCAGCTACATGATCCCAAACTACCAGGCAGGCTGCGAAGTCTAGTCTCCTTGTGTGCCCAAGAAGAGAAAACAGGCTGGTGAAGGCACAGCACTGTGTGCCATCTTAGTTTTAGGAAAACACAAGCAAACTTATTATAAGAAGGCTGTCGAGACCCAGGAGTGAGTATAGCAAACTGAAACACATACATTTATTACCAGTCCTTCCCCAAACCTAGCTAGATGTGTGGTAAATGGATTTGCAAGAGGCATGGATCCATAAGGATAAAGAGAATGAGGAGGACATGATAGCAATTAAATATTAGAAGCTGGAAAACAAGTGCACAGTGGATACCACTTCAGGGGAGCCTGAAGCCTAAGTCAAGAGTGATGGTTGAGGTAGAGGTTCGAGAGAGGAGCCCAGAGGCAGGTTAGGCAGAGACCCAGAAAAGCTTAAGTATTAGAGGCACCAGGTATTTTGAAAATGGCCCAGAAAAACTTAAGTATTAGAGGCACCAGGTATTTTGAAAATGAGAAGAGAGATGATACTAAAAACAGAAGACAGCTTTAAATGTGGAAGAGTAATCTTTAGACCACCCATCTGGATGGGCAGGACAACAGATTACTCTCCCCACACCGGAAAAAGAAGAGAGGACTATTTTCTAGGGAAACTGAGCCAGAAAGGCCCTGAAACTCTCATGCATGGAGCAGGGCCTCCATGTGAATGACAAGAGCGTCACATGCAGATCTGCACACTGAAAGTTAATCCCTATGCCCCTTCCCCATTTGGCTCCCAGGACTCCAGCCATCAGATCTTACACAAGTCAAGCTGAGAGTAGAAGAGTTCCCTTGGAGGGAACC
The DNA here is from genome assembly GCF_007474595.2 of Lynx canadensis. Classification (NCBI taxonomy): domain Eukaryota; kingdom Metazoa; phylum Chordata; class Mammalia; order Carnivora; family Felidae; genus Lynx; species Lynx canadensis. Next base: position 121,006,680 of record NC_044308.2, read on the forward strand.
CATGAAACCAAGGGAAAAGACCCACACAAGCATGATATTTCCTTTACTGCTTGGTGCCCTCATGGTGGACCTCAGGAGAAGTTTCTCTCAAACCCTAGTGGTGCTTCTATTGAACAGCTGAGGAACACCATCTTAGGAACATGGTGAATTTTGTAATGAAGGGGCTTTCCTTCTTCGCTTTGTCTCTAGGAAGCTTAACTCCAAATTTTCTACCCAGCTCAAACAGTTGCATATGACATTCTGGTATAGATTTCTGGACACTAAATTTATTCCAGACTTTGCTCTGCCACCAGATCTTAGTTTCATCCTGATTTCCATCCACTGATCCACTGACTCACTCATTCAACAAACATGGGTGAACTGAATGCATTTTGTGTACCTGACAATAGGCTCGGTGTTGGGGTCTATGGACTTGCTCTCAAGGACCTTATACACTGGCATTGTATGCATTTGGTAAGTGTTCTCAAATTCATCTTGGAAGTATGTGTGAGCATATAACCATTATAAATAAGTACATATGTGAAGAATAGAGAATCATTTCTCCATGATTATGTGCCTCCTGGCAGGGGCAAAATTCTGCTGGTGTCTTAACGTATCTGCTGCCATGATGTTTAGGCCTGGAGGGGGCATGGTGTAGAAGGGAAAGTTCTGGGACTAGTATGCCTTCCCATACCTCGAGGAATCTAATAAGAGAAAAACAAAGGAGTGAGCTCTTATTCTTGCCTCTTGGGGATACCTGCCAAGAGTCTTCACTCTGGATTTATGCCCCTAGATGCCTGAGTAACCCTGCAAGACCACAACATTGCAGAACATCCCTAGCCAGTTTTAGGAATACCACCTTGGGTCCAGTTACTGCTTCTCTCCATGTTTTGTTTTTTGGGTTTGTTGTTTTTTGTTTGTTTTTTTGTTTTGTTTTGTTTTGTTTTTTTAGAGAGAAAGAGGCTGTAAGAAAGGAAGGGGCAGAGGGAGAGGAAGAGACAGAATCTCAAGCAGGCTCCACACCCAGTGCAGAGCTCGACATGGGGCTTGACCCTATGTCCACGAGAGCATGACCTGAGCTGAAATCAAGACTCAGATATTAACTGACTGAGCCACCCAGGCACCCCTCTCCATGTTGATCTCTGCTATGAATGGGGGTCTCACTGCCCAGATCTCCCCCTGCCCCACCACCCTTTTTTGGCTGTGTGAGGCCAGGGTGTGCAGAACCCAGGTGACCTGCCTCCAGGATGCACGTGCTCTGGTCCACACAGGTCTGAAGATCTGTCTCACTTCAGGGCAGTGTTAGCAGGACGGCCCCCCGTGCATGTGCACGCACGCACATGCTCACATGTGTGCACACCCTATAGGGAGGTTAATAGAGATCTACAGCCCTTGTTACCATTTGCTTTCATAAATAAATATATTAAATAGGTAAGCCAAATTTATTTCCGGCAACAGCTTGCTGGCTGCACCTCCCCCTCTTATTCACAGTTCCCGCAGTGACTCCAGCCTCTTCCTCCCCACCCCCAGGCGTGACTTTCTCTCTTAAAATTTTATTTTTAATTTGTTGTGATGAATGAGTGACACCTCTGACAGCCGATTCGCGGAGATTAATAGAAACGACACAATATTTACGTCGGCGCTACGAACAATTATCCCGCCATCTATCTCTGAGATTATCTTCCTGATTGAAAACTACTCATCCGTGTAATCGGAATTATTTGGAATTAGAAGGGAATTTATAGCCCCCCTGGAGCACACTCTCTCCCCTCCTGTCTATACCGAGGTCTCCATCATTCTCTTGTCCCTCCTCTGGGCCTTTGGCCTTCTCTTCCATCTTGGTGATGGGGCAGAGAAAATTCTCCTCTCCTCCAGGAGGGCCTCTTGTCAGGGACCCACCATCCCTTTGGTGTGGTGTGGGGGTTCATGATACGGGGGCTAGACTTAGTGGTCAGTGGGAGGGAGGATCTCAGTGATGTTCGAAGGATGGGGGGTCAGCAGGGCCAGCTCATGAGCTCAAGATAGATGAATATAATCTCAAGAAGGAGGTTTAATGCGAGGGTGGAGAAAAAAGGTGACTTTGGGAAGCATGTGGAGTCAGATTGTGCCCACTGCGAGAAATCTAAAGGACCAGAATAAGGTTTTTGGAGCGATGTTGAGATTGCTATTAAGATAGGTGGTGTGAGGGGCTGAGGGGGCTGAGACAGGTCGTACGGATCCCGACCCTAGTAAAGGCCACATTTGGATTGCAGGAGTGGAACAGGGGAGATGGGTAAGGGCGTGTGCAGATCCAGAGAGGCCACAGAATCTGCTTGTCACACTGAGGAGGCCAGGCCATGGGATTCAAAGTGTGAGGGAATGGAGATGCTGTGAATGCGTTCTCTGTGCTCTGCTGGCCCCTGCCTATTCGCCTGGTGGAAACAAGCTTTGAGTCAGACAGACCTCAGTTAGAGCCCTCATTATGCAACTTCAGAGCTGTGTGACCCCGGGCAAGTTTTTTAACCTATCTGAGCTTCAGTTTGCAATCTCTAAATCCCCAGTTTACGATCCTCCCCCAGAGGAGTTGCACCGTCTGTACACTGAGGGTAGTAAGAGTCCTACTTGACAGGGATGTTGTGAAAATTAAATGAGATAACGCATGCGGGGCACTTTGCACCGTTCTTAGGACCCAGGGATGGCTCCAACTACGTAGATCCCACAGGGGAGGTAAACCTGAACACTGGGCCCATTTAGGAGGCAAAGACCTGGGCTCCAGCAGTAGCCCAAGCTTGCCAGGGTCCTCCTCCCCCTCTGCCCCCCATCCTCATCCTGATGACCTATCAACCTGCAGCCCCCCCTCCCCTCCCGCTCTGTGCTACCGGAATGCCATCTGCAGCAGCAGCAGCAGAGCAGGTAGGAACCTAGTCTGATGGGTGCACACTAGGATCTCAAGCCCACTCTCTGTTACTTCTCCTGTCCTCTGATACTTGCAGTTGCTGGCAGGTGTTGAGCACATACTCTGCCCAGGCACTGTTCTTCGTTCCTTACCTGCATTCATATACTTAATCCATACACTATCCCTAGAGGCTACGTACTATTAATTCTCAACCTCCCCATTTTACAGCTGGAGAGACTGAGGCACTGAGCAGTTGGATAATTTGCTCAAGTCAAATGACTAGTTGAGTAGGCAGCCTCTGAGATGCCCTCACTAATCTCCACCTCTGGTATTCACGCCTTGGGTGTGGGCTGGGTCTAGTGACTTCTGATGAACAGAATGTGACAAAAGTGATGGGATGTCACTTCAGAAATTAGGTCACAGAAGACTGTGACCTTTGTCATGCTCACTCCTTCCACTTCTCTCTTCCCAGCTCTTCTTGGGTCACTTGCTCTGACAAAGCAAGCTGCCATATTGCGAGCTGCCCAATGGAGAAGCCTCAGGGACTTAGGGTGGCCTCTGGCCAACAGCCCACAATGAACGGAAACCTGCTGACAACCATGTGAGCGAGTTGGGAGGTGAATCACCCCCAGCGGAGACCTGACATGACCGCTACAGCTGGTTGGACACCTCACCCGCAGGCTTTTGAGTGATGCTGAGCCAGAGGACCCAGCTAGGTGGGTCCCAGATCCACGGAACTAAGAGATAGTGTTGTTTGAAGCTGCTGAGTGTGGGGATAGTCGGTCATGCTGCAACAGATAACCCATGCAGCAAGTAGTAGCTGAGCCGGGATTTGGACCTAGGCGGTTAGACTCTGGAGCCTGTGCCCTTGACCTCTTTGCTAATGGCACCTCAGGGGTGAGCCACTCAAGTTCTTAGTTCATCAAATGAGCTCTCATGGCTTTATCATGCTGTCACCTCAGACAGAGATTCAGACTGAAATTAAAGTTAACATCTTGGTGAAAAGAGATTCGCAAACACCACCTGGAAAATGTCTCTTCCCCCTTAGGAGGAATTTAGCCCTGACCAAGAGAACAATGAGAACTGTATGTTGTTTAGGTCTAGAGGAGCTTTATTCTTTAGGTAGCTGGTACGCAAGGAAAGCAGTGTCATCAAGGGAGTCATGGGTCTTGAGCAGGTGAGAATAGTCTCTGAAGGTGTCCTCAGGAAATACTTCCAAGTCAGGGAAGCCTCACGTGGCCCTGCCTCAAGGACAGGAAAATGATCCAGATTTTACCTCACTAGCACTGGAAATAAGTGGAACCAATCTGGATTTATTAGCATGCTCTTTAAATAGTGGAATTCTTAAGGGGCACCTGGGTGGCTCAGTCGGTTGAATGTTTATCTCTTGATTTCAGCTCGGGTCATGATCCCAGGGTTGTGGGGCTGAGCCCTGCACTGGGCTCTGCTCTGAGCATGAAGCCTGCTTAAGATTCTCTCCCTCTCCCTCTGCTCCTCTATCCTGTGCACGCGTGCGTGCTCGTTCTCTCTCTCTCAAAAAAAAAAAAAAAAATAGTGAAATTCTGCCGTTTCTCTCCTGGAAGTAGGGATAACATAAATTTGTCGTTAGGAAATTGTTCCTCCCTTTTAATGAATCCTTCCTCCAGCTCTGGAAGAATTGGCAAAGTCTCCCAGAGGGAGACCGTGGAACCTTTAGAATTTAGTAGAGTCCAGAGCTCATCCTTGAGAACAATGAAAACCAATGTTAAGGCCAGTGTGGTGCATTTGTTTTATAGGTGGGACCCAGATAGAGTAAAAAAAAAAGAAGACAAATCCTACATTCAAATACTAGAAAGCACCATTGGAGGGAAGGGCAAGATACCATGATAAATGAGAAGACATTACTATTTTCAAGTTGGGTTTAGATTGTGTTATCCCCCGAATTAATAACTTTTGGGGAGTTATATATGTGTCTACTTTAATGGGCCAGTAGATGAATCAGCTGCCTTCCCTGCAGCTTACACTGATTTACCTGCTTAAGAGGGGCTCCATCCAGAAGGACCTGCATCCACCACAGGGCCCAGAGTCCCTTTGTCCTCCCAGTTTGGGTGGATTGCATTTGGGTGGATTCAAGTCCCTCCTGACCGTCTTGTCAGTGGTCTACCACTCCAGAATGATAGGCTCAGATGGGGGGGGGGGGGACACTGCACAGTGGCAGGAAGGATGGAGCCAGAGAGAGAGAGGGAACCCCTCCTGTGTGGGCTGTGGTTTCCAAGGGAGGTGGAGAAAATTTCTGAGAAATAGTCTGGGAAGGAAGAGATTCAGGGACATGATAATGGAAGGAGAATGTTAAACTCTAGCCTCCTATTTCATCATTTCCTTCTAAAACTTCTCAATCTCTGAATAAAGAGCATCCCCACCAACCTGGTCTTAGGAGATAAGAGGGGGAGAGGAGGGTTAGACTGTCCAGGCCATCTAATCCTCATGTCCATCATTGTCTGGTTGCAAACAATAGAAACTGAACAAACTCAAGCAAAACTGGAATGTACTGGAAAGATGGGTTGCTCATGGGAAGGGCCAAACCTCAGGCCAAAGGCTAGGGCAGCCAAAGATCTGCATGGTTAGCTGTTTTCAGTCTTTGGGACACCAAAGACTCAGCACCATGGAGAGAGCATCCTGTTGGCTTTAGGTGGCTTAAGTCATGTTACTGACAGTACCAAGGCTGCAACTAATAGGCGTGAGACAGTTCTCCAATGCAACATGGGAGTGCAGTTACCAGAAAAGGGTATGTTGGGCAAGCAAAAACAATAGGTCATTTGCTGCATTACAACACACTCATGTGAAATCTTCATGTTTGTCTAATAAGTTAATACTGGGCAAAGACAGCTTTCTTTCCATTGATCCCAGGCTCATCCAACAGAAAGGAATTCATCACCACCTTGTTGTGGATGACCCTCCTTTCCTTCACAGACACCCATCAACACAAAGTCCCCCTTTCTGCTGCCCTTGTCCAGTGTGCATACTGGGGTCATAAGCAGACAGGGCAGAAGCTACTAGGAAGAAAACATGTGTGAAATAATGTAGATGGTTGCCCCTTTCTTAGGAACCTCTTCGGATGCAAATAGACAATTCTTCAGAGGACCGGGGCAGGGCCTAGGGACAGAAGCTGAACCTTATTTAAAACGACAGTGAGATGTCTGTATTTGTTTGGGAGTGTGGATTGCGGGGGCAGGGGGCACTGCAGTGAGGTGTGTGCTATTCTGATGGGACCTGGGAGCAGAACACACAGGGCCATTGGTGTCTCATCCAGCCTGAGCTGAGGGGCATGAACTCGCCTATCCTTGGGCAGCTCCTGATGCTGGAGGAAAATCAACCCAAAGCAAGTCTTCTGAGAGCAGCCTTTTCATGAGAAGGGCCACCAGGGGCATGTGGAAAAGTCATCAGGGTAACCAGCCTTAATAAAGGTAGAAGATGAGATGCGAGAGGGGTGGGTTGGAGCAGGGGGAGTCAGGGGAAGGAAATGATTGCAGGGAAACAGATGCAATTGAACAAGACTCGTGGAGATGGATTTCCCTGCCTTGGTCCAAACTCAAATCCCTGTGCTCAGATTAATTAGCAAGGAAATATTTTCCTGTCTGCAGAAAAAGGCTGCTGGATTGCCAGTGGGACATGAGGGTGGGCAGTCTATCAAATAACTACTAATTAGGTTACTTCCCACTGCTGTTGACATGCTGGGGACACATTCCTGGGCCAAAATAAAGCAGGGAGGAGGGGAGAGGAACAGAGATGGAGATAGAGGTACAGGCCAGGATCCTTCCTGCTCATCGCAGAAAATTGTTGGCTGGAATTAGGAAGGAGGCCTGGGTCCAAAGTCCAAGGGGAAAGGACACAAGAGAAGAAACGTGCTGATTAGCAGACAGTCCATGAACAGTGCTCTGAAACATGTATAGTGTAGCCAGTCATGGGTAAGCCCTGGGTGGGACAGAGGTCAATGGGTAGGAATTTGAGTGGTGGTAATAATGACAAGGAGCACTTTTTGAGTGTTTACCACCTGTCAATAGCACTTCACTCACCGATTCATTCATTCACTCCACAAGTGTGAGACAGGGGCAAGGAGATTAACACACATTTGCCTTATTGATTCTTATAACTTTAGGAAAGGTATTTTAGCCCCCTTTTTTTATGGATAAGGAGATTGGGGCCCAGAGAGGTTTAATAACTTGCCCATAGTCACACAGCAAGTAAAAAGTGGTAAAGCTAAGTTTTGAACCCAAGGTTGGCCTGATTCCAGCTCTGCCTGTCCTTAACCACTGTTAAATGGATAATGCACATTGGACAATATATATTGTCTTCTTGTGTGTTCCTTTGCCTAAGTTCCCTAATTCTGCCCTAAGATTCTCAAGGCATATTCTTCAGTATGTCACATGCGGGAGCTTTAACTATTCTGCAGGAAGGGTACCACCATTTTTCCCGAGATCTGAGACTTTGAGGCTGTCATCTCATTTCCTATCTTAGAGACCCCACAAAGGAAGGTTGGGCAACCCATTCCCTGGCGGACACCGCTAAGCCATCCACATTGTGCTTGTGTAGAGTTTGCCCACTTCCTTAGGTCTGTCTTCATTAGAGACAGGGCAGTCAATCAGCGGCTGCGTGCAGGGGCTCACGGCCATGCCTCCTCCTGGGCAGACCCACCCACCTCCCTCCACCTTCTCCTGGTAAGCAGAGTTGGACCGCAGGGTGCTCCCTTGCCCTGTGGGAGCCTCCTGCCTGCTGAGGCCTGTTCTTCACTGTTGTTTCTTTCCTCAAAGCTCTTTGTTGTTGCTCTTCCTGCTGTTAAAGTAGTGATTTGTAGCCTGTGTACTAGCTTGTGAGTTTCTTGAGGCCAAGGACCATGTCTTCCTTATCTTTGTGTCCCCTGCACTTAATAGGGTACCGGGGACCTACTGATGAGTGTTCTATGAATATATGCTGAATGAGGAAATGTATACCCAAACAACTCTCTTTGGCTGGCATCCAGCCTGCCTCTAAATGTTTCTCTAATTTTTAATAGTGCACCACTAGAGTACTGGGGTATCTAAGTATTCCGTGCTAAGTATGGCAGAAGAATGGCAGTGCCCTCAAGGTGCCATTTTACCCTGCATGTATCCAGGTTCCTTTTTGACATTAAGCAAGTGGAGACTACAGAAGGTGTTGCTTCTGCTCCAGATGCAGATTGGAGGTCAGGTATTGCTGCTTTCCATCTCACACGCCTTTGAAAGCTGGACAGAGACCTGAAGGCCTGGGCGGGGGGGATACCAAGGGGTGATATGGGGACATATACCAGAGTGGCTGGGAAGGAAAGAGTGCCCGGGAAGCCTGCTTCCTCCCAGCAAGTCCTGTGCAAGCAGAAGGAATCTATCCACAGAGGGGTGAGATAGCAGAGCAAGTGGGTTACCTAAAAATAGCAGTGCTGATTTCCCACGTTTAGAGATGGGTCCTCTGCGATTCGTCTTGGCTGGTTTGTGCAAGTTTGCTTATTTGTTGAGAGTCAGAGAAAAGGATCAAATCATTTACCCTAAGATGGAAATCTGCAACCCGTTCTTCAGTGAGCAAGCAGACAGGTGAGCTGAGTGAGAAGCTCCTGAAACCCTGGAGGCCTGGGGCTGGTTGTGAGGGAGGTAGGTGTGCCTAGCAGCTCGCCCTCAGCTGGTCTCTGCCTTCACGGTACAGTGGATGGTGGACAGAACCTCACCCTGGTCATGGGCGACTTCTGTGGAAAAGGCACGTATTTACATGCAGCTGCACATAGATATTACGAATGTGTATCTCTCTGAGGGAGTAGATGAGGCGCATAAATCACCTAGCCCAACACCAGGCACACATAGTAGGTGCTCAGTAAATGTTAATTAGGGACTCAATTAGGTGGGAGTTGAAGTAAAGAGATAAGGAGGAGCTTTTGGGGATGACAGAATTGTGGTGGTGGCTGGAGTCCAGCAAACTTTTCTATAAAGGTTCAGAAAAGAAATGTTTTATGATTTGAGGACCTCATAGTCTCTGTTACAACTACTCAATTTTATCACTATAACATGAAAACAGACATAAATTATATGTATGCAAATGGATGTGGCTGGATTTGGCTCAAGAGCCATAGTTTCCTGACCCTGGTCTAGACTCATCAAACTATACTCTTAAAATGGATGCATTTTATTATACATGAATTTTACCTTAATAATGTTGATAAAAATAACACAAAAATAATATGTAGCTAATTTTGAAGTTGATTTTTTTGAAAGCTATATACAGAAAATGTACAAGGCATATGTATAGAGCTTGATGAATTTTAATTTTAGTCATTCTGGTAGGTGCGGAATAGTATCTCCATTGTGGTTAATTTGTATTTCCTGATGACAACTGATATTAAGCACTTTTTCTACAGTGCCTTTATATATTCTGGATGTAAGTCCCTGTTGGATATGGGTATTGAAAATATGTTCTTCGTTGACTTTACACTCTCTTAATGGTGTCTTTTGATGAACAGAAGCCCTTAACTTTAATGCAGTCTAATTTATAAATATTTTTCTTTATGGTTAGTTCTATGATGTGTTTGAGAAATATTTGCCTACTCCAAGGTTATAAAAATATTCCCCTGTTTCCTTGGAAAATATTTATTATTTTACCTTTCACATTTAGTTATTCAAGCTGGAAATGCTTTCTGTGAATGGATATCCAATTGACCCAGTCCTATATACTGGAAAGGCAACTGTCTCCTACTTCATGGAAGTTACATCATCATAAATCAAGTAACCTCATGTGTGTGGTCTGTTTCTCTGTACTGTTCCATTGCTCTAGTTTTCTGTTCTTGTACCAATACCATACTGTGTTTTCTTATAATGTCTTTGTCTGATTTTGATATTAGTTTAATGCTGACTTCATAGAATGAATTAGGATGTATTCCCTCTGCTTCTATCTTCTGAAAGAAATTTTAGAGAACTGATATTATTTCTTCCTTAAATGTTTGGTAAAATTCACCAGTGAACTCATCTGGACCTGGTGTTTTCTGTTTTGGAGAGTTATTAATTATCGATTAGTTTTCCTTAATAGATATAGGCCTATTCGGATTGTCTACTTTTTATTGTGTGAGTTCTGGCAGATTGTGTTTTTTCTAGGAATTGGTGCATGGAGTTAGTTGTTCATAGTATTCCTTGATTATTCTTTTAATGTCCATAGGACCTGTAGTAATGTATCCTTTTTCATTTCTGATATTAGTAATTTGTGTCCTCTCTCTCTCTTTTTTCTTAGTTAGCTTGGCGTATTGATTTTATTGATCTTGTCCAAGAACCAGCTTTTGGTTTTATTGATGTTCTCTTGATATTCTGTTTCCAATGTCATTTATTTCTGCTCTAATTTTTATTATTTCTTTTCTTCTGCTTACTTTGGATTTGATTTGCACTTCTTTGTCTAGCTTCCTAATGTGAAAATTTAGATTATTGATTTTAGATGTTTCTTTTTTTTTCTAGTATGTGCATTCAATGTTATAAATATCCCTCTGAGCACTGCTTTCATTGCATCCCACAAATTATGATAAGCTGTGTCTTCATTTTCATTTCATTCAACACAGTTTAAAATTTCTTTTGAGATTTCTTCTTTGACCCATGTGTTATTTGTTTTCTTTTTTAAAAAAAATTTTTTTAACGTTTATTCATTTTTGAGACAGAGAGAGACAGAGCACGAATGGGGGAAGGTCAGAGAGAGATGGAGACACAGAATCGGAAACAGGCTCCAGGCTCTGAGCTGTCAGCACAGAGCCCGACGCGGGGCTCAAACTCACGGACCGCGAGATCATGACCTGAGCCGAAGTCGGACGCCCAACTGACTGAGCCACCCAGGCGCCCCGACTCATGTGTTATTTGGAAGTGTACTTGCTCTCTGGGGCACCTGAGTGACTCAGTCAGTTAAGCATCCGACTCTTGATTTTGGCTCAGGGCATGATCTCACAGTTTGTGGGACTGAACCCCACTTTGGGCTCTGCACTGACAGCATGGGGTCTGCTTGGGATTCTCTTTCTCCCTCTCTCTCTGCCCCTCCCCCACTCACATGCATGCACTTTCAAACATTTTTTTAAAAAAGAAGTGAGTATACAGTCTTAATTACTTGAAATTTATGAAAACTCTTGACACCTGCTTATAAGTCCTCAAGTTTGGTTTTTCTACTTCAGTATTGTTTGGCTTTTATTGAGCCTTTGCATTTCCATATAAATTTTAGAATCAGCTTGTCAATTTCTTTAAAAACCTGCTGGGTATCTGACTGGAATGACACTGAAAATATAGATCACTTCATGAATAATCGACCTCTTTACAATATTGACTCTTATAATTTATATACATTGTATATCCTCCATTATTTGGATTTTATTTTCCCTCATAACTTGTGTAATTTTCTATGTAAAGATTTTTTGCACATCTTTTGCTATATTTAGTTTTAGGAATGTAATTTTTTTAACATTACTAATTTTTGATAGAGACAGAGCGTGAGTTGGGGAGGGCAGAGAGAGAGGGAGACACAGAATCCAAAGCAAGCTCCAGGCTCTGAACTGACAGCACAGAGCCCAACAGAGGGCTCGAACTCACGGACTGTGAGATTATGACCTGAGCTGAAGTCAGATGCTCAACCGACTGAGCCACCCAGGTGCCCCAGGAATGTGATTATAAATGATATCTTTTTAAAAAGTACGTTTTCTAATTGTTTGGTTCTAATGTAAGAGAGGTACATTTGGTTTATATATTGGCTTTATATCCAGAGATCTTACTAAATTCACTTATTAGTTCTAATAGTTTATTTGTGTGTATGTTTTGTATTTTCTACTTAGAAAGTCATGATTCCTGCCAATAGTGGCAATTTTATTTCACTTTTAATTCTTACATTTTCTATTTCTTTCCATGGCCTTACTACTCTGACCAGTACCCCAGTGTAGTTCTGGGTTCGATTTGGCTAGTATTTATTTAAGACTTTTTGTACATGTATTTGTGAGAGATATGGGCCTGTATTTTTATTTTTTATAATTTCCTTATTATATTTTGTATCTGAAATTGTAACTAAAAGGTTGGGCAGTGTTTACCCTTTTTCTGTTCCCTGGGAGAGTTTAGGTAAGATTGGTATTTTAATTTCTTCCTTAAATCTTTGATAGCATTCAACAACAAAGCCATTTAGGCCTGGAAATTACAGATTTAAATTCCTTAATATATAAAGAGAATTATTCAGATTTTCCATTTTTGTTGAACTTAAAAATTTTATTTTTAAAGAATTTGTTCATTTCATTTAAATTTTCTACTATATGAGCACAAAGATTATAATCTCTCATCTTTTTAAAATCTGTAGGATCTATAATGGTGTTCCTCATTTTATACATGAAATTCATTTTATTCATGAAATATATACAAATGTATATACAAATATATATATATATATATATATATATATACACAAATCTTGTATATATATATTGTGTGTGTGGTGTGTGTGTGTGTGTGTGTATATATATATATATATATATATATATATATATCTTGCTAAAATTTATTAGTCTGTTTGAGAACCAATTTTTAGCTTTGTTGATTTTCTCTTATCCACATTTATTTCCTATTAAAGAATTTCTACTCCAATCTCCATTATTTCATTCCTCTACTTTCTTAGGACTTAATTACACTTGATTTTTAAAATCTTGAAATGAATTCTAGATCATTTGCTTTCAGTCTTTCTTATTTTATAATACATACAATCAAGGATACAAATTTTCCTCTAAACACCTTATAATTTTTGATTTACCACATTTTATTATCATTTAATTATCAATATTTTCTAATTTCTATTGCAGATTCTTCTTTCACTTATTGGTTGTTTATAGTGTTTTACTTAATGTACTTCATTTCTAAACATGTGGGGGTTATCTAGTTATCTTTGTGTTATTGATTTCTGGCTTACAATGTGATCAGAGAAAAGATTCTGATTTATTTTAATCTTTTAGAATTTTTTGTGAGTTGCTTTTATAGGTTAGCCTATGGTAATTCTGTAGACATTTCATGGTATTTTAGAAAATGGTATATTCTGAAGTCTTGGATGAAATGTCCAATATATGTCAATTAGTTCAAGTTTGTTCATCATGATGGCAGAGCTTCCATATTCTTACTGATTTTTTTTGTCTGCTGTTCTATCATAAGTGTTGTTTTTTATATTCAAGTTTTTTAGATTTATCCACCTTTTCCATTTTTAATATTTCTTTCCTTCATTTCCTTCTTCCTGAGAAGAGCTGCCTTAAGTTTTTTACTGTGGGTCTGATTGCAGTGAAATACTTATTTTCCTAAAAACATCTTTATTTTTCCTTCACCTTGAAGCATATTTTTAAGGAGTATCCTAGGTTGGTTGTTATATTCTTTAAGCACTTTAAAGATGGCATTCCTTGTCTTCTTCCTTCCATCATTTATGTTAAGAAGTCAGCTCTCAGACTTATTGGTGGTCTTTTAAGTATAATGTCTCTTTTTTTTACTATGGCTGCGTTTAAGATGTTCTCTTTGTTTTTAACTTTCAGATGTTTGAGTAGAATGTGGTTGGGTGTTATTTCATTTGTATTTATATTGCTTGGGGTTTGTAGTGTTGCTTGAATATTTGGTGTGATATTCACCAATTTTGAAAATTCTAGGCCTTTATTTTTTCAAATAATCCTTCCACTAATTCCCTCTATTCTCAACTTCTGGGACTACAAACCTACACATTTTAGAACTTTTCACCGTACTCATGACCCTTTGCCTTTTTTTTTTTTCCTACTTTGCATCTCCACTTTGGCCTATATTCCAGTAAAATAACCCTCTCCTCACTTTCATCCATTATGCTGTTTATTTGACATTATTTTTCCAGTGGTAGAATCTTCAATGTTAGTAATACGTTCAAATTCTCTGATGAAATTCTCCATCTTGACAATTATTTTCTTGAACATTTTATCACGTTTATTTTAAAATCCATGTCTAATAATGCTAATATCTGGCTCATCCGTGGATTTGTTTCTGTTATCTTTGTCCTCTTCCTTTGTGTGCTAGGAAATTTTATTCTGTACCAGATCTGTGTAAGAACAATTACAGAGGCTCTGGACAAAGTTATCTTCCTGCAGAAAAGTTTTAGTCTATTCTCTGGAAGGCAGTGAGAGCAGGGCAGATCACCTCAATCCAGTTAGGGACTGAGATGACTCAAAGGTAGCTTGAGACTTTTTAAGTCTTGATCCACCCCTAATGTTCTTACTCTTAGGGTATAGACCCCCAAAAGTTCTAACTAGGAGGTCAAGGTATTTTCAAGACATCCTCTCAATGTCTGGCTATTTTTGAAGCTCTCCAATGCCCTCAACCAGAATATTATATTTTATCTAGATTTTCTTTTTGGTCTTGTGGGTACACAGATCTCATACAAGCCACTTCGTTGAAGGGAGAGGCAGAATGTAACATATATATATATATATATATATATATATATATATATATGATATATATATGTGTAGCATATATATATACGTGTATATATATATACATATATGTATATATATGTATAATGTAGCATATATAATGTAGCATATATATATGTGTGTATATATACATATATATATACACACATATATATATGCTACATTATATATGCTACATTATGCTAAATGCTAAATGACATTATATGCTATATATGCTAAATGACAGTTCTAAAAATTATTAAAATATGTATATATGTATATATACACACATATATATACATATTTTAATAATTTTTAGAACTGTCATTTAGGCTCTGATCTAGAACTATAATGTATACATTTTCTGAAAAATATTTATTAAGGATCCACTAATAATTTGAGGCACTTTCTTGGCACTAGAGATATAGCAGTAAACAAAGAGCAAAAATCACTGTATGTGTGGTGCTTATATCTTAGTGGGAAAGATAGAAAATTGGCAAAATGACTAAGTAAAACATATTATGTGTTTAATAATGAAAAATGTTAGAGAAAATACATGAAGAAAGAGGAATAGAGACTCTTTAGGGGAGAGGGTTATAATTTTATATAAGATATCCAGCTAAAGTCTCAAAGGGAAAGTGACATATGCATAAAGACGTGAAGGAGGTGAGAGAGCAAGTCGTACAGATATCCAGAGGAAGAGCATTCTAGGTGAATGGAACAGTAAATGCAAAGCCATGAGGCAGAGACACACCCAGTACGTTTAAGGAAGAGGAAGGAGGCCAGTGGAGCTAGAGCAGATGAGTGATGGGAGAATAGTAGAAGATGAGGTCAGAGAGGAAATTGGGGGCAGTTTATGAAGGACTTTGGAGGTCATTGTAAGGACTTTAGCTTTTACTCTGAATAAGATGGGAAGCCATAGGAGGGTTTAAACAATAAGAGTGACATGACTGACTTATGATTTACCAGGTTCCCTCTAGTTACTATGTAGTAGATAGATAGAAGAAGGCAATGGAAGAAGCAAAGAGACTTGTTAGAAGACAAGGATCCCACTAGGAAAGGCTCAGCATGTAAAAGAGGAAGTGCTAAGACGGAGCCCAAAGGATCAGATATGGGGTGAGAAAGAAGGTCAAGGATACTCAAAGGTTTTTGTCCTGAGCAACTGGAACAATGGGAAACCCATTTACTAAGATGAGAAGAGCAGGTTTGTAGAGGCAGGAAAGGAGGTTGTAGTAGCTCACTTTGAACATGATAATTGGAAATGTTTAGTAGATACTCAAGTGGAATCAGATGGTTGGATACAAAAATATGAAATTCAAGGGAGAAGGCTTGGCTAGAAATGTAAATTTAGGAGGCATGAGCACACTGAAAGTATTTAAAGCTTTGAGGCCTGAGGATCTTCAGGGGAGATACAGGTAGAAAAGAGGTGAGTACTGGGACTGATCCCCAGGATTCTCCAACATTTAGAGGTCCAGGAAATAAGGGAAAACCAGCAAAGGAGACTAGGAAGAAACATCCAGAGATAGCAGGAAAATGAGAAGTGAGTGATGTCCAGGAAAGAATGAGTAATTATGTCAGGTGTGCTGCAGAGAGGCCCAATTATACAATGAGGGGCAACTGACCAAGGGATTTAGTGATGTAGAGACCATCAGTGATTCTGCTAAGGGCCTTGGGTGTCATGGTAGGAATGAAAGTCTGTTATATTTGGGTTCAAGAGTGATGGCAGAAAAGAAATCACATACAGTAAATATGGGCAACTCTTTCAAGGAACATTGCAATAAAGCAGAATAAAAAAGAGGGGCAGAAGCTGCGTTGAGAAGAACAGAGAATATTTTCAAGTTGGAAAAACAATAGCATGTTTGCTGTGATGGTTGAAATAGTCCAGTGGAGGGCAAAAATTGAAGATGCAGGAGAAAGAGGTATAGAATTACAGGTGCAATGTCTTTGAATGGGTGAGAAGGACTAGGATCCAGTGCACCCACTGGGGCTGCCTCATAGTTGCACCAAGAGTTCAACAATAGCTATGCGGTTGGCATGAGCCAAAGACTGCTTTAAGCCACAGATGTCTAAGAAAAGGCTAAGCTTTCTGACCTGTTCACCCTATGACTTCTATATTTACATGCACTTCAATACTAGAGAGTTGATTCCTCCAACAAAGATTCAGCAAAGGGGGAAAGCAGAAGAAGCAGGTTTTTCCCTCCTACCCATGCCCTTTGGTTCAGGCTATTTCCTAGAAACTGCAGGGCAGCCTGAGGGCAGACCGAAGTCTGTGGTTAGGACCCAGCCCTGAAGGTCAGGCTTTCACTTCGGGCTCACCACAGGAGGGGACACACCATCCCTTCCGTGATTCAGGTTGTCGTCATCCATGAGGGTCCTGGGCCAGAACTTTCACAGCTACCTTGCCTCTTCTCTGTCTCTCACTTCCACCAACTGGTCAATGATTAAATCTTATAGTTGCTATTTTAGAAATGTTTTCCCCAAACCCCCACTCCTCTCCATTTGCTTGACACTGCCTAAATTGACACCCACATGCTCTTCCTCTTGGCCTGTCTCAAGGCCTTCTACCGGTACCCCAGCTTCCTAGTCCTTCCTCTTCCATCGTTGTATGACCATGAGAGTTATTATCTTACAACACAAAGCTGTATTTGTCACATATGTGTTCAAAAGCCTTTTCTGGCTTGCACATGGCTACAAGCAGGAATTTTGAACCTGTGGTCTATACATTCCCTGAAATCACAGGTATAATTTTATGTGTATCACTATGTGTGCATATTTTCTGGGGAAGGCCAGTGGCTCATACTTTGTTCAGATTCTCAGACATGTCCATGACCTCAACAGCCTAATTATAGGCTCAAAAGGTAATGTGCAAACTCTCTGCTTGAGAGAGTGCAAGGCTCCCCATTATTTGTCCTCAGCTGTACCTGCTGTCACTCTTCAACATTTAACAGAACATTTGTTGAGCCAGGCATTGTTGTACTAAGTGCTGGGTATTGTTGTGTGTGCTGGAGAAGACAGAGACTAACAAGATATGGAGCTTACCTTTCATTAAGGGATGGGATTAGAGAGGATATGGAGGTAGATAATTAAAAAGAATATTTTTTAATGTTTATTTATTTTTGAGAGAGAGACACACACACAGAATCTGAATCAGGCTCCAGGCTCTGAACTATCCACACAGAGCCCGATGAGGGGCTCAAACCCATGAACCGTGAGATCGTGACCTGAGCCAAAGTCGGACGCTTAACCAACTGAGCCACCCAACTGCCCCAATAAAAAGAATATAAAAAAAAAAACAATAAGTCCCGTTTGGAAAATTAAAGTAAGATTATACAAATGCTTTTGGAAGGTTACCCTAAGTGGTGTTGTAAATGGATTAGCCAATTTGGTCAACGACACTCTTAGGTTCTTTCTAATTGACTACTCCCCATGATTTCACAACAATGTCATAAGAGAGGCAGTTGCAGGCCAAATTATGCCCTCACGGAGATATTCATCAAGTAAACTTCTCCAAGAGGCAAGCACAAAACCAATTCATACACCTATTCTGTAGGCTCAAGGAAATCCCAGCTCTCTGGCCTTTCAAGTGCTCCAACAAACACCAAGATTCCAGAGGTAGGATTCTTACTACCCTGATAGCCCACCAGCAACCAGAATCTTCTAGAATTTACTGGCTGATAGCACCACTTGGGAATTGGCTTAGAGCATCACCCCAATTGGGTAAAGCCTACGGACTCTACTGGTTTCTTATACTCTGCATACAAAGGCAGGTGAATGTTTTCAGTGCATTTTAGGGGGCCAATCTATTGTCTTACCTAGGGGCCCCCCATAAGCAGACCCCGAGACAAGAGCATGAGTATAACTATGTTATTTCATGGATGAGTTCAGGAAGTATAAGTGAGGGAGTAGGGAAAATGAAACAAGAAAGAAAAAAGACAGCAAAGGGAGACATCAAAAGGTTTGCTAAGGAGAGTTATTGCTGTGAGTGGCTGCACCTTAACCCATCTGCAGACCCTCCGAGACACCATGTGAGGCAAACTGCAGAATCTTCCCACCAAAGGACTGGGAGACTGGGGTATTTATCCAATGACTCCCACGTCCTATCAGTTGAAGATCGACCCTGGGGGCGTTAGCTCTCCTCATTGGACCTGCTTTAAGCAGAGCCAGCTACAGTGGTGGCAGAGAAAAGAGACAGAAAAAAGAAAAGACAAGGATGTTTGAGGTGGGAAGTGGCCACACTGTTGGATACTGAGCATCTCAGAAGTAGCTGAACCCCAATGGGCAGAGGGATTTGAGGTTGGGGCGGGCACCGTCTCATGTAGATCTTGAAAATTTCGCAGACCTCATGTCTAATTTAACAGTAAAAAGCCACTTCTGACATTTTCTAGGCTACTTAGCCAAGTGTTGCTCACTGATCTAGACACAAATACCAGACGCTCCAGACACAGGCCTCGTGGCTAATTACCAGCCTTCACCCTGCACTGTGCATTCTTGATTGAAATGCTAGCTGCCCCTGGGTTATAGCTTAACCTAAGCCACACACACATAATACCACGCTGTTATAGGCTGGGGTCTCTTAAAGTAAGGTACAGACACTCTGACCAACGGGTGGCTATGGAAGGCCTCTCAGAGGAGGTGACCATGGAAGCTCAGGTCTGAACGACGAGAAGGAGCCTGCCAGGCAATGTTGAACATTCTAGGCACAGAAACTAGCTCCTGCCACTCCCTCCCCTTCCCCCTCCTTCTCCAGGCCTTGCCTTTTTTGCTTTTGTTTGTCTACCTGGAACACAACTCTCACCTGCTTCTATGCCTGCATCCTCCTCTTCAGGCTTCAAAGCCTAGCTCAAATATCTCCTCATAAACTCTCTTCCCACAACTTCACCGGAGTTCTCTGAGCACCCAAGGCACTCGATCCTACCTCTGCTGTGTTGTATTGTATTTTTTCTTTCTGTATTTGCCTTCTTAGGAAGGCTTGTTTATTTCTGTATCCCTGGTCCTTAGCCCAATGCCTGGCTTATAGTAGCTGCTCAATAAACATTTGCTCAACAAATGGTATCGGGTGCTTGGCAGGGAGAGGGGCAGTTAGGATGATGAGCCAGGGTTGGCTCCTCTACCTAGTCACTTGCTACCAATCCTCACATCCCTGCCCAGAGGCTCATCCCCAGTAGTACCAGGAAGGGAAACGTTAATAATGTCTGAAAGGGAGAGGCTTTCTTCTTCCTGCTGAGCACAAAGGCAGGTCTTTGGGGATATGCTGTTCGGCCCTCTCCCATTCCGTGGTTTAATGTGTAACTTGTCACCTTTCCTGAATGTCAATTTCTTTTATTTGCTGGTAACACTTTCACCTTGCTTTGTCTCCTTGGTTACAGTTCCAGTCCCACTGCAGACCTGTCACAACTCAGCCACCTCTGCTCCACACTGACTGACAGGGGCTTTGACACCCTTGTCTCCAGCCCCAGGGGCCTGACCAGGGCTAGACTTCCTAAATCCACCAGACATTCCCCAAACCACCCTCACCCCAGGGCCGGCTATTAGCAGTTGGGTTTTTCCTTGAGAGTAAGATCCCTGGGGCCAGGACCTGTCACGTGCCTCCCACGGAGCCTTGTCCTTTGGAGATGCTCAGAGAGTATTTGTGGAATTGAACCCAGTCGCTGTCCCCTTCCCCTGCTGGGATCCCTTTATTTGAAGACTGTTTTCATTTCCTTAGAAGAAGTTCATACTAACCTATAAGCTCTCCCTCCTTCCCCTCCTCCCTCTTCCTTCCCCTCTCTCTTCTACAGATACATATTGGGCACCTAATATATGTCAGAGACAGGGAGCCCAGGGTAAAAAGAATCCTAAGTGTCTGTTTTACAGAGATGACCTTACAATGGGGGACAAATCAACAAATCAACAAGGTGACCGCAAATTGTGGGAGATACTATAAGGGAAGTAAGCAGAGGCCCCAGAAAGAAAAGGAGAGGGATCTTCTGGGCAAGGACAGTCAGGGAAAGCACTTCAGAGGAGGTGACAGAGCCGTGATGAGTAGTATCGATGTCTTGATGTAAAATTTTGTTTCTTGAAAAAAAAAAAATCAGTAGCTAATGATATAAGGTTTACCATTTGTTTGTTTTGGTGGCAAGAACGTTGGTATTTGTTACCTTTCACACTTCTCTGTATTAAAAATGTTCTCTGGGGCACCTGGGTGGCTCAGGCAGTTAAGTGTCTGACTTATTTTCAGCTCAGGTCATGATCTCGAGGTTCATGGGATCAAGCCCTATGTTGGGCTCTGCACTGATGGTGCAGAGCCTGCTTGGGATTCTCTTTCTCCCTCTCTCTCTGCCCCTCCCCTGCTCATGTTCTTTCTCTCTCTCTCTCTCAAAATAAATAAACATTAAAAATATGTGTATATATAAATGTTTTCTGCATGAAATCATCTAATTGAAAGCTTCCATTTCAACAATCCATAACTTGTAACGCATGAGCCATAGCTCATATGAATGGCGAGCAGCCACCGTGGAGCATCAGTCACTCTCTGGCCCTTGTCTTGTGGCCATCCTTGCCTTTCACCTTGTCTCTTTCTGTCAGACTCTTATTCTACCTTCAAAAACCCAGCTCAGATATCACCATCCCAGTGAAGCTTTCCTTTACCTCCTCTTAGGGAGAGTCAGTTATTCCTGATTGTGGTCGCTCAGTACATTGCTGATATATTTCTAGTAAATCTTAGCTTCCTCATAGTTTATTTGTTTGCATATATAGATTCTTCCAAGGCATCCTCTGAATCTTGTTTATCTCTCTATCCTCGGCTTCTAGCACAGAGCGCACAGCAGCACGTTGTAGATTCTCAGTAATGATTCTCCATGATGCTTGTTAGATGAATGAATGAATGTTTAACCTTCAAGCAACAAGCTCTCAAAAGAGTATTAATAGAAGATATTTGTATACAAGGAAT
This sequence comes from Lynx canadensis, assembly GCF_007474595.2. Taxonomy (NCBI): domain Eukaryota; kingdom Metazoa; phylum Chordata; class Mammalia; order Carnivora; family Felidae; genus Lynx; species Lynx canadensis. The sequence goes on from NC_044308.2 coordinate 121,027,902, forward strand.
ATGCTAATTAAAATTAGTTTTATTTATTCATTCACACAAACTCAGCAAGAACTCCATTTGGCTGCTATTAATGTTTAGTGTGATTTACTATAAGTACTAGAAATGTAAAAAATGTGGTTCTTCTAAAAGGAAAGCCACAGTTCCCTCTGGTTTTTCGCTACCCTTCCCCTATTTGTCTGAATTAGTAAGGCTTTACTTTACTTCAGGTCTTTTTCTGAGACTTGCAGGCTGGTTGCACGGTAATTTAATTACTTCTAAATCTACTGAAGGCAAATACCAAGCAATCTATGGGGAGAGATTATGGAGTTGCAGATTATTTATTAAGTAAGCCTCAGGTAGTCCTCATGGCGTTGATGGCCACCCCACCCTGTCTGTGGATGTTAGTGCTAGGAGGGAAGCCCAATTAGAAAGTTTAGATCTTGGAGTTATCCAGTGGGAGGACCATAGAACCTTATAGAAACAAAAGTCAAGACACAGTGCTGCTTAGCTCCTCCCAAAACTCTGGGGTTCTTCCTGGAGGGACACGGGTTCATAAACATAGAACCACTTTCTTTTCTTTCAGGAAGGAGTTGCCACCATCATTGGGGAATCATTGTTGGGGGAGAAGTGTAGGTCTGGAGTGGGACTGACTTGGGTCATATCCCAGTTCTGCCTCTTTCAAGGTGGGAAGATTCTAGGACCTCCCTCTGCCTCAGTTTCTGCATCTGTAAAATGGGGATGAGAAAGACACCTCCACTTCGTGGAGTTGCTGTGAGAATTGGATGACTTAACACACACAGAGTGCTTAGAACAGGGCACATAGTAAGTGCTCAGGTGCACAAGGAGCTCTCTAAGAAAGTCCCTCATGCATCTCAACTGATTTAGAGAAAGGAGGTGATCTTTGCTGTTGCCACTTGTCCTTTGGCTGCTTCCTCACCCCTGTCCCATCTGTGTGGGGGCTACTGTGACTTAACCAATGGAAAATCACTTTGTAAAGTGCTACAAAAATATGGAGGGGGTTTTCTTTTTTTTCTGTCTCAAAGACTTAACTTTTTTGGATGGGGGCGGGGCTTGGATTACAGCTAAAGGGAGACAGTGCCAACTTGTCATATGTAAGAAAGAGAAATGGAATCACCAAAAATACTAAATTGAGTTCGCACCATTGACATTATTCTACCAGTGTTTGCACTTGGACGCAACCTGTGACGTCCCGGGGCTTCCCTACTAATTTACAGAAACTGGCTGGCTCCCAGCTTGTGCTGCCGTATTTGGCACGACCCCCACCCCCTAATGTATCAGTTAGGATGCTTCAGGATGTAAGGAATGGAAACAACTAATAGTGACTTAGGCAATAAAAACACGCATCTTGCATCTTCTCTTACAACAAGAAGTTTATGGCCCTGGCTCCAGGGTCGGTTTCGGTTCAGCAGCTCACCAATGCCATCAAGGACTCACACCTGTTCCCTGCTTGTGCTCCGCCAGCCTCAGCATACTGGCTTTTCTCCTCCACGCTTCTTTCATCACACTTACCAGGTGGTTTCTGCAGCTCTTTCCCCACCTCTCTCTCTCTGTTCATGGAGGACAACATTGCTCAAATGCCCTCTCCCCCCAACAGACTGCCCCCTAAGTCTCACTGTCTGACTGGGACACATGGCAACCTCTAACTGTAAGGAAGGCTGAGAACGAGTGGGGGGTTTTCAGCATCTATAGCTTGTGACGGGCCCAGGACACGCAGCGGGGAAAGACTGTAGGATAGACAACCCGTAATGTCTGCCTAACCTGCTCAAACACCTCTTTTGTACTTCTCATATATGTTCCCTTCTCCCAGGTCCCTTCCAGCTCACAGTAACCTGCTGGAAGAGGCCCTGTGCCTTCGTACACCGACGCATGGTGTCATCCACATGGTTCTAGGGAGTTCCTGGGGAACGTGAACCGTTCCTCCTGGCGTTGTGTAGTGCACAACCTTCTTAACCAGCAGCCCTCTGGACCGTTTCTCGCTCACCCTATACGATCACTCTTTACCCTCTCACTTTATATTTCCTAATTTGTTAGCATTCATTAATGAACACTTATTGGTCACCTAATACATGCCAGGATAGTGACATCCTGGCGATGGAGATCGATATGTGCGCAAATATTGATAATACTGCGTGACATAGCGTCCTGCAAGAGTACAGTGGAAATAGGGAAAGGCTTGCAGAGAGGTGACCATGGAATTGGGTCTTGAAGTCCAGATGGTATGTTCCAGGCAGAGGAATGGAAGAGAATGCAATGTTGCCAAGGAAAAGGCTCCGCGTGCCAGGCCATGGGGAGAGGATGTGACCAGGAATATAGGCTAGAGAGGAATTATTAAATATAAGCTAGGGCAAGGCATTGAATTTTATGCCATGGAACATAGGGGGCCGTGCTGGGGGTGTAGCAGAAATGGGCATAGTGAGTAGGAACACAGGCTTTCCATTCAGGCAGACAGATGTGGGTCCAAATCCTGACTCCACCACTTACCCACTACCCAATCTTGGGCAAGTCAGTTTACGTCTCTGACTGCCAGCTTCCTGGCTGACAAATGGGGAAAAATAATCCCTGCCCATGAGGGTAGTGGTAAGGATTAAGTAAAGCAACGTAGATCAGGGCCTTACACGGAGTGTGGCACCTGGTAGGTGCTCAGTACAATGTGGCCTATTTCCATATTGTTTCCATATGCCATTCCAGTACAGTGTGGCCAATGACTGCTCGTTGTAACATGAGGCAAACACCCAGGAGACTTCAGCACGTGACTCAAGACAAAATGGGATGTGTAGGTGACTCACATGAGCTGTTCTGCGGGCAGTGGGGTGGAGCTGCAGTCAGGGCCCCTGTGGGCAGGGAGTGCTCAGGTAGGGCATCACACTCAAGTTGGACGGAAGAATGAATAGAAAGTAGGTAAGAGAGAGAGGGCAGGCAGAAGAGCAGGGAATGCACCCAGCAGGGACAGCTGGTTTATGGGATGCTGTGTAGGCTGGTTGGGCAGCATGTGGGGGTCTCTTGGGGTAAAGGGATGAAGACATGAAGCTTGGGCGGCTAGGGCCTTTGATTTGTTGACTTGGCCCCACCTTAGGTCCCCTGTTTTCCCCTGTTCTGGCACCTCCCCTTCCTCTAAGAAAAGTATAGGGGCTCCTGGTTTGGTTGGGGGCGGGGGGGAGTTGCAGCATGTGTCACACTGCTGGGTCCGGCAGTTCCTGGCAAACTGAGTTCCTGGTTGGGGGGAGGGTGGTATTTGCTTCAGTAGGAACCCTTGCTTTCAGGCCCAACCACCTAGGATGGGGTTGGACTGCCCCCCCATCTCCTCTTTCACCTGCGAGCTATGTTACCCCCCTCCCCAATCCCTGTAGAATGCCCTCTGGAGGGAAGAGCCAGAAGTGTCCCCAGTTCCAGCTGGCCCTTGCATGTAAAGCGGCGCCCATGATGGCCACTCTCAGGTCTCCTGTGTCCTGGCAGATGATTAATGGTCTAGCTGCACTGATGTGTTGTATTTAGGTCTATTCCCAAGCAGATAGATTTTTCTTCCCAGATAAAATGAATGCAGGCCCTTCCTGGGTTGTGTGCGGGTCCCTGCCCACCCCCTCCCAGTTGCAGTCTGTTAGGGAACTCTGAAAGGTAAATGAGTTGATAAGCTGGTGGGGGCAGGGACGGCTGTACCTTCAGTGGCCCTTGTAAACAGTGTAAAGTCACCTTGATGTGCAGGACTAATGACGCCGAAGCAAGCCAAAAGGAGTCCGGTGGCACCAAGCCAATGTAGGAGCCAGTGTCCCTATGGCATGGAAAGGCGTTGTTGGGGCTTCACCTTCCTCTCCCTGTGTCTTTTCCGTGGTGACACTCACTCAGCTGTGTCTCATACTGAGTGTAAGACCTCCTGAACTTTCAGTTGCCTCCTCTATGAAAGGGGATATTATGGATGAATTGTGTCTTCCTCCCCAAATGATGTTGAAATCCTAACCCCCAGTACCTATGAATGTGAACTTATCTGGAAATATGGTCTTTGCAAATGATCAACTTACAAAGCGGTCATTAGGGTAGGTCCTAATCCAATATGACTGTGTTCTTATAAAAAGAAGAAATTTAGACACAAAAGCACACATGTACAGGGAGAATGCCATGTGAAGTTGATGGGCAGAGAAGTTAAAGGGCTTCTGCAAGCCAAGGGGCACCAGTTTTCCTAGAAAATCACCAAAAACTAGGAGAGAGCACGAGAACAGATTCTCCCTCCTTCCCTCAGATGGAAACAGCCCTGATCAACATCTTGAACTTCTAGCTTCCAGAACTGTGAGACAATACATTTCTGTTGTTCTGAGCCACCCAGGTTTGGTACTTTGTTATGACAGCCCTAGCAAACTAATACAGGGGAATGATGACCCTCCCCAGGGTTTACAATAAGGATGCAACAAGGAAACCATGTGAAGCAGCTGGCACATCGTGCGTGCTCACAAATTGTCATCAGCTCTTTAGGCTAAGAGGCTCTAGCTCTGGGGGAAGAACCAAAGCCAGTTCCAGTAATGTGGCTAAGGTGGGCGATGGGGGGTGGCCCTCAGAATGGGTGCAGGGGCATGCATGGGGCCCGGTATTGCTACCTGGAGTATTTATTAGGACTCTCCACATGCTGGGCTACCTGGAGCATTTATTAGGACTCTCCATGTCTAGTCTCTGAGCAACTCTTGACATTGAGTCATTTTGTCATCCTGACAGTCTTAGGAGGTAGACCCTTAGAATTTCCACTTTGCAGGTGGGCAAACTGCAGCACAGCGAAGTGAAGGATTTCACTAGTTTCCAAAGAGCCAGTGGAAGAGGCAAGATTCCAGCCCAGGGAGTCCCAGTCCAGAGTGTGTGCTTTAACTGCCAGGGGTGTATGTCTATGTACCTCTGTGCTCCCAGTGACCCAGGGGGCCTGGCCGTTGAAGATCCTGAAAACAAAGGCCTGTGCTCTTCCAAGATGATGACCAGCATTTCAAGGGAGCCCTGTGTGGTCAGAGGGATGCCCACTGGTTATCAGCTGCCCCCCCCCCCGGCGCCACCCCCCGCCCCCAGCAGACTCTCAGGGCCACTTAAGAGGGAGCAGATACCAAGGCTTAGTTCAGTTGAAAGAACTGTGATTGAAATTCTGGAGTAATTCAGAGATAAGCCTGGAGGTAAAAAGTCAAAGCCAGGGTCCCACCAGGCTCTCTAAGGAGGGTGCCTTCCAGGAGAAGTGGCTTGGGACAACCCATTCACTGAGCGCTTTCTGCAGATTGGACTCTACACCTCTAGGAGAGGCTGCAGCCATGTGCGATTTCTGTCAGAAATCAGGGAGGGCCAGCTGGAGAATTTGAGGAGAAAGCAAATAATGAAGGGAAGTCCCCAGTGTGCATCAGAAGTGAAAGGTTTGCCCCCAAAACAGGAGCCTGGTGGTCAATGTGTGCTGAAGTGGCTCTAACTCCAGCCACGACATGGGAATTCTTCAGAGCCCTGCCTCTTGGCAAGGATCTCTGCCTTTTGAGCAGCTAAATGCACCGAGAATCCCATGTGCTGTCAGGTCCCATTGGAGGGAGGCACTTGGTGACCACGCTGGCCTGGTACCCAGAGCACAGTGGTTCTCAGATGAAATTATGGGTAAATGAAGTCAGTCAGACCACAGCTGGCTGAGGTCCCAGCTCCAATACTTTACCTTCCTAAGGACACTCCCATAAAACAGACATTCTAGAGAGAGTGTCTTAGTCCAAAGGAGTAACTTAAGTGGTGGGTATCTTAGGCATCATACATTCATGCACTCATTCATTCATTCAGTCAGTCCATACTCAGGAAGGTCTTATGTCAGGTGTCATGGCAGCACTGGAGAACAGTGGTGACTAAGACAAACACACGGTCTTAACCCTCTTGGAGCTTATCTTCCGATGGCAGGCTACTCGTGGGAATGATTGAGGTCCTACAATATTAAATGGGCTTTTACTTCAATAGTTTGAGTACTGCCCGTCCTCAGTATCTGTTAACCTGGAGAGTAAAGGATCAGATCTCATGTGAAGAGGATATTTAGCTTCATTTTTTTTTTAATGGGGATCAGGAAGTTTCAAGGATTATAAAGTGGGGCACCTGGAGTGGCTCAGTTATGGGTTGGGCGTCTGACTTCGGCTCAGGTCATGATCTCACGGACTGTTGAGTTAGAGCCCCCGCATCGGCTCTGTGCTGACAGCTCAGAGCCTGAAGCCTGCTTCAGATTCTGGATTCTGTGTCTCACTCTCTCTCTGCCCCTCCCCTGCTCACACTCTGTCTCTAAAAATGAATAAACGTTAAAAAAAAAAAAAAAGGATTATAAAGTGCTTATTCCTTACCACACCAGCAAGGGGCCTGTCTCATGATCTCTCCAGAAGGGGAATCTCACCTGAAATTTCACCTACATCAGTGTACCCAAGTAAGCAGATCATCCAGGCGGGTGACCCTTGTGTGGCAGGATGGGAGTCCCCAGGTGATCACGAGCTCACCTGGTTAATTGTTGGATGGCTCACACTTCTGTCATTTCTCTGTAACTCTTCTGTCTTCTGGAAACTTTGCTTCAGTGGCCCCGCTCTCCGAGTTGGACTGGCCTGCCCCAGGGAGGCCATCCCACCTTTACGGGACTTTTGCAGAACTTTGTTTCTTAAGAGGTCCTTCTGTATCTCAAAGAGTGGGGTCCATTTCCCCAAGGAGAAACTTTTTCTTTTTCTTTTTTTTTTTTTTCATCATTTAATGGTGTTTTATTAATGATGCTTATTTTCAATGTTTTTAATATGGGTAATTTTTCACCTCCTCTTTTTTTTTAAATATAATTTATTGTCAAATTGGCTCACATACAACACCCAGTGCTCATCCCAACAAGAGCCCTCCTCAATGCCCATCAGCCATTTTCCCCTCTCCGCACCCCCCATCACCCTCAGTTTGTTCTCTGTATTTAAGAGTCTCTTATGATTTGCCTCCCTCCCTCTCTGTAACTATTTTTTCCCCTTCCTTTCCCCCATGGTCTTCTGTTAAGTTTCTCAAGATCCACATATGAGTGAAAACATATGATATCTGTCTTTCGCTGACTGACTTATTTCACTAGCATAATACCCTCCAGTTCTATCCATGTTGCTGCAAATGGCATGATTTTATTCTTTCTCATTGCCAAGTAGTATTCCATTGTAGGTATAAACCACATCTTCTTTATCCATTCGTCAGTTGATGGACATTTAAGCTCTTTCCATAATTTGGCTATTGTTGAAAGTGCTGCTGTAAACTTTGGGGTCCATGTGCCCCTATGCATCAGCACCCCTGTATCCCTTGGGCAAATTCCTAGCAGTGCTATCGCTGGGTCATAGGGAAGTTCTATTTTTAATTTTTTGAGGAACCTGCATACCATTTTCCAGAGCGGCTGCACCAGTTTGCATTTCCACCAAGAGTGCAAGAGGGTTCCCCAAGGGGAAACTTTTTCAAACAAATTTGTTCTTCTAGGAAGTCTTTCTGGAAAAAGTAGAGACAACAACATCCCCAAGGCCTTTCAACCTTGGGCAATTCTTCAGTCAGGAATGTGGTCCCCTGGCCTTTTAAAAACCTATTATGTGCTGCAATCTATAATGTGCCAACTAGGCCCAGGTGACTCCTGACTCTGTCCTAACCCCTCTCCAGCACATCTTCCCTCACACTCCAGGAGCCCCCGGGTCCCCCAAGAAGCCAGTCTAGCCCCTGAGCTAGGAAAACTCTGTTCCCTCCTTTCCTCCTGATCTGGCAGCAAGAATGGAAACTTTCGTGGAAAGCACTTGCACTGACGACATCTCCCAAGTCTGGACTTTGACTTGGGCCCTGATAGGGCCCAGGGCTGGGGATGGGGCCTCTCCTTCAGAGGGTCGAGACCTCCCACCGGCTCCTCCCCTTGCTCTCCCTGCCCACCGTCACTCATCGGCTCCCCCCCCCCACCCCAAGTGACCGCTCCACCCCTAGAGAAGGAACTTTTACACTTGCCCCCTTTGGTGTGTCCTCCCCCATTTCCGCCGCCCTTTTACTGTAGATTTTTCTTCCCAGCTTTCCAGCGCCGGTCCGTGTGGCTGTGGAGTCCGCATGGGGCTCGGTGAAGTTGAAAGCCCAGAGCTTTTTGCTGTTTTGTTTAAGACCTGGTTATGGTTGTGGGATTTTTTTTTTTTTTTTTTTTTTTTTTTTTGTCAGCTGCCTGTTATATCAATCACGGAGTCGGGATCTATTATAGGTTGGGAGTACTGTGTCCTTAGTCACAAAGAGACACAGACAGGGGACTGTCAGCTGTGCCGGAGGAGCTGAGCACCGAGTCATCAGCAAGTGGAAACACCTGAGGGGTAGACCGCTCCCCGCCAGCCCCTGTCCTCCGCCCGGCCCCAAGCATGTGAGTACGGGAACTTCTCCCTTCTCTCTGCCCTGCGCTACCCGGGCATCCTGTCCTTTCCCCCACACCCCCCTTCTCTCTCTCCTTCTCTCTCCTTCTCTCTCTGTCTCTCTTTTTATGGATAAAAATATCTCCCAGTGCCTGCTCTTTCTTCCTGGTTTTCGGCACTGGAAAGCATCTCTGCCTGGCCGTGGCCGTGGCTTGGGGGGGGCGGGGGGGGGCGGCGGAAAATGTCCCCTCTCGCAGACTGTCACGGGAAGGTCAGAGGGACCGGAACGGCTGGGTGGGCCGGCTACCCAAACTCATTCGGAATCCGTAGGTTCCCTTTTATTTTTATTTGTTTTCGCTGAGAAAAAGTAAGTAAATCAAAAGGGCAAGGGAAAGTTTACATGCGGCTCGGCGGGGTGGTTATGTCTCCCAGCGTGAAAACTTTTATTTGCTGGCAGCTCCGGCGTTGGGTGAGCTGAGAAGGTTACAGAGAAAGAGCTAGTTCACACAGGACAGGTGATGATGGAGGGCTCCGGGGGCTTCGGGGAGGGGGGGGGGGACCCAGGGCGGTCCCAGGGACCAGCTTTTCAATAGCAGCTGAAAGGAAAATGACTTTTTTTTCTTTCTTCTTTCTTTCTTTTTATTTATTTATTTTGCTCCACGGAGTGAGTTTGCTTTGAGGAGTCGAGATGAGAGCGGATGATTTGTCTTGCCTTACAGGCTTTTGTTAGCTCACACGTTTGGTGGCTTTCCTTCACCCTGAAAGGGGAACTTGGTGGGGGTGGGGAGGAGGAGTCTGGGGAAGGAGGAAGCCAGGTGTGGCTGTGGATGCATTTTGCTCTGCATCCTTCCCGAAAAGGGAGAAACTTAGTATCATGACTCTTGTCAGAGCCCTGCTTGCTTTAGACAATCGGGGTGCAAGCTCTGGGAGCACATCAGTGGCTCCCAGGGGTGACAGTCCCCCAGACATTGTCAGGAATCCACAGGGCCCACACACCACAAGCTTCCTGTCGAAAATTGGGGACTTTAGATTTTGGATAATGCAGATTATTAACTAAAAATCCTGCACTTGGGGAAGTTTGCCATATATTATTTACAAAGGAATAGTAGCCCTAAATTTGGTGGGGGGAGGAATGTGATGATGTTTAATGTATATTATATGCACTTTTAAAGTTTCTGGGTTTCTGTTTACTAAAAACAATGGTTACCATACTGTATTGCTAAGGACTACTTCTTGATTTGTTTGGGAAAACAGTATCCTAACCAAAAAATAATAATCCTTTCAACAATTTAAAAACATTAAGCAAAACAGATGGGTCCTGGATTATTTTTGATTAAAAATAAATGGTTTTAACAACAAATCTAAGTTGGCAAAAGTCAAGTATATAGACACGTATGTTTAGAGAGACCACTTGATCTTGTTTTACTTCTGACCTTTCTAAAACTTTTCTTTGGGTTCTTTACTTTCGACTATTTTATTTAGGGTTACTAATGTCTTTAATCCATTCATTATTATTTTGGAGGCGAGAGTGGGGGATCAGGAAGGAACAAGAAGTTAGAGGGTCAACTTCACGCGTTCAGGTAGTAAGAACACACGTATGGGTGGAAAAATTCAGAATAAGGAGTTTGGTATAAAATGGGGGGCTCTTGGGGGGGGAGTGTCACTATTTAAAACTTAGTGTGGAAGGTAAAGCCCAAGAAATCAAGAAAACAATAAAAAAACAGGAGTTGGATGTACTCTCTATGTGGCAATATTATTTTTTTCTATTCCAAGGACTCCACTTTGCTGAACATACCCTGCTAAGGTCCCCCACGATAATGCTGAAGTGAGAGTCGGTGGGTTATTGTTAAGGAAAGCTCAGATGAGTCCAGTGAGAAAGACACTGTGTTCAGAAATTGCAGCAGTCAGCTGTTCGCAAAAACTGAACTTCTAGCTGAGGACTTGCGGATCTCAAAGGCTTTTTAGAGAAAGTGTGACATTTTTTAATCTTTGAATGCGAGAGCACGCCATTCTCTCCCCGCCTCAACACGCACCCCGAAGCCTGCTGGCCCAGGATTAAATGCAGTAGGAGAGAGCCCCTCATCTCTGAACAAGTGCTATGTTCTCTGAGCATGAAGAGTGGAGAGAAAATGTTTGTTGGAACATTTAGGCAAGAACCACTCCTTCTTTTGGCTACTTGTGGATGCTTTTAGTGGGGGGTGGGGGGGTGGGAGGAGGATGGGGCTTTGTTTGGCAGTGGGATGGAGGGCCTAGCTTTCACTCTCAAGTTCAGGATGCGGTTTTTCCCTTTGGGCTTATTTCTGGAGAGGCAGTTGGGGGAAACTTCAATGCATTTGCCTAAGGCAGCTTCTGATTACTTAGTTTCTGCTTCAGTAACGATTAATTTTATGTGGACCGAGCTCCCGTCAAACTCATTTTTTTTTTCACACTGATTTCTTAAATGCAATTGGTCACGGGGCTGTCTGCGACTTCATGTCTGCAGAATCTAACCCATTCCATCCTTGTCGTTGTTTTATTTCTCTGAATGTGAGCATGCAGTCGCCCGTGTGCATGAACTGTTGTTTTATGAGTGCCCCCTGCCTCCCCTGAGCACATGGAAACCCAGCCGACCTCCTCCCAAATTGGGGACAGTGGGGCCAATGAACAGGTGCTTTGGAATGCAGCAGACTCAGGTGCAGGACCATCAATCTCCAGGAAGAAGGAATCACAAATACCTGGAAAGCGCTCCCCTAATTCAAACAATTTCACATAGCGGAGGCCTCTCCAAATACCCCGTAAATAAAAGATGGCAGCTGGCAGGATTTTTAAACCAAAGACCATGCACTGCTCTTTCTCCCCATCACTTCATTTCTACAGTGTATCTGTCCATCTTTTTCTTATCTCTATTTTTACATTTCATTACCCTCCTGCTCTCTCTCTCTCTCTCTCCCTCCCTCCCTCCCTCCTCTCTTCCTCCCCCTTCTCGCCTTCCTGAAAAACACATTTCTATCTGGCACAGAAATAAACTCAGATTGTGGGTAGTTATGTTAATCTAATTCAATCCTCAGCGGTTTAAGAGTGAAATTCTATAGTAGAGCTGTTGAGGGCTTTTTTGTTAATGGCTTGGGGATTACATTGAGTTAAAGGCCTCATTTCCTAATCAAACAGAGAGGGAGAGGAGTGACTCCGAATATTTATGAGTCTCCCAGTGAGAGTTTAAACATTCAACTCCAAAAGCAGGGTTTCTGCAGGAGGAAGAGTTTAAAACCCCTCAGGGCTGCTGGGGAAAAAAAAAAAAATTAAACCAGTTAAGCCATCAGCATTTTAGGCTGCTGTAACAACTTTCAGCAAAGTGGAAGATGGGGAACAGAGAGATGAATCGGTCCACAAAGCAAGAATGGAAACTGTGGCAGGGGCGCTCTGAAGCCAGAGTCAGCTGGTGCGTTCAGAAAAAAAGTCCCTTGCGCACAGCAGACACGAATCCTGGTGGCTCATGGTCGGTTCACCAGGGTCTGGAGGGGAATGCGTGCCTCCCACTCCCCAAATCAATTCTCCTCCTCTGGTCCAGAGGTGAGAACATGGAGACGGAGTATGGCTCATTTCCAGCAACTGAGAGTTCCCATGCTGTCTCGTGGAGCAGGTGGAGAGGATTCTCAACCGCCCCCCCACCTTCAAGTCCTGTGGCTGAAATGCTGTGGGCTGTCTCCCCTCCTGAGCCAATTCACATCTCTACCAGCCCCTCTTTTCCCCTTTGCTCTGTGAGTGGGTCCACATCCCTGGTCCCCCCTGCCCTGCTGTCTAGATACAAGGACCTCCAAGCCCATCTGGTTCCCTGTGTCCAAGGAGAAAGCAAGTTGAGATCTTTCTGATCTTCGGCCAGAGAAGGCAAAGAGCAACCTGGCCAAGGTCAAGCAATGTCAAGGCAAAGCTGAGGTCAGGAGTCTTAAGTTCTCCACAACGCTTTTCTGGCCGCTCTCTCCCCTCATTCTCTAGGGTACAGTAGAGGAGAGGGGAAAGTCAGAGCCATATGGCTGCCAAACATGCCTGACTCTCCTAGAGTGTGGTCTCCTGCTTGGGAAGGAAAGGCAGGAATCCCGATACAAGAGGATTCTGAATGCTCTGTGGACACTTGCCTTGCTTTTCTGCCACTGACGAAGTGGGCAATTTCTAGTCCTTTCACTTGGGCCTGTTTTCCTGCTTCATGAGATGAACAGAGGCTCCAGACAGCCGACTTGCTATCAGTGGAAACCTCTGGCTTCTTGCCCCCTCTCTGAGCATTATTCTTTCTCTTAATGCTTCATGCTCAGTGGCCCGTGAGTCCTCTTTCATTACATTTATAGCACATCCACATCAGCTTTGCCATGAAGCCTTCCTCGTGTGGGTGGCCTCCCCCACTTTTTGGAGCCCCCAACAGATCTCCCACCAGCGTCGCATTCATCCCTAGGGTGTGATTGTTTTTGGGTCCCCCTCATTGCACCAGATTCTGCCCAAGGGCAGGGACAACATTTCACTCCCCTTTGTACGTCCAGCTCATCATTGATCATTCCTGCCTGTTCTCTACCAGGTGCCTCTCGTGGATGGCACATGACACGTACTCTTAGTAGGCCCCGGGGCTTGAATCCTGGCACCACCTCTTCTCAGCTCTGAGACTTGAGCTAATTAACCCTGAAGGCCTGTTTTCCCCTCTGCTAACTGGGCATAATCATAGAGCCTACCTCACAGGGTTGTTGGGAAGATGAAATGCACGTAAAGTGGAAGCCCTTTCCCCAGTACGTGGTAGCACTTTTACTGCTCAGCATGGAGCTGTCTCTTCTGTACACATCATGCCACGCCGCTAAAGACAGGCTCCCATGCCTCCCTCTAAGGAGCTATGTCCTAATCAGCTTGGGCTGCTATGACAAACTACCACAGGCCAGGTGACTTTCAACAACAGAAGTTTACTTCTCCTGGTTCTGGAGCCTGGAAGTCCAAGATCAAGGTGCTGGGATGACTTGCTTCGGTGAGGTCCCTCTTCTTCATGTGTTGATGGCCATATTCTCATTGCCTCTTTACATGGAGGAGAGAGCAAGAGCGTTGGCCTCTTCCTCTTTGTAGAAGGGCACTAATCCCATCTTGGGGGCCCCACCCTCATGACTTCATCTAAACCTAATTCCCTCCCAAATGCCCCACCTCCTAATACCATCACACTAGACATTAGAGCTTCAACATACAAATTTTGAGGGAATACAAACATTGCATTTGTAACAGGCTATTTTCCTGAATATTGGCGAGCAGAATCCTGGAGCAGTGAGACTTCTATCCTCATTGTCCAATGAGCTATTCCATTAGGAAACCAGAGGTCAGGGCCTATCAGGACACCCACCCCCCCAATTTAAAAAGAGCTTAGGGCTTTTAAACTACTGCGGGAGAGCAGAGGTTGGGAACCAGGCTTTGGATAGCAGTCCTAAGTGAGAGAGAAAGCCCCAATTCTTTTCTGCTCCATACAGAGTTTGGTCAGCTCTCCTGGCCCTTGCTCACATCCCACAAGCAGTTTTGTTCTTAGGGTCCCCAGGCCACTCCTGCCCCACTGCTCTCCACCGTACATTTGCAGGGGGGAAGTTTGGGCTCTACCTACAGAGCAGGCCAAGCCAGGCTTGTAAAGCCAGGCTGTGTTCTCAGGGAGGCAGGTGCTGCTCTGTCCTCTCTCTCAACATGATCGCTTGACAAGTGAATCCACAAGCCAAGAGGGCCTCACCACAGTTCCTGAGAGGTGTCCTCTCATGGGATGCCCTGGTCCCAGCGTCCTCAACACTCCCTCTGTGTCTCTGTGTAGGGCCCTCCTCTGCTGGCCAGGCAATAAGCCCTACTCCTGTTCTTTCCCCAGATAAGCCTCTATTTCCTGACTGAAGCAGGATCTAGAATGTGAATCCTCATGCCACCCAAACTTACGAAGTGCCCATATTGTCCTCGCTGCCCCCTCTCTGCTCTCCCTCCTAGATTTGGGGGTACCACTACTAAACCCTGAATCATCCTGCCTCCCCTTTGCCTCCTCACTATTCACCTTTGATTTCCAACCGTGCCTGGTATAGTGCCTGGCACATAGTGTGTGTTCCATCAACACATGTAAAGTGAGTTGCTTGGAGTCCCTTCTCTCGAGGGGGCACCTCTGATCCCTTAATCCTGGGAGGGAGTGATTGGAAGTCATGAATGTCCAGCTGCCTTAACTACATCAGCCTGTGACCCATTGATCGTGGTCTTAGCCCTGGGCCCTCTCCCCTCTGTCCCTCCTGCTTTCGTGTTCCTCTGTCTGGGAAAAAAAAAAAAAAAAAAAGGAGTGTCTTTTATTTAGATGTGCACAAACCTTCCTAGGAATTTTATTTCTGTCTGTAAAGAAGCTTTGTCTAAGGCCGATGTCAAATTTAATTGCTAAACTGGTATCTCTCCTGTGACTGTTTCCCTCACTTGTCATGCCCTCTCCTCTCCCCTTCTGGGCTGTACCTGCCTGCCTCCTCTGACTGCTGACACTCCATGGAGCTGTTGTTCCCTTCCTGCTTTAAACCACGCTGTCCCGGGTAGCACGTGTAAGAGGGAGACCTTCCTTCTGAAGCGTTCCAGAGTGTCTGCTTCCATTAGCACAGGACAAGGCTTTTGAAAGGTGGCAAGATAGGAACATCGTCTTAGGTCCCGGAGTCTCCCCAGAACAGTATTTCTGCTCTCTTTTGGAAGGCAGTGGATAAAAACTCAGGCTGCTGAGGGTTAAGTGATAGCAATGAAAAGTCTAGGCATCTCTGGGGGACTGGTGGCTGGCTGAGACGATTGGATTAGCTTGGCTTAGTGATCTTTCCAGCAATGTTCAGGAGTGAAATTATTGCTGATTAGGCCGTGTGTGGTGTGTGGTGTGTGTGCTTGTGTGTGTCTGTGTGTGTGTGCGTGTATGTGTGTGCGTGTGTGTGTGTGTATGTGTGTGTGGACTCAGGGAAGTGATGGGGTAGGATAAGATCTGAGAAAGAAATGTCATAGATTGTTTGCTCCTCAGTCGGCCTCAAAACTGACCTGTCACCCCATGTATATCTGCAGTTACATTAGGGCTTTGTGTGTGTACAAGTGAGCCGGGGAGGGGCAACTCCTTGCAAAGCTAGAAGTATTTTGACATAACAAGTTAAAAGACAAAGTCAGTAGGGGGGAGCTCAAACGTTGAAGGCCACTTGCACCTGCAGCATCTATGGACAGAGGGACAGTCAAGTGCCATGGATAGAGGCTGGGGCCAGGTGGCCCAGCCAGCAGCGATAATTAAAGTGCACATGCTGTCAGGGCCTCAGTTCCCTGATCATAAAATGGTGGATTGGAGGAGGTCTCTTAGGCCCTCCCATTCTAAAAGTTGACATTTTTTTTTTAAGTTTATTCATTTTGAGAGAGAGCCTGAATGGGGGAGAGGGAAGGGCAGGGAGAGAGAGGGAGAGGGAGAGAATCCCAAGCAGGCTCTGGGCGGTGTGGGGCTCGATGCGGGGCTTGAACTCACAGACCGTGAGATCGTGACCTGAGCCGAAGTTGGGCGCTTAACCCGAATAAGCCACCCAGGCACCCCTCTAGAAGTTGATATTTAGAACTGTTGCTCACAATGGAGAGATACAGTGTGCTCCTAACTTAACTGATAACCACAGGTCAGCCCGCCTGTGTCCCTTTACTGCAAGGCCATGGGTCCAAGCCTTTTCTCTGGCTTCATGCCTTTACCGTCCTCACTCAATTCCTATTATCATTGTCCTCAATTTGTTTTTGCTCCTCAGCTCCTCCTCTATAAGGATGCCTGGGCCGTGAGCAGAAAACTGGCCAGGCCTACTGGTTCAAAAACAACCTGTAAATTCTGCATTTTGTTTTTCATTTGTACAGACCATTGTTTCATGCCTCTGCGGTCCTAATATTCTGCCCCCACAATCCTCCGCCGCCGAAGTTGCATCTAGGCTTCCACACGTCTGGAGAAGCCCCGTACCAGGGCACCTGCTCCTCAGGGTTTGCTCAAAGTCCTTTGGCAGCCTCTGGAGAGGGAAGCATGCTTGGGACCTGGAAGAGGGTTCCGAGTCACGGCGGCCTCTGCATGTAGCTCACCCCTCCCTGCCTTTGTTTCTTCACCCATGGGAAAGGGGGTGGAAACGTGCTCTGAGTGCCTCACAAGATGGGTGTGAAGCTAAAATACGAGTCAGAGCATCAACATTCCTTTAACATGGGAAGTGCTTACCAGTCTTAGATTAACTTATTCCCCTTTGGGTGATCTCCACAAAGTGGTTCATGTGGTGACCACACAGGCTTTAGAGCCACACTGGACTCACATCCACCTTGTCCTAGCTGTGACCTTGAGCAAGTT
This sequence comes from Lynx canadensis, assembly GCF_007474595.2. NCBI lineage: Eukaryota > Metazoa > Chordata > Mammalia > Carnivora > Felidae > Lynx > Lynx canadensis. The sequence continues at coordinate 121,044,558 of NC_044308.2, forward strand.
TCCCAGCCTCTCCACTCCACACCCGACTTCCTCATCTGTATAATGGGCATAATGAGAGCATCTCCTCCGTGGAGTTGTGTAGATTAAAGACGACCCACACAGAGGCCCTTGGAGCAGTGGCTCCTAGGTGATAAGCTCTCAGAGCCGTTGCTGGGATGATGGTGGCATTTCGGCTGTTGGATCATTTTCTAGGACCCATGCCAAAAAGGCCAAGGAGAGGGAAATTTCAAAGTCGCTACGTTCCTCCCCCTGGACGGCTTATAGATACGGCAGAAAGTGCTACTCTAGAGGTGGTTCAGAGACACGCCCTGGTCTCCACAATTCTCTCATATCCCGGGCCCAAGTGAGCGTCTTCCCAGCGCCGGCCTGGGGTCTGGAGAGGTCTGACCAAGCCTTTCAGCCCTCAGGGAAATGTGCTCTCCATGGCCCAGCACAGTCCAGGCAGGAAAGCTGGAAATGGTGCAGATGGTCTCGTGCGCCTGCAAGTGGTGCAGAGTCACTGGAGTGTATTTTCTGCCCGGGGCTAATTCCTCCTCCTCGTACAGTGTGACTAAGCAAGGATGGCTTATTTGCCCTTAGTTGATGGTACGTCTTAGGGAATACTTACCGAGGAGAGAAGAATGGGAGTAGGTAAGGATAATTTCCACCAAGGTGGTCTGATTCGTATATTTCAAGGGACTTGTAGAACCAACATCACTCTTAGGGGGAAATTCCTAATCCAGACTTGTGGCCAGCCTGTGTTTTTGTGCACACGTGTACGTTAAGGGTATCGTGGTCAGCCATCCATGACTCTCTTCCTTCCCCATCTCGGGCTGAGAGTCATCTGGAAGGAACATGTAATTACTGTTTACTCCAGGGCACTCAACTGAGAACACCCTCATGTAATGACTCTTGAGTTAATTCTGTCTTCAGATGCCCATCTGCTATTGCTTCTTTGGAAACCAGTGGGAACCAAGCACCACTTTTTAGCCCAGGGGAGAAGATCAACGAGATGGATATTAGTCCCTGTAAGTTTCAGGCTTTACTCTTGGGCACAGAAATATTGGTGGTAGCATCTTTCTCATGCAGAATTTTCACACCAGATTTCTGCGCTTAGTGATAGAAATTTCAAAGCAGAATCAACCGTTAATCTAATGAGCAGTCTTGGTGGATTTGGAACAGTCAGCAACATTGACAAGGGAAGGGAATTCAGAAAGATTCTAGAGGCAGGACTGTAGCATTTATATGAAGTTTTAAAACATGCAGAGATTCTATGTATTGCCTAGGAATCAGACATAGACATGCATGAGAATGAGAGACAGCAACTCCAGGAGAGGAGGGCTACGTGCTTATTAGCGTGTGTTCTCTATACCCGTTTGCCAAGCACACACGTTTGCTTGGGCTTCCTTGGGCTCGTCTTGCTTTCTTTCCCCATTTATTTGGGGGAATGAATTTGTGTGGGGGAATGGGAGAGGGGTAAGGCAAGTGGATGCATTATAATGAAGGCTGTGGACTCTAATTGCTAAAAATATCAGAAATATTACCTTGAAAATGACACTCTACTGATGCAGCTGGACACTGTTGTGGAGGCTACCAAACTGTTTACGGAAACAAAACTGATTTTTATGGCAGCACATTGAGCAAGCCTTTAGATGAACTTCCAGAAGGCCCCCGTTCTCGCCTAGCTCTGACACTGCCTGATAACTTCATACGAGCCACTTGATGTCTCTCTGCTCTGTTTTCTTTGCTGATAAAGTGAATGGGCGGACTAGCTGACCTCTTCCCGATCCTGAACCTTCTCCTGTGCCCCACCTGGGCAGTGATCATCTTGCATTGCTACTCTTGCCTGGTGGTTTCCCCTCCAGAGTTAGGCTCTCTGGCAGGGACTGGTGTCCCCATTCCCCGGGCAGGCCTCGACAGGAGTCACCCAACATGCCTTTGAATGTCCTCAATGCCAGGCCCCCAACCCAGTATGGACTTCGCTGTTTCAAAACAATGCCGCAGGCCTGGCTGATTCTCTTAATGGCCTCAGTTTCTACCCTCTGTGCCCCCCTCATTGTGTCCCCCTCATGCCTCCATGGTGTGAATTGGAAAACCTTTCACAATATATAAATTGAGCCTCCCTGAAAACCAACCCACTGAAAACACCTTTAAGGAGGGACACTATTTCCCAACTGCCACGACTACTGCTTACTTAACTATTCTACTGTCTGTTTCTGTTCTCTCCCCCCCCCCCATCATATTCTATTAATTTAAAATATTACATTTGGAGGCTTGCTAAATAAGGAGACCTCGGAGCACTAAGTGTCCTTATCCATTTTCTGGGTCCTCGTGTGCTTCCCTTGTAAAGATTTCTTTCTTATTTTTTACTAATGGCCTTGATTTTTATCATTAATGCTGCGTGGCCATTCCTTTTACTGCATCTAGCTTATGTCTAAAATATTCTCCCACAAGTCTTTACTCTGCTTCGATTGATCCTTCAAGCCACTTTTCACTTCTGTCTTTGCCATTTCAGGAACTTAGAAAGTGACTCCTTGTACGTTGGACCCTTGATCCCGGGCCTTTCCTAGCCCCGCACCAAAATTTCCCAGAAGAATGATTCTTACAGTTGGACTTTCACAGTTCAGGTGGTCCTGGGTCTCTGTTATTTCCATACTGAGCCTGGGGATATGCTTTGTTCTCTACCGCCTAAAACCTCCTGTTCCCTTTAACCAGCACCTTCCACACTGCCGATGAACCACATTATGAATTGAAAGCCTGAAAAATTCTTCAGTACCTCTCTTTTGCACTCTATTGTGAAAGATTCCACCTTCCCTCCCCCTGACAATAATCTCACACACATTAAATGCACCATTACCTGGTACCTAAGCATGACATTTCCTCCTCAAGCCATTTCCTCTCTCTTTCTCAGGACTTCATTCCTTTTATTGTCAAATAATATTCCGTAACATAAATACAAAACATTTTTGCTTGCAGTTTTTTAAAGTCATTGTTTCGTTTTTTAGATTTGACCTATGAGTGAAATCATTTGGTATTTGCCTTTCTCTGTCTGACATATTTCCCCTGGCATAATACCCTCCTCGAGACATTTCTTTACCGTTGCATCTTACATTGTTATGTAGTGCTTGCCTAGTTTCTTGACGTTTTCCTGCGTCCTCCCTCTGCAACTACTCTTCTGAGTGTGGGAAAAGGAAAGAGGCATCTATCGAGGTCGTGTTATGCGCTGGAAACTTGGAATAGTTCACTTTCACTGACCCTTTTGATGACCGAAAGATGGGAGTATTCTTCTTCTTCTTCCCATTTTACAGAAAAGGAAACAGAGACACAGAGGTTATGGACCTTGCTGAAGGTCACCCAGGTGGTAGGAAGTATGGTCTGACATCATCTTCCACAGTATATACCACAGAGCAAAATGCAAGAAGGCAGCCAATAAAAACCATACCAGTACCCTTTGGTATCATTTACATAAACATTGAACTTGGCCCACAGTTCCAAAGTTTTAGTGTTCTATTTACTTTCTTGGAAAGTGTCAGGTGCCCCCTTCACGGACCGTATGAGAGATGTTACAGCTCTTGCTTCCAACCCCCAGTTCCTGGATCCCTGCGTCCTTGTAAATATCACCACACACACACACACACACACACACACACACACACACTTCCATCAAGTGAGACCTCCGTTAATCACCCTTACCTCTCCTTTACCACTGCTAACAGTCTTGCTTCTCCTAAACAAATGTTAGAATTCTCTCGGGAGGAGCTGGCAACCATATTGGTAAGATGGATATCCCTCTGTGGCTACAATGGGTAGACTTTAAGAGCTCCCGGTGCAGGGTCCTCTTTCAGAAAGTGCGTCCCTGTTTTCTCCTGTGTTGTTATGGCTCCTTCTTCCCATTCCTTCTTCTGATGTTTAATCCTCCCTTCAGTTAACCCATGGACAGTGTTCTTGTTGCCTTTGTTTCCTACTTTGTCTCTCCCCCCCCCAGCCGTAGTCTACTGCATGGTTTTCTTACTGAGGGAGCGAGGGGAGGCAGGAGGGGTCTGTCGCCAATGCCATCACCTCAGAGCTGGACTCCTTGCCCAATCTCCTGTGACGTTTGTCTCCTCTTGATTCACCCAACTGGGTTCTTGGGATGCTCATCACATCCCTGAGGACAGTTATAATATTTCCCACCTTGGGTGGAGTCCAGCATGCACTCACTGTTTGGGACAGGGTTTTTGTCATCTCCCTGTCCGTGACCTTCCATGGAGACATGTTCATCAGGCTTCTACCTTTCCTCTGGCTTCCCTTTCTCTTAAGTGGCCCTCGTAGCCTGCAGTCTGCCTCCTGAATACGGTGGGTGGAGGCAGCCAGGAGTCACTGGCCTGGCCTTCACAATGAAATGCTAATGGATGTTTGATAGTCACTGATATGATTCCCAATATTTCCTACATTCCCTCTTATCCCTGAGCCCCAGGGTCACATTGACAACCTCTGTTAGGTCACTGAAGTTCCTTACACAATTTAGTGGCGAAGTTTTCTTTTTTTCTTTTTCTTTTTTTAAATGTTTATTTTGAGAGTGGGGGGGAGGGAGTGGGGGAGGGGCAGAGAGAGAGGGAGACCCAGAATCCGAAGCAGGCTCCAGGCTCTGAGCTGTCAGCACAGAGCCCGATGCGGGGCTCAAACTCAAGAACCCGAGATCATGACCTGAGCCCAAGTCAGATGCTTACCGACTGAGCCCCCCCAGGCGCCCCTAGTGGGGAATTTTCTGTCTCTGAAGTACCCACATTCCTTGGGGACTCTGTTTCTCACCGTGTCTGAGGTTCTTAGGGTCTCCAATTCTTCCATCTCTTTTTTGTGGGGAGAAGATGGAAGTTCTCCGGAGGGGGAGGGGAGCTAGTTCGATGTAACGGTGGTTGCTCTCCATGGAGGCCACTGGGTCCGCAGCTGCGTGGGACAGGGTATTAGGGTGGCCTGTAGGATCTGTTGGTTTCCCGCATCATGGTCTTGATCCAGGCTCTGGTTCTCCAGATTGGAGACCAGTGTTCTCCCCTATTCTTGGGGCCTTTGCAAATCAGACAGACCCCCCAGATTGGGTGAGTCTGTTCCTTAATCTTTGCCTTTTCATCTGACGGGCATGCAAGTGTCTCTGCTAGATGGTTTTGGCATTTCTCCTGTTTGTGTGTTCAGCCGACACCCTGGCTGTTTGGGGGAGACTCCTGAGAGGTGGGGAAGGGAGTGTTCCCGGTCAGTGTCCCTAAAAGCAGAGCCTGAAATGGGGATTCTCTGCAAGAGATGTACTGAGGGAGTGCTGTCTGGAGAAACCTGTAGCAGAGCAAGGGGAGAGAGATTGGGTGGAGGAGGGGCTAAGGAAGGACATGGATTCCCATGAGGAGCTCTGGACCATAAATGCCACCTGTACCCCCATATTGGCCAGTCATTGTCTGCAAACTGCCCTAAGGGGAAGGAGTAACTTCCTAGGCTCTTCTGGAAGAAGAGGGCTCCCACTGGTCAAGGACAACTCTCAGGGGAAGGCTGCAGCCCTCCGCAGCTGGGGATGGGTGCAGAGGGATCTAAGCAGAGCACCACCAGCACCTACCTCACAGAGCTTACACGAGCCAGGATCCTGGTGCGGGCTTCTGTCTCTCTCCGTCTCCATGCGAGCCCTCTGGAATTTGACGATGAGCTCCCATCACTCTCCAGGCTGAGCCCAGGGAAGAGCCCTGCATATGGACCCTGCAGATGGAAGATGGCAGGTTACAAAGACAGGAGCCCTGAAAATGCCGATGCCAGAGACTGCATTATTGCACCCGAGGGCCACAGCAAACCCTGAGGGGCTTGGGATCTCCGATTATAGCTGAAGAACAGAGGCTCCCACATCAGCCTACCTGGGGGCACTGCAGACCTACAAAATGGTAAAGTTGAGTTTTGTACTCCAGCCTGATTAATTGCCTGCATAGCTCCATGCCATCTTAGCACAAAACCAGTAAGGCTCGTTCGGGGAACACTGGGGTCAGGTCCCTGAGGGCCTGCCGGCCTGATAAGTCCAGGTTGCCCCCCTCATCCCTGTCCCCGAGGGCTTGAGGCTTCTCCCAAGGTATGCTCCTCACCCCACTGAAGCCCCTTCCCCAGCCCCAAGCCAAACCACATCCTCTCTATGTTATCGTAAGATACTTTCTCCCTGAGGCTGCGCTAGTGATAGGCAGCCCGAGAGTAAAGCACCCCCATTCTGCATGTCAGAGCCCATCGCTGACTCCTGCCAGATGCCCACCTACCGAAGGCACCTAACCACTCACATCCGTGCTCTTGGAAATGTGCATTCACTCTCGTGTGCCAGCTGCTCAGACCTTCATGTACTCACTCGGACTGCTCCTCACCCGATCTGTGCTCTGCACCGTCAACACCAACTAAAAAGCAACGTCAAGACACAAAGCTGTCCCCATGTGGAAGGAGCCTACACGTGCACATAGAAACCTCCTGGCTTGCTGCCAAAGGAAAAAGTTCTGGCTTTGGACTGGGGCAGATCTGTTTCCGGTTCTGGTTCTGCTGCTTCTCTTTATGGTCCCGGGACGTTAATCTGCTCCTCTGCGCTCAGTTTCCTCTCCTGTGCACAGGGATGATGGTCACATCCAGTCTCCTGGGTTCGTTGGTGAGGGGTAAGTGAGGTGAGGCAGGAGGAAGCATGACCCGGGGACTTGGCTCAGGAGCTCTGCTCTCCTTGTGACAAGGTGGCTGAAACTCACAGACAATGAGTGCCATAGAGTTGCTAGGGACACAAATCTGGGCGGTGGGGTTCTCGGGGTGAGAGTATTAGCTGCCGACTCAAGAATTTTACTGTAGACACGGGAAGAGGGTGGGAATGAGGTTTGCCTTGGAAGATATTTGGTGCCGTACAATTACCCGCTCCTTCTCTCCGTTCAGGACCCCAGGACACTCTTGAAAAGCCACACTGCTTTCTTCTCTGGCTGTGCCAAGCACAGAGTGGGGAAGAAAGCACCTTCCTGCCAACAGCTTTTTCCAGTGTCTGGCATGTTTGCTTCCCTGGGTACGGGGAGGCTCTGGGGTGCCCGGGCCACCATCTGCTGGAGCCGCCATGCCTGGGCCCAGCACCAGCCCAGCCTCCAAGAGGACCCCAGCCCCAGCTTTTGGCAGTTGCCTGGGCCAGGGGAGCCCTGGCCCGGGCTGCATGACCTCACAGCTGTGCCTTCCGCCCCTCGGGGGCTTGTGTTTCTGTCTCTCTCAGGGGCCCATCCCGGCTGCTGGGCAGAGGGCCCACTGTCCTTCAGTACCAGAGGCTCACGTTGCCTGGCCTGTGCCAGCAGTTGGCAAAGGATTTTCAACCAAGAGGCCCCGTTTCTCTTGCATCCGTGGCTGCCTGCTTGTCCCACCAGAGGCATGGACCCCAAGTGGGGGTGGGGCTTTGCCAGCTTTTCCATTTCTCTTTGACAGGTCTGGAAACTCTTTGAAAGATATCTAGTTTCACATGAGTCGAGGGGGAAAATCATGCAGGTGGCTCTGAAAACAGAAACACTTGTTAAATTGTAGTGAAAAGATACTGACACTAAGCAAGATGTGAGTTTTCTAACCTGACTCTATGGAAGAGTATATGGCTTGTGATGGGGGTGGGGGTGGGGGTGGGGGTGGTGGATGAGGAGGGGGAAATGGGGGAGAGGAGGAGAGAGTCAGGAAGAGAAGGGAGGGGGAGAGGAGGAGGGAAAAGAAAGGGGGGAGGAGGAGGGACGAGGAGGAGGGAGGAGAGAGGAGGGGGAGGCACCCCCATTATGGAACACACACCATGAAGCAGGTGCCCCGTTTGGTGCCCCACTCCTGTCATTCCTCCTCAACAACCATAGAAAGTGGGTGCTGTGATTTCCCCCCATTTTACAGATGAGAAAGATGAGGGTCAGAAGAAGTCAATGATTTGCCCGAGGCCACACAGCTGCCGAGTGGCTGCAGGGGATTTGAACCTGGTCTCTCTCTAACACACATGCTTGCTTGCTTGCTTTCTTTCTTTTCTTTTTTTTTTAACACACTTTTACATACATTTTAATAGTTGAACCACAACAATATATTCAAAAACTTACAGAATCTTTTTAAGTTAAGTGGTTGAGTTTATGTTGCAGGTTGTTTTTATTGTGACAAAATACACACAACACAAGATTCACCATCTTAATCGTTTTTAAGGCTACAGCTCAGAGATGCCAAGTTCATTTATACTGTGTGACTATCATCGCCATCCATCGCCAGGGTACCTCTTGTCTTGTAAACCTGAAAGTGTCCCCATCGAACGCTAACTTGCCGTTCTGCCTCACCCCCAGCCTCTGACAACGGCCACCTACTGCCTGTCTCTATGAATCTGACTGCTCTAGGGACCTCATGTGAATGGAACCCTACAGCACCTGTCTTCTTACAACTGGCTTATTTCACTTAGCATAATATCCTCAGGTTTCATCCGTGTTGTAGCATGTGTCAGAATTGCCTTCTTTTTTAAGGCTGAATAACGTTCCATTGTAGGTGTAGACTTCCTTTTGCTCATCAGTTCATCTGCCAATGGATGCTTGAGTTGCTTCTACATTTTAGCTTTTTGAATAATGCTGCCATGAACATGGGTGTGTAGATATCTCTTCAAGACCCTGCTGTCAATCCCTTTGGGTCTATACCCACAGTGGAATTGCTGGATTGTATGGTAAGTCTATTACTGACTTTTTGAGGAACCACCGTACTGGTCTCCACAGTGGCTGCACCATATTGCATTCCCACCAGTAGGGCACAAGGGTTCCAATTTCTCCATGTCCTCACCAACATTCATTATTTTCTGGTTTTTTGATCGTAGCCACCCTAGTGGGTGTGAGGTGGTATCTCACTGTGGCTTTGATTTGTATTTCCCTGATCAGTGATGTCGGGCATCTTTCCACATGTTATTGGCCATTCATTTATCTTCTTTGGAGAAATGTCTATTTAATTCCTTTTCCCACTTTCTAATCAGGTTGTTTGGTTTCTTAGGCTTTTGAGTTTTAGAGTTTTCTATATATTCTGGATGTTAATCTCTTATCAGAGGTATGATTTGAAAATAGTTTCTTTCATGCTGTCCATTGACTTTCACTCTGTTGATGGTATCCTTTTATGCACAGAAGTTTTTAATTGTTATGAAATCCAACGTGTCTCCTTTTTTATCTTGACGTCTGCCTTTGGTGTTCTTGTCAAGAGGTCATTGCCAAATCCAATATCATGAAGATTTGCCCTGTTTTCTTCCAAGAGTTCTATCATTTTAGCTCTTACATTTAGGATTTGACACATTTTGAGTTAATTTTTTTGAATGGTGCTAGGTAAGGGTCCAGCTTCGTTTTTCAGCATGTGGATATCCAGTTTTCCCAACACCATTCGTTGCAAAGACTATACATTCTTTGTTGAATGGTCTCAACACCCTTGTCAAAAATCATCTGACCCTATGTACAAGGGTTTGTTTCTGGCATACCTATACATTTAACCACTTTTTTAAACAAATTTTTTCAAGTTTATTTATTTTGAGACAGAGAGAGAGAGCACAAGTGGGGGAGAAACACGGAGAGAGGGAGAGAGAGAGAATCCCAAGTAGGCTCCGCAGGCAGGCTCCACAGGCTCTCCCAGCACAGAGCCCGAGGCAGGGTTCAGACCCAGGAACTGTGGAATCATGACTTAGATCAAAATCAAGACTCATACACTTAACCGACTGAGCTACCCAGGAGCCCCTGAACCGCTTTCTTGTACTGCGTCTCAACACTGTGCAATGCTCAGGAGAATGGTGGAATATCAGAGCTGCTGGAGACCCCAAACAAGTCAGGAGCACTTCCCCAATCCGCAGGTGGAAAAACAGGCCGGTGGACAGAGCACTCTCAGTACAGTGCTCGTGCCAGTACAGGATACTGTGAGGGTCCTCACCTCCTGGAGCAAATTGAGGGGTTCGTGGGATGCTTTTCTTGCATTTTAGCAAGTGGTCCATTCTGTGGGCAAATGCACTTGTGTGTTTTTGGAAACCTAAAGTGTAGAAGATGGAGGAGAGAGAGGAAGCAACTAGACAGGGGTGAGATGTGCTGGTTGGGAGGCCACTTAAATGCCTCGAGTCAGGCTCCAGGACCACCATCTTCTGGGTGGCTCTGGGTGACGCCCCTCCCCTCGCCCCTCCCCCCACATGTGCAGCAGGCAGCCTTAAAAAGCATGTGCGTGGGACAAGGAGTACTGCTCCTCCGTGGCCAGGGTCCCCATGGGCCCCCAACACCTGTCCTATGCTCCCTGCCCACCTTTACCTCTTTCCTGCCTGTCACTATCCTTGAGTCCCATGCTCCTGCTGTGCTGAAACACCCAATTTCCCTGAACAAGGGCCAGGCTGGGTCACACTCCTGTGTCCCTGCTCACATAGATGCCTTTACAACTCTGCTGGGCTGTCCTTCTCAGAGCCGGCTTCACTGTCTCTCCTCTTGTAGAAGTCCTCTCTCCAGCCCTGGTCTATGCATGTACTCTGGGCCCCTTCCACAGTAGCCCCCGAGTTACCGCCACATGTCTGTCTTCCCATCAGGACCGGGATCTCTTGAGCCAGAAATTGTGTTGCAAGTATTGAAAAGAATGCCCTGAAGAATGTGTGTGTGTGTGTGTAATCCTCAGTGCACGCAATAGCTGCTCAATACACTTGTGAATCCAGTTCAGAAAGGGAACGGTGGCTAAAAAGCCAGGTATCAAGAGAGTTGAGCACTTAGCATGGACTGGGGGTGGGGTGGGGTGGGAGAGTGAGGTGCGGGCTCATCAGCCAGTACTTTATGGTAGTTAGGAAAAAGCGACTGGGTATCTTTCTGGCCACCATGCCCCACTAACTTTAGTGTAAAATTAGATTTTCATTCTGGGAAAGGGGCCACCAATGAACTGGTTTTCCCAGGGCTCAGGAAGGAGTGGGGAGAGGGGGTGGTGTCTGGTCCAAGAATAAAATAATCAAGTCCATCTCAGGTTTAATTCCCCTTCTGCCTCATGCCCCCGACTGTCACTGCCACCAGCTGGTCCAGGTGCCAGCAGGTCACCCCTGTTCCCTATCCCGGGCCCCCGCAGGGAGCTGGAGGCTCTGTGCACCCCAACACTGGCTGGCCCAGCTGGAAGCAGCTGTGCACAGCACAGACGCTACATGTCACAAGCCAGGCACTGACCTATGCAAACACAAGCAGAATTATAGCCACCCATAAACAAATTAGCATCCTTTAAAAGGTGAAAAGCTCCATAAAATGTCTGGGTTTTGTTTACGGCTTGTAGGTGGGGGTGACAGAGCCTTGGATTAAATCGCCGGGGTGCCCGCGCGGCGCTGGCTCTCCTTCCTTCCCCTCGCCTGTCCCCAGCCTTAGGGGCGCACAGACCGGGGCGCACTCTCCGGCTCACGGCCCCGCCTTCGGTGGCCACTCAGTCCGTCCTGCCGTTGTTCCTGCCAGCCCGGGTCCCAGCAGGTGTTCCCTAATTAGCAATCTCTTCATTTCCAATCAAAGCACAAAGCGGCCCCAAAAGCCTGTCTTTATGAGGGAGCCAGCAGCGGCTAGGGATGTGCGGGGGGATAATTGTCTTCGCCAGTGGCGGCAGTAAGCGGGCTGGCTAATTCATTATTGTAATAACTTTGCTTGTCCTTGGGGAGGTGGGGGAGGGAAGGGGGAGGGGGGAGGGGACCGAGTGGCTGAGGGTGGGGCGGGGTGAGGGTCTGGGGCAAAGGGGTGGGAAACAGACGAGCGAATGAACCGGCACAGGCTGGCTCCCCTTCTCGCCACTGGCTCTGCACCCACTTCCCGCTGCGGGTAAGTGACTTGGCTTGCCAGCCCTCTGCCGCAGCCCCCGAGTGGCCCGGAGGCCGGACTTTGCACGGTCTGGGGAGGAGCCTGGGTCCTGAAGGAGGCTCTGGGAAGCCGCTGCTCAGTCACCCCCCCCCCCCCGCCACCCCCACCCCGGGGCTGCGATCCCGAAGAAGTCGGGGTCAGGGCTGTGTGGTGGGGTCCCGGGAGCCAGCCCTCTGTCTTACCAAGGGCTCGAGTCCTGTCGACTCCTGGACTCTGAGTGTCATCCTGCCTGGGCACGGTGGTGGCCGAGGGTCACTAATTAGAATGCCTCAAAGGGCTGCCTTACACTTCTGTTGGCAGAACAACATAGGTGACAGACCGAGTCTATGGGGCTACAGAGGTGGCTGAGTGCATCCGTCAGATAAGGCTGAGGTGGGGCTGGCCCGGCCACCCTCTTACTCTGTCCAGGTGCACTCTCCCTGAACCATTTCTCCCACAGTGAGCGGGGGCCTTGTGAGTAAAATGTGGGAGAAGCCCCGCGTGGCAGCCGTGGGCTGGGTCCTCCCACGTGGCTTTGTGGAGGGTTTGGGACCCCGTCTGAGTCTCCATCCAAAAATGAAATGCAGGTACAGAGGCAGGCGGGGAGGGTGTCCTAGGGGAGGAAACAGCAGGGGCGAAGGCAGAGGGTGAATCCCGGGATTGGGGTTGAAAGGAGGCAGGTCCTGGGGGGGGGCAGGCAGGGGTGGGGGGTGTGCCAAGGACTCACAGGAGATTTGGGGATGGAGGGTGAGGTTGGCCCATGGACTGACAGACAGCCTTTATCTCTTGTGCCCCCAAGTCAAGAGCAGCACAGCCCCTGTTAGAGAGCCCGTGGATGGGCTTGCCCTGCCCTGGAGGGAAGGCATTAGGGAAAACTCTTGGCTGTCCATGGCAGCAGTCATGGGTTAGAAAAGGCCTGGGCATGGGGCGCTTGACTGGCTCTGTCAGTAGAGCATGGGACTCTTGATCTTGGGGTCGTGAGTTCGAGCCCCATGTTGGACATGGAGTTTACTGAAAAGAAAAGTCCTGGACCTGGCCAGGGACCCTCCAGGGGGACACAGGGAAAAGAATTTGTTCCCCGGACTCCTCCCGCTCCCCCTGCAGCTGCAGCCTCAAATCCCTGCCCGTGGTACTTGCCATGGGACATTGGAAGTGGGTTACTGACCAGCCTGGCGAGGAGCCCGGAGTGTTTCCCCCAGCCGTGGTGCACAGTGGTTAGGGTAGTGGGCTCTAGAATCAGAAAACCTGTGATCGAATCCTGGCTCCTTCAGCTAATTCACCACTTTGTGCCTCGGCGGCTTCCTCATCTGTCTGTAAAATGGGGGTGATGTGTTCCTACCACACGACACCACGGTGCTGGCTGGTAGTGAGGGCTTCTGCTCTTAAAGACATGGGAATGGGGGCGGGGGGGAGGGACACGGGGAGGGGGTATTCACTGCTCCTTCTTTCACCTATTGTGTTGCTCATCTGTGAGGTGGGACCGGGAGGCTGAACTTGGATGCTCTGAGGTTCTCAGGTTGAAGAACGCCGGGAGGAGCCACGGCAGGGAGGGCTGTGGGCTAACGAGATCTCTACATCCATCTGGAGGATGAGGCCCAGCCCGGCCCCTGTCTGTGTGGTTCTGGTGGGGAGGCCCTGAGGCTAGCTCCTGGCTCCCTCACCTGTGTGATGGGGGTGGGGGTAGAGGGCTGTCCTCCTGGCCTCGGGCCTGGTCTGGCCCATAAAACAGAGTCTGGGAGGCCCGGTGTCCAGCTCCCAGCCCTCTCAATGGACATTTGCTCTGGCTTTGATCCCTGCCTCACACACTAGCTGCAGAATCCCGAAAAACAAAAAGCCAGCCTTCTTCCCCCACCCCCAGTTTACAGATCATTCTACAACAGCCTTTCAGCAGTTATTTTTTAATTTTGTTTAATGTTTATTTATTCTTGAGAGGCAGAAGGGGAACGGGGGAGGGGCAGAGAGAGGGAGACACGGAATCCGAAGCAGGCTCCAGACTCAGAGCTGTCAGCGCAGAGACCAACACGGGGCTCGAATCCACAATCCTCAAGATCGTGACCTGAGCCGAAGTCGGATGCTTAACCGACTGAGCCACCCAGGTTGCCCCTTCTTTCAACCATTATTTATGAAGCATCTATTATGTGCTGAGCAGGAGAATCCAATGCTGACAAGTGAACGAGGGAATAGCTGGGGATCCCCTTCTCTCTGGGGACCGAGAAGGCCAATCTGAAGAGGTGACATTTAAGTTTCAGCCTCAATGAAACTTCAGCCAGCTTAGCATCTGTACAGGCCAGGGTAATGCTGTCTGATGGAAGTATAATGCAAGCCACAAATGGGAGGCACGTGGATAATTTTAAGTTTTCTAGTAGCCACATTTTTAAAAAGCCAAAAGAAACAGGTAAAACTAATTTTAATAATATATTTAATTAACACAGTGTATCAAAATATTATTTCAACATGGACTCAATATAAAAATTATTACCGAGATTTTTACATTCTTTTTCTTGTACTGAATCTTTGAACTCTAGTGTCTGTTTTACACTCACAGCACTTTTCAACTCAGACAAGTCGCGTTTCAAGTGCTCAGTAGCTCCGTGTGGCTGGTGGCTCCTCTATTTGACAGCACAAGTCTAGAAGTTAAGAGCACCAATCCGTGCTGTGTGACCTTGGGCAAGTTGCTGAACCACTCTGTGCCTTGGTTTCTTTATCTATAAAATGGGGTAGTAATAGAACCTGCCTCTTAGATCTGTTAGGAGAATTAAATAAACTCATAAACATAAAGAGCTAAAGTAGTGCCTGGCAGGCGGAAAGTGCTGTTGAAATGTTAGCTATTAATAAGAAGAATTAGAAAAACGAGAATAATAAATCTCTGAAGAAAGAGCAGCCACGACAGACAACAGACAGCAGAAAGAAGACCTGGACGGTGGACGGGGTGGGGGGCGGCGCTGGGGCAGAGGTGGCGAAGGGCACGGGGGGGCACCGGCGGGGCGATGCCCATCACACCCAGCCTTGAAGAGCTTGGTTTTCAGTTCTGTGAGCAGAGCCTGAGAAACCAGAGAAAATTCTAGGGGCCGAGACTGTCTGGCACCTGTTGCCATCTCAACGGATGGGGTGTGATCCCTGAGTAGGGGGCGATGGGGGGGGGGGCGGGGGGTGCTGGTGCACCCCCTCGGTCCTCCTCATCCTGCTCTCCAAAACTGTTGCATTTCTCCGCGCCCCCCCCCCCCCAAAGCCGACTGAGAGGCCGGGGCATCAGCTGGAGGGGGAATATTAATGATTCAATTTTCAACCGGGTTCCACTCCAGGGCCTCGCCTGCGACATGCATTTTTAATCATAACAAAACAGAATGACAAAGGGAGTCATTTGCAGCCAGGCGGCCCCTGCTGGCTGGCCCCCCTGAAGGGTCTGCTTGGGGGGAGGAGGAGCTGGCTTCCCAGCCCACAAGACATTCCTCATTCTGGTGCCCAACTTCAGAGAGGGTCTGGCTGTGGGCCCAGCCTCTGGTCCCGCCATACCATACAAGTCATTCTCTCTGGGCTGTGACTGTCTTCCAGAAGGGAGTTACCGGGTTGGGGGAAGCAGAAACAGTTGGGTGCCCATGGACTACACTGGCTAAGCTGGAGGTAAGCAGAGACCGACCATCTACCCCAGGGTTCCGGCTGATCCACAGCAGGGTCGAGGAGCCCTGGGGGTGATGAGGGGCCACGTGGATATGGGGGTTGTAGAGGATTCTACCTACTCGTCCTCCAAAGCCTGGAGCCATTCTTCTTTCTCTGAGCTTCTGTGGGGCTTGGGGTTGGATACACCAGGGCCGGCCGGTACCCTCTGAGCTGACCTCACCTTGGTGCTCGCTAGTGATTGGCTAGCCCCTTCTGATGGGAGGGGCACTTTAGTTCCCAACTGGATGACATCCTGTGGGCTCCTGGGTCCTGGCCCATCCTGTTGGGGGGTGACTAGCTTTGCACTGAGTCAATCTTTTAGTCTTCCTGTTATCCCTGAGGGCCCAGCTGGAATCCCATGTCTGTGAGCCTTCCCTGACTACCCAGCCACAACAACAATCTCCACCAACGAATCTCTCCTCTCCAACCCCCTTCCCCACGTCTGCACTACTCTCTTGGTACTTTTGCTGCCCTCTGACCATCACTCTGTCCACTTTTCCAATCTCAGAGCACCCAGTATGTACCTGGGGCTATGCCTACTCGCTCAGCATAGTGGGAAAGGCAAACAACCCAGAAACCTTTTCATCATGTGGAAAGTACTGTACCAGGGGGTGTAACGGAGCTACAGGGGCACAGGGCCCAGTACGCTTAAATGTGTCATACTGTTTATTCCACCAACATTTAGGAAGCACTTCCTACGTCCCAGGCACCGTGCTAGGTGCTGCAGCTACAGTGGCGAAGAAGGCGCTCTCCACCTTCACAGTTTACAGTTAGGTGGAGGAGAGTAAACAAACCAACAGGTGCCCCATGCTCCTTCTTATATCCTCCCTTGTGTCTTATACACAGCAGGTGCTCAATAAATGCTTGCTGGCTGGTTGGTTCCAAGTTGCCTAATTCTCTGACTGTGCTACTTTCTTCCCCCATGATGTATGTTCGTGAGGCTGGTTCCTAGGTTGGGCTTTTACGTATTTCCCACCAGAAAGTCCCTGTCTTGATTTGGTTAGCTCTGCTCTCAGGAGTAATAAATTATTGATAGCAACCACAGCAACCACCAACATTTATTAGGTGTTTGTTACGTGTCAGGTGCTAAACACTTGACCAATACAGGTAATATAGGTAATACAATCCTTAGTCTTCGCGGCAACCCCATGGAAGAGGTCCTACAATTTAGTCTATTTTACCAAAGAGGAAAATCAGGCGCAGAGAGGTTAAGTCACTTGTCTGAGGTTGCACAGCAAGTAGTGGGCAGAACTGGGATATAAACCTAAGCAGTCTGGCTCCAGAGTCCGCTCTAAACCACACTGTATCATTCTGCAGCTGCCTCCTCTCATATAGAAAACAGGTCAGAAAGACCTATTTTCACCCCGTTTACAGAAACTTGCTGCCTTTTAGTTGACAGCCATTGCTGAATACATCTAGGCTCCGTACCGCACCCTCCAGGAAATCGTGGCATTGTGATGCTAGGGGGCCCTCAGAGGGGCCTGCATCCTTCTCGTGTTTCAGCCAAGACAGCCAAGGCCCAGAGATGGGGAGGGACTGGTCCAAGGTCTCAAAACCAAGTCTTGTCTGAGCGACTTTCCTGGCCCAGACCATCCACAGCCCCCCGGTCGACTTCCTGAGCATTGTTTTGCATGGGTTAATAGAGACTGGGCAGCAGACAGCTGGTCTCATGTGGAGGGGACAGAAAGGCCTATGAGTTGCCCCTGACATCCTGAGCCTGCACCTGCTTCCCAGCAGTCCTTGAAACTCCAGGAAGCCTTATTCCTGGGTTCTCTGGGGCCACTGCTTCCTGCCCTTCTTGTTCTGTGCCATCTACTCCACAGCAGGCCCTCCCCACTCCTTTCTTCCTTTTCCATTGTCATCACCCTGAGAAGGCAGGACAGCGGCTCCTGTGTTTCAGGAGTGGGAATAGGGCCAGCTGCCTCACAAGGTGAGTCCGCCCCAGGGGATCTCCTCACTCAGCATCCATTCCAGCTTGTAATGTGCTAGCATGTTCTGGGTGTGGGGAACTCAACAGTGAGCAAGATAGGCAAAACTTCCTGCCTTCACGGATCTTACATACATTTGGGTGTTGGGGGGGGGGGGTCGGCAGGCAGATAAAAGCAAGACAAAACAAAACCCAGGATGATAAGTGCATTTAGTATATGAGATAGGTAAGTGTCATGGAGAAATAGGAAAGCAGGGAGCAGGGGAGCCTCACTGCAGCCGAGTAAAGACCTGGAGGAGGCAAGGAGGCGAGGAGGAGAGCCCTGCAGAAACCTGGGGGAGAGCCTTTCAGGCACAGGGAACACACAGCAAGTGCAAAGGTCCTGAGGTTAGAAACAGGCTCAGTGTGTCCAAGGCACAGCAAGGAGGCCAGTAGCTGGTGTGGAACAAATGAGAAGCATAGAAAGAAAATGCAGTGAACGTCTGAAGATGGATACCGTCTAATGTCACTAACCAAAGGTGCCAGAGACCAGCAGAAATCACTTGCGGCGGCCCAGGCTCTGCCTGGGCTGAGGCTTCTGTCCCAGCAAGAGAGGAAGGCCTCTGGCAGCAAACTCAGTGGAGGCAGAGCACTTTCCCCATGCAGTCGGTCTCCCTGGGCCGCCCTGGTTGGCTCAGGATGTAGACGAGGGGTTTGTGGAAACTAACCGACAGGGTGAAAGTGCGCGTGGTGGTTGATGTTTCTGTTCTTTCCAAGCCCTGTCTTGTCACCAAAGGAATGTCAGAAAAAGGCTAGTCCACTTACACGCCCGCCCTCCTCTCACCTTCCTTGGTTCTGCAGGTGGGATCCATAGAACTTTCTAGGACTAGGTGATGGGGGTGGGGTGGGGTGGGGTGGGGGGCACGTGCTTGGTGTTTCATCTGGCTGAACTCCATCACCTGGAGTTCTTTCCAAGGCACATTCTCTTTGCTCCAGAAAAGGACTGTGCAAAGCTCTTGTTCCCACAGCTGCTTCCTGAGGAAGGCGGCCTCAGTCAATCCCTGACTTTCCTAGAACTTAGGAAGGCGATCCTGGTCATTGTTCTAAGGTGGGGGGGCTGCTGAACGGAGGGGCTCACTCCAGGAACACAGCCTCCTGCTCCCAGCCTTGAATGCCACTTTGGCCCTTAGGGTCTCATGGGGACAGAAGCCACAGGGCTAAGGCTATTTTGCCCATGCAGCCTGAGGCTTTTGCTTTCTTTGCTTATGTTGTCTCCTCCTTCCTGCCTCCAGCCGCCTCTCCCTGATTTAAGGGCAGGTTTTATTCCCGAGCCGCCTGAGGGCTCCTCTTTCTGATTGTATTAAAGTCTCCGTAATTCTCCCCTCATTAATGATTGGCATATTTTTACCTCTCACTAAAGGAGCTTCAAGGCGACTCCCGGGGGGGCCCTACTCTCCGAATGAAACAATTTCATCCTGCTCCAGAAACGCATTAAAAAGGGTTTGTCAGGATCTTATCACCAGTTAGAGAAAAGCTAATCAAATTACTTCTATTTATTAGCTGGTACAGCAGCGTGTCATTCCATCAAGCCGGGGTCCTGGCTTCAGCCCGGGGAGGGCGTGAACAGAGCGCCCTGCCCGCTGGCGGAGGGGAGGGCAGGGCTGGCCGGCCGGCCGGCTGCCCAGCCTCTCAGCGCCCGGCTGGCATCTTCGCAGCGGCCCTGCCCGCCCGCAGGGCAGGACTGAGCTGTGGCTGCGGTTATCTGTTCCTCCTCGTCAGTGACGGCTCCGTACAGGTACCTGCGTGGTCTCCTAGCCAGAGGGCGCATCTCAGTCCCAGCCTGCCTGTCCTTGGCAGAGCCGGGAAGGCAGTCGCGGTGCATTTATAAGAACACACATATTCTCCCCCACTCGGGGAGAAAAGAATATGGACTATTTTGTTTTCCTTTGAGGCATAGGTTTTTCATCGAATTAAAATTTTTTTTTAGTTTATTTTGGTTTTTAAGTTGAAAGCAAGTAGTGTTTTTAAGGAAGAAACTACAGAAAATAGTATGTATCTACCACCCCAAATTGACAGTTGGTAATATGCTGCTATTTTTGTTTCATGTTTTAATAACGGAATTAATATTGCAGGCGAGCTAGAGACTCCTTGTGCCTGTCCCCCGGGTGCGTTATTTCTCTCCCCTTCCCAGAGACAAGTATCATGAATTGATTATGTATTTTCTAGGCCCTTAAAAATTCTTCTAAATAGCATATATATCCCAGGATCGTATAATCAACCGGGCACAGTTGCCCACCTCCACTCTGTAGCATTACAGCTGTCAGCATGGCATCAAACCGCAGGGTGCAGCTCTGTGCCCTTGGGCAAGTAATCTGACTTCCCCATGCCTCAGTTTCCCCACCTCCACAATGGGGACAATAACAGCAATACCCCCCTAGGATTTGTTATGAGGATGAAACGAGATGGCCTAAGTCCTTCGCAAAGCGCCTGGCACGGGTGATGCTCACACGTGCCACCCCCTGTCCCCCTTCCACCTGTACCTCTTGGGAGGCCCATGAGGCGTCTGGGCTCCGTCTCAAATGCGCACGTTCACGCTCACCCAGCCCTAGGCTGCCTAAGGATGTTGGTGTGCAGGGTCCAGACGGGCCCAGCTTGTCAAGGAGTTCTGGAATTCTACGATTCACTGTACGGAGAAAGCAGGCTGGGTGGGAGAATCCTAGCATCCCCTGGGCAGACCCAGGCTGGAGCAGAGGAGCAGCGCCGCCCCGCCCCCCCCCCCCCCAAGCCTGGCCAGCCCGAGGCAAGGGGCTCTTCCAGCTGCACGGCGGCCTTCGTGGCCCTGGGAAAGGTTCAAAAGGCTGTGCCGCATGCCCCATCACGTCGCACAAAAGGACATATTGATTGGTTTGTAGGAGTATTTCCTGGGGTCCTTTATATCTCTCTCCCTTGTTGCCGTAATGAAGAGGCTGAGAGCACAGAGGAGGGGATAGGCCAGCACACATCCATCCGGGTGGGATTTCTTCATCTTATCAATCAGGACTTTAATTAGACACGTCCGAGAGGGCAGTTCCATCTTGGGGCGGGCGGCAATCTTTATCAAGCATGCCACATCTCTAATTACTGTGTACTGACAGATAACAATTGGGGGGCAGGGTGGGGAGCCCAGGAGGCAGAGAAAGGACAGCAGGGCCCAGAGAGTGGCCATTCACCCAAAGAGAGCGTCCTTCCTAAGCAACCTGGAAGGAATCACTCTGGCTCTGATACCCAGGGGCAGGGGATGAGGCCTCAGATAAGAGCCCTCAGAGTGATTGCAGGAATGCGGCATGGAGAACGGCCGGCCGGTCGGGTCGGGAGATGGACAGATGTAAGGATCCCCTGCCCCCAGTTCCTGTGCTCCTGACACACAATTCTTTCTTTAGCTCTGAATTTCAGTTTTGCTCAGTGTTGTGAATGACATCGTAGAAAAAGCGAGGAAGTTCTGAGTTGAATCCTATGGCTTGACTCCATGTCAACCTGTCTGTGTGACCTTAGACAAGTAGCTTAACCTCTCTGGGCTCAGTTGCCTTCCTGGTAAATGGGGATAGTCACTCCTACTCGTAGGATTGCTGTGGCCATGAATGGACATGAGGTGTGTGCAAATATGGAGGTTCTTCTCTGCCTTTCCCTCTCTGTCCTGTCTGCCGAACAGTTTTATTTAGGGATCTAGGGGACAGTTTAGATAATCAAAGGCTAAAGACAAAGGGCCCTACCTTTCTGGGGTGAGTTTTCTACTCAGCAGAGCAGACCGATCATCACAGACAGTGGGTCCAGGAGTGGCAAATGAGGCCCAGACCACAGGTTAACAAACTGATTTGGGTGACATCCACTGGCTTAGAGGTGATGGAAATAACACGTACAGAGGCGTCGGCCTGAATTGGAATGTTCACGCTTTGTTAACTGAATGAGTTCAGTCATTTATTCTCTCTCAGCCTCAGTTTCCTCATGAGCAGAATGGGTGTGATCATCCTTCCTCTCAGGGCCAGCACACGTGGGAGCACATGAAGTCCCCAGACCAGGCTCAGCCCTGCACCAGTGGGTTAAGCGAGACTGGGCTGTTTCGGACCCAGTTCTAATGCACACACTCCAGGCCCCTGCATGTAGAATTTTCCCTTCTCTCTCCAGGGGTTGGCTCTGCTCCTGGGCTCCACCCTCTCTGGACCTAGGACCTGCCATTTCTCCAAGAGAGGCCTGCATGGCACGAGACCTGTCTAGACCCCATCCCAGCTCTTTGTGTACCGGCTCTCAGGCAGGGCCCTTGTGTCCTGCTGTCCCCTCCCTAGCCACCCAGCCACTCTGATCTCTTGCACAGACACCTCAGAAGCACACCCCTTTGGTTGGGCCTCCAATCACCAGTTCCTGTGCTTACTCCCCATGGCCTCCTGCGCCCTGAAGCCTCCTGGTTTCCTTGACACCATCAGAGCCCTTGGTCCCAGGCCCCTGGGTCCAGCATTTCTCTTGAGGGAGAGACTTGGCTTGAAGGCTTTACGTGCTTCTGGCCTTCAGGGTCTCAGCCCAAGTCCCAGGGAGGAATGGATCCTGGGGGTCCCAGGGGCGGAGCGGGGAAACAAAGACTAAGTGCTAGTTCCATATGGGTTGTTGAATCTGTCAAAACAGTCTTGCTAAACAGAGATCCTGATCCCTGCTCAGAGACATAAATCGACAGCCGTAATTCGAACCTAGTTCTAGTGGTCAAGTTGGTGTTCTTTAAACTACTTAGGGAAGTGAGAACATAGGCTCGGGGGTAGCTGAGAATGTCCCTGGATGAGAATCCTTGTGACAAGTTTTGATAAGCCTGTGCTCACACTTCTCCACGCTGACGGCGCACTATCTGTCGGAGAATGGCACGAGAACGCGGTGCTCCGGGAGGCGAGGGTTGCTGTGCCGCTGAGAGTGCCTCTGAGGCCACTGGCCCTGGACTTGGGCTGATGGAGACCCTAGAGTGGAGGTTCAGAAGGACAGGCTGGTCGGGGCATGGGAGGACAGGCGGTGGACGTGGCGATGGGAGCGTACAGAAGGCTGGGGTACGGTCTCACCTTGGAGACCTCAGGATGTGAGTGGGGACACAGAGCTCACACAAGACCCCGCGAGAGAACAACGAAGGGCTCGCTGGGTGGCAGAATGAGAGCTCACAGGAAGGAGTGGGCACCGTGGGGTCGGTGTGAGCTACCTTCTCTCCTCTGCCTCTCTAGATCACACACCCTCCAGAAGAGGTGGCATTCTAGCAGGAGAGAAGGAACATGATGAGCACAGTTGGGCGGTCGGCAGCGAACTTGGTGAGAGCACTAGACGAGGCTGTGGGCAAAGCCCCCTGAGCTCCAGGACCTTCCCAGGGAAATCCCGCGGACCACAGTAAAGGTGCTTCTTCACCTGATACGTAACACGCTACACACACTTCCACTTGCAGTCTTCCCCAGGCGCTGGCCGCCTTGAGAGGTAGGTGGTAAGATCAACCCCATTAATCCCGATGAGGACACCAAGGCAAGTGACGAGGCAGGGGGCGGGGGCACGGGTGGGTAAGAACGTGGTCTATGGGAGCCCAAGAGTTCTGGTTTGAACTGGGTCAACTTGAGCTTTGATCTTCTCCTGTCTAACATGGGAATAGTGATGTTCATGCCACAGAGTCTGTTTCCTGCAACAGAGTTAAAACTCGGTAAACACTAACTGCTTAGGTTTTTCATTCATTCATTCATTTGCTCATTCGTTAATTCATGGCTTCAAGGAGAAAATACTTGTCGGGCAGCTATTCCATGCCAGGCGTGGGGCCACATCCTGGGATCACTGCAGTAAATGACAGCCAGGTCCTCCTCTTGAGGTACTTATGTGCTAGTGGGAAGATAGGCAATGACCAAGTACACAAAGAAGGAGATAACTACGAAATGGAGTAAGCAGTGATGAAGGAAAAAACAAGGTGGTGGAGGGGGTGGCAGGGGTGGGGGCGATGGGGGAATCTTCTAGACGAGGGAAGGCCTCGCAGAACTTTCTGGCCTCAGGCCTGAAGTATAAGAACGAGTCAGTCATGGGAAGAGCGGCTCAGGTAGAGGGAAGAACACGAGTGTGAAGCCGGGGGTCTTTAGAATATTTGAGGACCAGACATGAGTGAGCCCAGTGAGGTGATCTCAGGGAAGGCGGTTCCTAGAGAAGTTGGACAGACAGACCAGGTAGGGCCTTGTAAGTCATAGTTTATTCTAAGCGCAGTGAGATAGTCCTTGCATCGTTTTGAGTAGGGGAGTGAGGGCATTTTGCAGTGCTTGAGGGCATGGGATCTGAAGCCAGGTTGTCTGGATTTCAGTCCTGTGGAACCAAACCTTCCTGGAACTTGTGTCTTAAAGCAGCAGAACTCATTAATTTTCCTCACAGATCTGAAATGTGGTAGGTGGCTCAGTCGGTAGAGCGTCTGACTCTTGATTTTGGCTCAGGTCACGATCCCAGGGTCAGGGGATCGAGCCCCTCATCGGGCTTTATGCTGAGCATGGAGCCCGCTTAAGATCTTCTCTCCCTCTTCTTCTGCCCCTCTCCCCACTGGTTTTCTCTCTGTCTCTCTGTCTCTCTCTCTCTCTCTCAAACTTTCAAAAACAACAACAACAAACAAGTCTGGAACGTGGGTGGAGCTTGGGGACAGTGGTTCTCCTCCGCTCAGGCTGGCGTGGAGATCCGCCTTGCACGTCTGGCAGGTGGTGCTATGTGACCAGGAGCCCGGGCGAGGGGACTGTCAGCCACGGGCCTCAGTTCCTCTCCAAGTGGGCCGCCTGGTTTTCTCACAGCATAGTGGCTGGGTTCCAAGAGTGAATGTTCCAAGCTGCTCTAGCCTTGGAAATCATACGTCTTCACTTGTGCCTCTATTGATTAAGCTGGTGACTAGGTCCAGCCCAAATTCAAGGGCACAGGAATTAGGCTCCGTGTCAAAATAGGAGTGGTCAAGAATTTGTAGCCAGGTACTAAGGAGCTGGGAGAGGTAGGTCAGAGGTTAGGTCAGAGACAGATCAGGCAAAACCTTGTCAGTCATGCTAAGGAGTTTTTACCTTATTCTAAGTGCAGTTTGAAGTCATTGGATGATTTTAAATGGAGGTGATGGCAGGTGTAATGGGTAACAATATGGAGTCTTGAATTAAGCCGCCTGATTTCAATGGTGCCTGTACTATGTATTAGCTGTGTGACTTTGGAATGTTTCATAACGTCTCTGGGCTTGGTCTCCTCATCTGTGAAATGGGATTAGTAATGTACCTGCCACAGATTGTCGTTGTAAGGGAATCAATTTAATTCTTATAAAGGACTGGAACCATGCCTGGCACATGTTAGGCGCTCAAAAGGTTTTCTATTGCTGTGAGATGTTTGCTTTGAAGCACTCGTTCTGGCTGCCGGGTAGAGAAGGCATTGTAGGGCAACTAGAATGGGACCAGGGAGGCTGAATTAAATGGTAGAGGGAAGACCTAAATGCAGACCTTCCCGGCACTCTGCACGCTTTCTTTTGACTAGGTATTGAGATGCTCGTCGGTGTTCGTTTCCTGGGGCCATTCTGACAAATTACCACAAATTGGGTGGGTTAAAACAGAAGTTTATTCTCCCACGATTCTGGAGGCTAGAGGCCAAAGTCAAGGTGACTGCCGGGGCCGTGCCCCCTCCGTAGGCTTTAAGGAAGATCAGGTCCGTGTCTCTTCTCTTAGCTTCCGGTGGTTGCCAGAAACCCTTGGCACACCATCAGCTCATCGATGTACTGCTCCAGTCTCTGCCTGTGTGTTCACATGACCTTCTTCTCTGCGTGTCTCTGTCTCTGAGTCCAAATTTCCCTCTTCTTATAAGGACACCAGGGCCCTCCAGCATGGCCTCACCTTACCTGGATGACATCCGCAAAAGCCGTATTCCTAAGAAAAGTCACCTTCACAGGGTGGCCGTGACTTTTGCGGCAGAGTATTCAATCCAGTTCACCATCAGGGCCGTCACTGGGGCTGGGAGGATCCTGCCCGTCAGATGGAGGAGAACTGCTGCATTGGCTGCTGCGACGTCTGCTAGGAAACGACGTGCCCCGACGGGAAAGCGAACGTCCCTAATCCAGCGAGCTGCCCGGAATCTGGCCTTCTTTAAACGCCTCAAAGGCCAGACCCTGAGATGGCCCTACCTGGCCAGGGCAACATGCTTGGCTTCCTGGGTTCTAAAGCAGGAGACGGAGAGGATGGGAGTGTACAGGCCGCTTCGTCAGCCAGAGGGACTCCTCTGGGGACTAGGCCTCAAGATGCCCCGGGGGGCTGGGTGCCGGTTGAGCTGGCCCGAGCCTGGCGGAGCTGGCTGGGGATGCCGGCCACCACACCCCTCCTTCCCGTTTCCCAGGCAGCCGGCTTTGTCCACGAGCCTCCACTGGGCCTCGGGGGGGGGGGGGGGGAGCCCACTCTCCACCCGGCCCCGTGGGGCATCTGCCCCAGACACTCCCGGCGAGCTGTCCCCCAGCTAGGTGGAGCCAGGGCCCCTGCAGAATCTGAGGAGTATGCCCGGGATCAACCAGGATTCCGTAATTGGACTGTTGTTCTTTCATTTTGCCACGTCGTAGCGTGCGGATTATAGACACCACACGCTATAGATTTCCTGTCAGACCTCATGAATCAAGCCCCACTGTCTTATTTACTGTTCGCCGGCGGCTGTGAATAACAGCGCTCCAACACACACGCGCACAGGCACGTGCCTGTGCAAACACCGCCCGCAGAGCCAGGCCCTGCTGGGTCTGCAGACACCGCTGCTGGGAGGTAGCAGCCGGTGAGGTTCCCCACACTTCCTCCTCCCCGGCTCCGGCCTCCCGAGCAAGCCAGAGGCCTGGACAGTCCATCCGGGCTGTCGCTCCACTCCGTAGGGAGAAGGCTTCACGCAGACTCCGTTTCTCTGCGTCCTACTTGGAGTTACTCTCTGTGAGCTTAAGGGGGAGTCCAGACCCTAGACTGGCCTGCCGTCGGCTTACACCTATGTGGGCAGCGAGGAAAGATTCCTATTGTGCCCCGGCTCTGGGGCCGGAGAGATGTGGCTCAAATCCCAGCAAGGCTTCTTGATTCCTACCTACGTACCCCTGGGCTGGTCACACGTTCCCTGAGTTTCCTCATCTGTAAAATGAAGTAATAACAGTATTCATCCGTGAATGCACACACATGTATGTGTGTGTAGGAGGGAGAACAAGGAGATGGGGGGCGAGGGGAGAATAATGAGAACTCGCGGGAGCACCTAGCATGGGGCTAAGTGCATTGTCTGCGCGGGACCCACCATAGGTACTGAGCTAGCTCACCAATCTGCCCAGCGACTGCTGGGGGGGTGGGGGGGGAGGGGCTGTGGCTCCATTTTTCATATAAAGAGCCCCAGGCTCAGAGGGGTTAAGTAATTTGTTCAAAGTTGCCCAGCTCTGAAGTGACCCTAAGGTCCAAGGTATCAAATCCAGCTCTGTCTGACCCTAAGGTCCAAGGTATCTCCGTCAGGCCCACTTTGAGGTCGAAGACTCCAGGCAGACAATTCAGAAGGAGTCTCTTTCCCCGCCTCGCCCGCCCCCCCCCCCCAACCAGTCCAGTTACCCAGTCTTCAGCCCTTTGCTTTCTTTCTGCTGCCCATGCAGGAGCTGCTCTGACGGACATTGTACCCCTTGTGGAGTTTCAGCGCTGTTCCTGTTGCTCAGGGCTGGTGAGGGTCAGGGGTGGAGCTTATGAGACGTGTGTCTGTCTGTATAGAGCATCTCTGTCACTTGTAGCAGGTACACTGACTGAGCTGCTGAGGGTATGTGCCACATGTGTCCAGGTCTCCCCACGTCTGACAGCTGGACAGGAGGTATCTGGATGGATGGACGAACAGACGGTTGGATGGATGGGTTTGTCCCTCCCAGCTCCATAAGAAAAGTATCTGGGTGCATTTTAAACGAAAGACATGCCACATTTCCCATGGAACCTCTCTTGCCCAGTCTCCTTAATAACAGCCACTTCCAGGTGGCACAAACCTAGGAAAATCATCATTAAAATGCAAATTCCTTTGCCTCAGTTTAAACAGAGATGCTGACTCCCAGAAGAGGAAACACCAATGACCTTTCTGCCCTGGGTTCAGGGCCAGACCCCAGCCCAGGGATGGGGGTCCGCGGCTTGATGCAGCTGCCCTCCTCCCCTGAGACTTGTGGTGGGGGGCCGGCCTTGGCAGATAGCAGACCTTTTCCCGCCTGGAAACTGTTCCTTCACAGCCACCATCACTTGATTTCTTACGTTTCTCTCCTGGCATCTTCAAAATGAAGTCAGGAAAGGGGACTAAGGCTTCGATCTTTTCTGGGCTGTTCCCCAGCCACCTGTGCAGACCTCAGAATCACTTTTGACTAACTTCATTCTTGAAGGCAGTGTGGTTGCTGGAAAGTGGGTCACCTCATCTCTCCAAGCTGTGATTTCCTGATCCATAAAATGGGACTAAGGACACCTGTCTCACAGGGACATTATGGAGCTTGGGGTCTTTGAGTCCCCACCCCACCACCCTCCCCCCCCCCCCCCGGCTGCCAAGTCTAGGATGAAGGGCCTTATTTCATTTCTTCTATGTCTTCACAGGCGCATAGAGTGAGTTAAATGCACATGTGTGATTGATCGTCAAACTTTGGGTTGTCACCTGGAGCTTCAGGGATTCTAAGCTTGAGCGCTTTCCCCAGGGCCTGATGTGACCCATGTTGCTGTGTGCATTAGGCCCCTTTTCTCTGGGAAGGTAGACACAGTGAGCCACACCTGCCCTCGGGGAACCACCAACCTCAAGGCCTGTTGCGTGAGTCATCTCCAAACAGAGCCCCTCGCTGCTCCCCCCAGAAAAGCTTTCACTGGCTTGTTCTGTGCCCAGAGGAAATGCTTCATCCTCAAATGTAATTGTGTCTGAGGAGGTGTCCTCTGCGACCAGGCGGGTCACGGAGCCCACGAGTGAGTCAGCGCATGCGGGCTGAGTTAATTAAATAAAGTGCAAGGGGGGCGCCTGGGTGGCGCAGTCGGTTAAGCGTCCGACTTCAGCTCAGGTCACGATCTCGCGGTGCGTGAGTTCGAGCCCCGCGTCGGGCTCTGGGCTGATGGCTCGGAGCCTGGAGCCTGTTTCCGATTCTGTGTCTCCCTCTCTCTCTGCCCCTCCCCCGTTCATGCTCTGTCTCTCTCTGTCCCAAAAATAAATAAACGTTAAAAAAAAAAATTAAAAAAAAAATAATAAAGTGCAAGGGCTCGGGGGGCAGCTGGAGTCCAGAGCAGCCTGGCCGCCGGGCACGAGATGACTCCCATCAGGAAAGGGGTCCGGTGTGGGCCAGAGCTTCTGGCTGGGGCCTGCTGGGCTCCAAAGGATACAGGAGAGGCTGTGGTCATGAGAGGGGTGGTCTGGGTCTAGGCAGGTAGGTGGGAACAAGGAGGGAGCTCCCCAAATTAGCTCAACACTTTGGCTTAATGTTGGCTATTTCCACTTTCCTTTGGATTCTGTATACAGTATTCACAAACCATCGAGAGTTTTCTGTGACTTCTCTGTGCCCAGTGAGATGGACTGGCATGGCGGCCGGGGGGTAATTCTCTTAGATTGCTATTCCCCCAGGAAGGCCTGCCCTCATGATGGGTGCCCAAGATGTCCAGAGCCTAGAGTGGTGCCCAGCACATGGTAGGCACTGAACTGACAGCTTTGAATGAATGACTGAGGTTCAGACTCCAGGTGGGTTTATCCTGGCTACTAATAGCTGAGTGGGCAGCAGGAGAAGAAAAGAAGTAAGTTGTGAAAAGAGAAAGAGGGAGATGGGTCTACTGGAATGTAGATCCACAAAGGCAGGACTTTGGTCTGTTTTCTCCCTGCTGGGTCCCCGGCACCTAGAACGACACCTGGCTCAGAGGGATGCCCATTAAAGGTTTGTTAAATGATGGGGGGGGGGGGCGCCTGGGTGGCTCAGTCGGTTGAGTGTCTGACTTCAGCTCGGGTCACGATCTCGTGGTCCGTGAGTTCGAGCCCCGCGTCGGGCTCTGGGCTGATGGCTCGGAGCCTGGAGCCTGCTTCTGATTCTGTGTCTCCCTCTCTCTCTGCCCCTCCCCCGTTCATGCTCTGTCTCTCTCTGTCTCAAAAAAAAAAAACACTAAAAAAGTTTAAAAATAAAATAAAATAAATGATGAGGGGACGGAAGAAAAAGAAAGGGAGGGAGAGAGGATTGAAGCAACTGGGGCAGGCCTAATGAAAACCAGGGAGGTTCAGTGAGAGCAGTACTGTTCTCCATACTGCCCTCCCTTTCTCACCCATTTCATGGGGAAGATAAATATTCTCTTAGTGATACTGGAGGTTTCTTTGCTTCCTCCACACCCTTCCTGCCACCTACCAGCCTGCTCCAGTTTCTGAAATATCCACTCCAAAAGAGGTTTCCGTCAAGAGCTGTCTCCAGTCCCAGACGGGACATCTAAATGGAATTTCTGCTTCTTTCCCTCCTTCATAAACTGGGCCGGACAATCCAGAAGGAATCTTTGCTTCTCCCCGAAGGCCTGTCCTCTCTCAAGCCAGCTAGGGCTGTGGATGGGGCAGGCCACATGCCCAGCTTCCTTTGATTGTGCGGGAAGGCTGTGGGCTAGACCCAGGGCTAATTCAGAATAGCCCTGCCCTCTGCAAAGTTCGCTGTCTTCCTGGAGAGACAGGGGATCTGCATAGGAAAGCCTGAGTGCCCAGAAGAATTCCAGTTAGCTGAAGCCGTTATAGAGAGGCTTTCAAGGCTGCCCAGGAGATTCAAAGTGAGCACTGCAGGGCCCCCAACCTCCCAGCATATTACAAGCCAAGCGCCATACGTATCCACAGCTTCACAGTGAAGGACTGGGCCATTCCTCAGTTTCCAGTTTTGGCACGGTGTGCATTTCCAAACTAGAATATCCTAAGCCAAGTGAGTCAATATTCTGCCTTCCAGAACAAGCCCTCAGAGGAAATAGGCACGATGGCAGGTGTATCGAGGCACTTTGTGGGGTGACTGTTGCTGAGAGGGACCGGGCCATGCCTGACTCCCCACGGGGCTGATGCCCTCTGTCTGCCACTGTGGTGGGCCACCTGAACACAGCTGGACGGACTAGCATGATGCTGCCTCTCCCTCCGCCCCTCCCCTCTCCAGGAACCCATGAGCAGTACATCAGCCACACGGAGCTTTGGCAGTGCTGAGTGAGGCTGGCAGAGGGAAGCTGACAGGTGAGGTACGGGGGCCCAGGCACACCTGCCTGCTGGCTGCCCTGCCGCTGCCTACTGGATGCACCTTTGTCATCCTGCCTGGGAACCACGGGCTAGTTCAGACAGGTAGAGGACAGCGATGCTGAGACCACGGGCTTGGGATGGATGTCACTTGGCCAGTGAGCTTTGTGCCAAGGCACGGTCACAGCGGTCCCCCTGGCCGTGACCAGTGTGGGGATCAGGTGAGAGAAACAGTAGGTGGACAGGCCAGGTTCATCCCCATTAATGGGAAAAAAATGAAAGTTAATGATGGTAGTTTTCCTAGGGCGGCTGTAACAAAGTACCACACACACTGGGTGGCTTATAATGACAGAAACTTCTTGTCTCAAAGTTCTGGAGCCTAGAATCCCGATATCAGGGTACCCACAGGACGATGCTGTCTCTGGAACCTGTAGGGGAGAATCCTTCCTTGCTTCTTCCTACCTTCTGATGGTGGATGGCGGTCCTTGGAGCTCTGTGGCTCACAGAGGCAGCTCCTTAATTTCTGCTTCCATTGTCATATGACGTTCTCCGCACGCACAGGTGTGCGTTCTGTTCCTATGAGGAGCTAGTGACAGTGGATTAGGGCCCACCCTACTCTAATATGACAGCATCTTAACTTGATTACATCTGCAAACACCATAGTTCCAAATGAGGTCACGTTCACAGGTACTAGGGGTTAAGCTTTCACGAATTTGGGGGTACACAATTCTACCCATAGCAACGACCGATGTCTTCTGGGTGGAGGTCAGGGATATTCTCTCATGTACGGAATGATATGCAAACAGCTGGTTTTCCTTTCTGTTCAGTACACATGGCTTCTTCTCATAAGCCATTGAGAAACAAGAATTGGGTTCATGTCAGCAGGGCGCTCCCTATAAACTGATAAAGAATGTATGCTAAGAAAGGAAGGGTTTTTGTTTGTCCTGTTGACTGTGGAATCCCCAGCATCTAAGCCTGGCACAAAGGTTTGCTGAAGGAATGAATGAATGAATGAATAAATGGAAGAAAGGAAGAATGAATGAGTTTAATGGTGGGAGCTCCAGAAGCTGTCAGGTTTTAACGATGTGACCCAAGGAAAATCACTTACCGCCCTGACTTTGTTTCCGTACGTAAACTGGAAATCAGAATGGGCACGCATAATTCACACATTATTGGGACTATTGCATGAGAAACTATGTAATACATTAACTCAGTTCCTGGCACATAGCAAATATTCAGTAAATGCTGATTAAATCAGAATCTGTCGGGGGCCGTGGTTTGGTCTTTGAGTTTTACAGCTGGAGTGATGCCAGCCTGCTGAGGGGAAATGTAGCTACACAACTTCTTTTCTGCAGGGAAGGCTTGAGCTGTTTTAACCAGGGATCTGCTCGTGAGAAAGTGATTAACCCGCAGGTGGAAGGAAGAGAACGGATCACTAGAGAGGGGTTATCTTATTGTGCTGGATGAAGGCACAGGTCCTGGGGCCCGTCCCTGGGGGTTCAAATTCCAGCTTTGGCTCTTGCCAGTTGTGCGGTCTCTGGGGCACTGAGGCTCAGTTTCTCCGACTGCAAAGTGGGGCAATAATAGCGTCTACCAGGAGGGGTTTTCATGAGGATTGAATTACAGCGTGTGGTACATGCTGACAGATAGGTAAGTTTGGTATTATTAGGATCGCTTTTGTGAGTCCTCTGCCCTGACTGCGCGGAGCTGGATCGTTGGAAAACCTACCCCTCGTGTTGCAGGCTGACTCCTGTGAACACCGATTCTCGATTCTCGCTCTACTTTCTGGGCCGCCCAGCGCGCACACGGGGACGTGCACCCTGGTACCCGCGCCCCGAGGAGCTCCGCGCACTCCGAGATTCAGCGCGCCCTCTGGTGGCGCTCGGCCGAGACGCGGCTGCGCCGGGGGCCCCGTGGCCGGCAGGCCAACAGCGAGGGTCCCCCACTGTGCAGTCCCGCGGCCCCGACGCGCATCCTGATCCAAGGCGCCCTTGACTGTGGCATGCGGTCTATAGGAGAAGCTGTCTCTCTCTGCCGCCTTCCTTGCGAGCGTGCTGCTGTCCCAGAGAGAGCAGGAGGACAGAGGGCACCGCCTCCTCTGGGGTGTCAGGGTCAGCCCTCCCAGGGCCAGCCCCAAGGAGGGAACAGGGCTGTGGAGCGGCTCTTTCACAGCCCACCCCCAGCTACTTTCTTCCTTAGCTTGATGCCGAAACCGACTGCGCGGCTGTAAGGGCCTGGTGTCCGCAAATTTGCCTGTTTTAAGGTTCACACCATATTATCTTGGGCTCACCAGTTCTTTCCAGCTTCTGAGACTAGAGAATGAGGGTTCTGGCTGTGTCCATTCCTGCCAGGACCTATTCTGGCACCTTCAGCAGCAGCGGCAGCTCTAACGTTATCTAGCACTAAGCCAGGGCCAGATGCGATTCTAAGTGCTTGACGTGCACACCTCTTTTTGCTCCGACAGCAGTAGGACCTATGAGGAAACTGAGGCTCAGAGAGGTTAGTGACTTGTGCAAGACCACGCAGAGTGGGGCACACGGTCAGACCCAGACTGAGCTCTGCGGTCTTGCTCGCCTGTCCTCGTATATGTGTACCCTGACCTCCCCGTCTAGGATGCTCTTCCTCATCATGCCCAGGACATCTGCTTGGCAGACTCTTCTGTGAGCTCCTCCCTGCCTCTCTGTGGCCTCCAGGACCCCACTCCCACCCCATCTCTCCATGTGCCTGTCACCCATGGTACCTGGTTAGCCTCCACTGCTAGGCTGTGGAGTTGCTGACAGCTGGGGCCACTTGCTAGCTGTCTCTGCTGTCCCCCTGCCTAGCACGGCGCCGGGCACGCTCCCTGCTCACTGGACGGAGCCAGGCTCAAGCAGCAGCTGCCTTTTTCCAGGGACATCTCTGACCGTTGCCTTCTGAAGTGGGTAGGAAAAGTACATCAGTCCCATCGTAGAGGTGGAAATGCCAAGGTCAGGGGGGTAAAAGCTTCCTCCGGCTCCACAGAGTGAGCCAAACAGATGTCCTTACACAGTCCCTTGTTCTGTGCTCGGCTGCTCAGGCTAGAGACTTGTGAAAGACACCCCACAAGTGACCCTGGGGTCACTGGGATGGAGGAGTAGGGGTGTTTGTGCAGGGAGGTCCTGGACTCTATCTGCACAGGCCATGGAGGAGAGAATTTGAAATCGACATTGCTTTTCTCCTCCAGGGTCTCCCCTTGAAAGACCTCATCCCGGGGGTGCATTTTCCTCCCGGGTGTATCTCCTTTCCAGGCAGCTTTCTCTGCAGTCGGGGCAGTGGACATCCTACCTGGGGCAGCTGGGGGCCTAGAACGCACAGTGTGTGCCCTCACCCCTTTTTGCTTAATGACTACGGTGCTTGCCTCACCCCCCACTCCCACCCCGGGGGTTCCCAGCCTTCAGGGTCCAGTGCAAGCCTTCCATTCCCCTTCTGGTCCACCTCCGCCGCACTCCACTGGGCCAGGTCACTGAGCACTCGCGTCTGCATCCCTGTGGAGCACCGCCAGCATTTCCCAGGCCGGCCCACTTTCTCCTGTGATAGTGGGCTCTTAAGGGGAACCATCAGGTCTCCTGTGCTGTCCGCCTCTCCCTCAGTGGCCCGCGCAATGGTGGGCACTAGTTGATGCTCAAGAGGGGGCAGTTACTTAGCCTCTCTGAGCCTTAGTCTCCCCCTCTGTAAAATGGGGATAATATATCCACATGTGGGAGACTGTACCTCAGAGTAGCTAGCACAGGGTGGAGCACCCGGGAGGCAGTTACTCAGTGATAGTTCCAAATCTTGCCTGTCAACACAGGCCGCCTCAGCCCCCGACTTCCTGCTCTGACCTGGAATGACCCGTGGTGGGTAGCACTCATGCTCTCTCCCTCCTCCCCAGACCCAGGTGACTGGTGTTCCGAGGTCCAAGGCCTTCTCCTCTGTAGTGCCCCTCCCCCACCTCGGGGGACCGGCGGTGAGGAGCAGGGGCCTCAGTGGGCTCCAGCAAGGTGGAGGTTGGTGCCCCGCTGGAGCCCTGAGGAGCTGGACGTAGACGTCGTGGGCGTGGCTGTCATTGACTTGATCTGTTGCAGGGCCCCTTCTCACCTTCTCCACAGGCAGATCCTTTAACGCAGGAGCAGAGGGGTTGGGGACGGGGCCGGCATTTCTGACCGGGCGCTCGCTGTATTTGTGAGCAATGGCACGAGAGCGAGAGCAGACCCTTCTTGCACCTGGCTGTGTCTTCAAGCCACAGCAGTGGTTCCACAGTGTGCGTGGGGGCAGGTTTACTGAATGTGATTTCCCAAGTGTTTTCCTGCAGTAACTCACTTAATCTTCACTATAACCCTATGGGCTATGTACAGTGTTCCCCACCGTTTACAGATAAAGAAACGGAGAGAAGCTAGCTCTGGAAGCTGTGCCCTCTACTGCTGCTATCCTGTCCCCAGGATGACAGGCAACCATTTTCGTATAAACCCCGCAGCCTGATTTCTTCCAGTCCCAGCCTGTCTTTCTGGCCCCTGTCCAAGTGGGCCTGTCAGTCTCACGTGGCCCATGTGAGTGCTCCCACCTCAGACCTCCCAGCTCTGAGCTCGCTGCTCAGAGCACTGCCCACCTTTCTTTCTTTTTTTCTTTTTTCTTTTTTTAAAACTTTTAAAAAATGTTTATTTAAGAGAGAGAGACAGAGTGTGAGAGGGGAGGGACAGAGAGAAACAGAGACACAGAATCAGAGCAGGCTCCAGGCTCTGAGCTGTCAGCATAGAGCCTGATGTGGGGCTCAAACTCGGGAGCCGTGAGATCCTGACCTGAGCTAAAGTTGGACGCTCAACCGACTGAGTCCCCCAGGCACCTTGCCACTGCCTACCTTTCTAGGAGGAAAGGAGATAGAGATGGGGCTGGAGAACAAGCAGCACTTGGATAAGTACCCGCTCCGGTCCTGCCCCATGCCTGGGGACCTGGACTCTTTCTGTAGCTTCGGACTATCTTACTCTTGTCCACCTTTATGCTCCCTCACTGCATTCCTCTGCCATGATTTCCGTCTCTGCTGAGGACACGAGAGGTCTTTGGTGAGCCTTTGGATGGCCACTAAGAGCTTCTTAAGGGGGTCTCCAGGGAAGGTTTACACTCTACTTGAACCACCCCACCCGGGGGGAGAGTTGTCCTGACTCCCAGCTCCCGCCTGTTCTCCAGCCACACCGCAGCCGAGCTCATGGGGCTAAGTTACCAGCATTCTCCACTCCTACCCAGTGTCGCCAGAAGTATTTTTCTGAGCTCACAGGAGGACGGGAGAGAAGAGTCTATATTCATAATTCTCAGATGCTGGGAAAACTCAGAAATGTACAAAGTATTATCAATATGTGATGGGATATGCATTTAAAAAAAAACAGTGTAAATAATAAAATGTTCAGGGACTTTGACTCAGTAATTTCACTTCCAAGAGCTGATTCTAAGATCATTCCAGAGAGAAAGAAGGAAGCATGAGGTCCAAGGAGGTTCACTGCAGAAGTGAAAAATGAGAAGCAGCCTAAATATGGGGATGTAGTGAAATCAGTGGATGCTCTGGTGCAGTGATGTGATGGGGGGTCATTTTCAAGGATGGTTATGAAGAGAATTAACAACATGGAACACGTGTATGTTTTAACTACATAATCATATGTGTGTCCAAAACTACATAAAATATATGTGTACAAGGGCATGAGGACACTTAAAATAATTTCGGTTAAAATGAGGTAATTAGGAATTTCTTCTTTAAAATAATTTTCCTTGGAGCACCTGGGTGACTCAGTGGGTTGAGTGTCTGACTCTTGAATTCAGTTCGGGTCCTGATCCCTGGGTCAACGGATTGAGCCCCGCATCGGGACCACACAATGGGTGTGGAGCCTGCTTAAGAGTCTCTCCCCCACCCCCCCACCCCCCGCCCAGTGTGCGCGCTCTCTAAAATGAAAAAGATAGGGGCACCCGGATGGCTCAGTCAGTTGAGCGTCCGGCTTCAGCTCAGGTCATGATCTCACAGTTTGTGCGTTCGAGCCCCGCATCAGGTTCCGTACTGACAGCTCGGAGCCTGGAGCCTGCCTCGGATTCTGTGTCTCCCTCTCTCTCTGCCCCTCCCCTGCTCATGCTCTATCTCTCTCTCTTCTTCAAAAATAAATTTAAAAAAAATAAAAAAATTAAATAGAAAAGATAATAATAATTTTCCTTGTTTAAAATACTCCTACAATTAAAAAAAAGAAATGCATGGGGGCAGGGATAGTGACCAGAAGGGGGACACTGAGTGCTGGCATTGTTCATTGTCATGAACACACATAGATGTGTTCATTTTATGAAAATTCAGTGAACTGTACCCTTAGATATGTGAACATTTCTGTTTGTGTACTTCAATGAAAAATTGAAAAAGAAAAGAAAAAAAATGAGATCTTAAAAACAGAAAAGTGATCACCGTGTCTTCACTATGAACTGCAGCCTTTATGATTAGTAAAGGTCTTTTCTTTAAAAGAATTTTTTTTAACGTTTTATTTATTACTGAGGGACAGACACAGAGTGTGAGTGGGGGAGGGGCAGAGAGAGAGGGAGACACAGAATCCAAAGCAGGCTCCAGGCTGTGAGCTGTCAGCACAGAGCCTGACGTGGGGCTCGAACCCATGAACTGTGAGATCATGACCTGAGCCGAAGTTGGAGGCTTAACCAACTGAGCCACCCAGGCACCTCCAGTGAAGGTCGTTTTTGTCCCTAAAATGTACTCTTATTAAAAATTAGTAATGACTATTTTCAAAAGTGCTTTTGTCTGGCTTGTTTGAAGCTGAAGACGTGGTCTGCGAGAAGGTAGACTTGAGAGCTTCAAATACTTAATGTTCGGGAAACCTTGAACGTAGTAGTTTCCAAACCTGTGCCTGCATCCACATCTTCTGGGTGACTTGGCCACGTGTTCAAGTACAGATTGCTGGGCCCCACCAGGCGGGCCCAAGACTTAGCATTTTTAACAAATTCCCAGGCGATGCCAATGCTGTTGATCTTTGGGACCCGCTTTGAGAACCGCTGCTCTGAAATAACCCTCTAGAATCCCACGCATGATGGTAGGGTAGGACCACTGCCGATGAATCTCAAGGCATATTCTTCCTTCTGCAAAACCAAAACAGGTGCTAGGTCTTGCTGATAACAGTCCTATCATCCAAGAAGATGGAAGTGTCTGTGATCATCTGGCACCCTGCTCTGTGCAGAATGGATTGACTTTGACTGGCCCTGTTGATGCCTTCCAAAAACCATAGCCGAAGCTGGTATTGGTATTGCCAGGTGTGAAAGGGACATAGAGGCAAAATTACTCAAGCGTGGGGAATGTACAAAGCAAAACTCTTGGCATCATACCTATATGTAGTGTTTTGTTACCTATAGCGAGTGTTTTGTTTTTAGACGTGGAAAAGCAATAAACATTTATTGAGCAATTACCCCGGGCCAGGCACTATACTGAGAGCTTTATACACCTTGTCTCGGCTCATCCTTAGAACCACCCTCTGAGGGCCCGGTGCCATCATCATCTCCATGGCCCAGAGACTCAGAGAGTTAAGTCTGTAAAGTCTACTCATACACGGAGGAATCAGGATGGAAGGACCGCTCTAGGCCTGTGGCCCCGTCCAGCCAGAGCCAGTGGACACACAGTCACTTCCTCCTGGAACCGCCTGTGGAAGTGGCCAGGGAAGGAGGGAGGCCAGGGCTGTCTGCGTGAGCAGACCAGGGAGAGGATGGCTTCTATGGGAAGACACAGGGGAGGAGGCAGGCTTGGGGGAAGGTAGGCATGAGAAGGGAGGAGGAGGAAATAATGTGCAGGGAAAAGATCCAGGAAGCAAGGCAACCTGGGCTGGATATGCCAGTATCCCCAAGGGTAAGAAATGGCGCCCACAGAAGCAGAAGCCCCAAAGGCTCACTTGTGTGCAGATCCTGTCCTCAGGAGTGGCCTGATCCACGGCCATCAGAGCTCCACCTCTCCTTATTTTTGACTTTCTACAAGAGACGTTATAGAAAAAAACAAAGTGGCCCAAAGCGCCCCTGAGGCAGCCGGGAGGCTGGCTTTTGGCCACCTGAGGGTGCTGCTACAGTGTCTGAGCCCCTGGGTGGCACGCTTGCGCACCTGCCAGAGGTTGCTCTTCCTCCCTTCCCTGGGGGAGCGGGCCCGGCCAGCAGCTTGTACCCCCGTTGCACCCTCCGTCCCATCGCGCTGCTCTGCCTTTGGGCCCTGGTGTGAGGGCGGCAGTCTATCCTGTGCCGCACAGTAGGGCTCCTGCTGGAACCGTGGGATTTCCTTCCCAGACCTGCTTGCTTTCCACTCCTGCTCCCTCCCCACGACGCCAAGCTGCCCCTTGTCTTTGCAGCAGACCCTGACCTGCTCAGCGGCAGACAGAGCATCTGGAAGAAGAAAGCGGGAGCAGCTTTGGCCGTAGGAGGCTGGAAGCTCTGAAGATCATGAGAGCAAGAGAGGGTCCTGAGCAGCCTTGCAAACCTTTAACAGGGCACGGCCCTGCCTCTAGCAGAGTGTGCGTGGAGCATGTCTTGGGCGCTGACCGATCAGATTAACAACTCTTCCTTTCTTTCTCGTGGGCAGAGGTAGCAGTGTGGGGCGAGGGGTTGAGAGTCTCCCTTTCTCTTGAGCATATCCCATCTTCTTAGTCAGGGCCCCTCCCCAAGCCTCCTGCTCTGCAGACTGCTTTATCGTGAGGCTCTATCATATTAGTGGGCATTGAGTAGAACAAGACTTAACGGGTTATAACGTTGTGCTCCTGCTCTGTCCCCCTGAGACCAGGCATCTGCCTACCTTCTTGGGCTGTCCCACCTCAGACTCCAAGGACATGTTATTAATCTTCACTATCTTTTCATTCCACGAACTCCCCCCACGAAGAAGGGACCCAGGAGTGTCACGCAGAGGGTGGGTTGACTTTATTTATTTCCCCCTTGCGAGATGGAAGGCACTGTTCTGCCTCTGATTGTGAGCTAACAAGATCCATGGGACGGTATGCAGCAAGGGCTTTGCAATGGCAAGGTGCCTGATGCACATACAGCTTGCACCCTGTTTGGGGGGGATGCCACCTGGCTCCTCCCGCAGAGGTTGGACAGGGAGCCCTCTCACACTATTGCTCATGGAATCGTGAAAGGACACTTTGAGAAGCCACCCCTGTGTTTTCATTACACTGCACATTCCTCCATTAGAGACGGTCCCAACACATTCCAGATGACCTGGCTGCCGGACAGGTGGGGTCAGAGCTCATATGCCTCTCTGCCTGGGCTGTTGCCTGATGCCATTCCAGGTGGCTGCATTGAAAGGGCCCCTGAGATGAGAGGCTGGGGTGTAAAAAGGACCTCAAGGTGGTCGGCTTCCTCTCTGCCACAGCAGTGAGGTGAGGTGAGGTGAGCTCGGCTGTGGGAGATTAAATAGCCCTTATATCTCTATGACTTTGAAAAGGTTCTTTGGGGGAAGAAGTAATCAGTGTTTGTATTTTTACATAGTGATGACTCTTCCTCCAAGATTAAGAAATGGGTGTGGGGCACCTGGGTGGCTCCGTGGGTTAAGTGTCTGACTCTTGATCTCAGCTCAGCTCAGGTCTTCATCTCAGGGTCGTGAGTTCAAGCCCCATGTTGGGCTCCACACTGGGAGCGGAGCCTATTTAAAAAAAAGAAACAAAGAAATGGGAGTAATATGCACACTTCTGAGGGCTGTTGGGTAACACCGGGTGTTATTAACAGGTGTGTAGAAGGGAGGGTTTCCAAGGGTAGAATGAGCCTGAGGCTCCGAGAGTGACAGTTCTTCTAAGTCCTGTTGAAGAACTCAGATCCCAGTGAGGTGTTAGAGATCAGCATGAGATTCCATGTTTGAATTGTAACAAAGACTCAAAGCACACCCAAGGGCATCTCTAGTGGGTGGTCTTGACTGCGGCCTTGACCCTAATGTTGCACGAGCACCTGCAGCTCACCATGACGGGCCAGGAGTTCAGCACTTGGGTTATGTGGTTGGGGAGCTAATGATGAGGTGGGCAGAAGGTGGCTGGGCTCTAAGGAGCTATGCTCCAGTTATGACTGAGAAGGTGCTGTTCCACATCCTCGGGGGGTTGGAGATAAGACGGGACAGAGAGGGGGCAGGCAAATAGGACGTATATGGGCTGTCACAGTGAACAGAGTCAGCCACCGGCTAATGCCTCAGTTGTACTCCGCTCCCGGAAGCTGAGGGTAATGTGGACGATGGATGTGTTACAGGGAAGATCGCTGTGAGAAGCAGACCTCCTTTTAGGAAGGGATGGAGTGGAACCAGTGTCTGCCGACCAAATACTATGTGCAAAGTGCTGTATACACACTGCCCTGCGACAAACCATTGTAAAGATTTGAGGAGGCCTGGACAAGCGGGGAAACATGTCCCAGAATCCTAAAGCTAATGACGGGCAGAGTGAGGATTTAGAGCTGGACTTCTCTTCTTTACTCTAGCAGTCCTTCCCAACTGTTTCCCTCAGATACTTGCAACAGGAAACGTTTCCCCGGAGGCACTCTCCCATCAGCACACAGAGTCCTTCTTGTAACTCACAAAGCGTTAGTTTGTGTCTTGATTCACCCCTAACGCGCCCACTCAAGAAAGCATGTCCCGTGTAAGTGAGCAAAAGTCACATCATGGAGTGCTACATGAGAAAGAATTGGAGCTCACGAATGTTGGGACTTTACCAATGTTAATATTCCTAGCAGCTGTCTTCACACTTGATAGGAAATACACCTGTGTACATCATGATGCTGAGAACCACCACGCAGCCCTGCCCGTGATGATGAGTTTGGTCCTCGCTCGCAAGGGCACCGCAAGGCCAGCCACCTACATGGGGCTGGCCTCATTCTGAATAGCAAAGGACATTGATGCGAAAAGCTGGAGTGTTTGGGCGCACTGCTCCTTTTTTAACCATGGCTTCTTCTAACATGGCCTCCTGGCCTCCAAATAGGTGTTGTCCAGAAAACCCTCACAGGTGTGCATGTTACTGCCCTTTCTTAATCTTGGAAGGCTGGTCAAGTTGTTTGAGTCGATGCTGTTTAGAGAACCCTGATTTTAGACATATCCTTCTTACTTTCAAAGTGTGCTCCAGGGGAGCCTAGGGATTCTATAGAGGTAGCTTGTGGACTCCCTGGGGGGTGTGGGTGAAGGACCCACTTGCCTAAACCAGAAAAGCTACTCTTTTCTGTTTCATATAACAAAGTTCTACGTACAGTTCCACCGAAAGAAAGACTCTTCAGGGCTCTTTTTTTTTTAAGCTTGAAAACCACTGCTTTAGAATGATGTTTCTGTGATCCCGTAAGTAAAAAGCATGCCTGCTTGTGGGTGAGTCTCTCCAGTGGACCACTTGGTTGGCTGCCACTGAGGAGTTGTTAAGGAACCAAATCTCCGGAAAGACCCATCCTCTGGCCCATCCTTTGATACTGAGGCGAGAAACGAGTCTCCCTTGGTTGAATGGCTAGGATAGCTAAGACCCAAGGAACGAAAGGAAATGTGTATTTGTTGATGTTGGAAGAGACAGGGAAAGAAAACCACCTGTTCCATCTCTCCGTGGCCTTTCAAACCACCAGGAACAGGGAGGGGAAGGCAAACAAGGGAATTAGATCTCCTTCGTTTAGTAGGGAGTTTATTCTACCTCCAGATTTCTTGGGTGTGTCTGCAGAAATCACTGAAGTGCATCCGAGAGATTTTGCTTGGCAGTAGATTGTCTTCCTTTTCGTCACCTCCTCCTTCTTCCGGCTGCCGTTCACCTTCTCTAAGCCATAGAAAGTTACAATTTCCTCTTTGGCATCACTCCACAAGATCAGTTGGTTTCTCCCCCAACGGTACCCTCCTTCTCACATTCTCCCCCTCCAGTGCTGAGAACACACTCGTTCTGATTTGAAAGAACTTCTCTGTTAGGAACGAACATGTCTTGCTCAATAGACGAGCGTGGGGATGGGTCTGGCCCGTACTGACTTTCCAGGGGCTATGTTCCTAAAGTCCTCTTACAAATCAGTTGATTGGACCTAAGCACATATTTTCCAGTGACCCGTTGCGCTTAGGTTCCTGGGCTAGCCCATGAGGGCCTCTTCTTTTGTCATAGGATGCAGTGTTGGTATGGACTCCATTAAGGTGACATGGAATGGCCAGAGAGCACAGGTTTCAGGGCGAGCCAGAAATGGGTTCAAATCTCAGCTTGTCTTCTGGCCTTTCTTACCCTCAGAACTTCAATTTTCTCTTCAACAGCAAAAATGAGAGGGATGGTACCCACCACAGGTATAAAGCAGGCCCTGTGTGAGGGCTAAGTGGCAGAACAACACTAAGTGCCCTGCCCGGCGTGGGTGCCCAGGAAGTGTACTTCCCTACCACCCTCTCCAACTCTCGTCGTTGAGTCTGAAGACTCATACTACAGTTGGTATTCTCCACTGAACAATGGAGGGGGGGAGAAAATAAAAATGATACGATACGGGTGATGGAGCAAGACAGAGGATTGACCAGGGAATGATGAACAAGAAATAGGGTTTCTGTCTTCATTGCTGGGGTTTGATAAAAGGCAGACTTATTCAACTGGAGGGGAATGGAGTGGATGGGAGCTTGGTGAAGATGCCAAGGGGATTTGGGGGCTCGGATTCTCATTGGTCTGTTTGGAGATGAGGTCCTTTAAACATATCTTAAGGAAATGTAGACATTTTCCTTTGTCTGTTTCTCAGGACCACCGGCCCAGCTGGGGGTGGGCCAAGACAAGGGACCAAGCAAAAGGAGGGATGGTGGGCAGACCTTGAATATTTGATACCCAGACCCACGGTCTTCTGTGCAACAAAATTATACTTAGTATAATCATGGAATAGTTAATAGTCAACATTATTTTCCTGATTTGTTGGTTAACTTAAAAGCCATCCATAACACTACAGAACAAAGAGTAAATTTCTACATTAAAGATATGTTGTAGGAGCACCTGGGTGGCTCAGTCATTTGAGTGTCTGACTCTTGATTTTGGCTCAGGTCATGGTCCCAGGGTCATGAGATCGAGCCCCACGTTGGGCTCTGCACTGGGCATCATTAAGATTCTCTTTCTCTGTCTCTTTCTCTCTCTCCCCCTCTGCCCCTCTCCCCTCTTGCACTCACTTTCTTTCTAAAAAAAAAATCTATTACAAGTCTTTATTAAAAAAGAGATCATGCAAACTTTGAAACTTTTCACGTGGGAACCGTTATTGAACTAACAAATATCACAGCTCAGAGTCCTGCCCCTTCCATTGCTTTAAATTTTAAATGCAAATGAAAACTCCAAGAGGTCACATAGAAGAACAAGACTGAAGCACCTCAAGTGCCTTCTCCATCTTTAGAATCTCTGTGCTGTCACTGTTTATTTTAAATCCACCAACTGAACACAGGATCTACATAGCACCCCAGGGACTCGGACACGCTGCACCTTACCTGAGCATGGACAATTCCGCACCGCTAGGAATCCACTCTTGAGACCCCCCTGCAGCTAAGTAGAGCTAAATTAGTGCGTGTGTGGTTGACTTTGTAATTCCCACGCGGGATGCAATTTGTACTAAAGAATAGGTCATGAAAACATGCTAATTTGGAATTTACGTATATTATTCAAATTCAACAGCAATCACAACTCAGACCAACAGGAAATTTTCTTGGGGAGAAAATATTTTATCACTGATTACTTTGACTCACTGGAGTAAGGTGGTAACACAAAGCCATGTTCAGTCAGCTTTATTACTGTGTTTCTGTCTGTACAGGTGATGACCCTCTTACTGTTTGCATCCATGGTGGCCAATTGCCACCATCCCTCTCACCATCCACTCAGACACTGTGGTTCTGATTCAGCACCACCAGGCTT
Organism: Lynx canadensis; assembly: GCF_007474595.2. NCBI lineage: Eukaryota > Metazoa > Chordata > Mammalia > Carnivora > Felidae > Lynx > Lynx canadensis. The sequence continues at coordinate 121,088,915 of NC_044308.2, forward strand.
GGCAGAGACCATTGCTAACCCCACAGCCATTCCTGCTTCCTCTTCTAACAGAAGTGGATTCGTTTGTCATTGAATACTAATGTAACTCAGGAAAAGTGAGCCTCCCCTCAGCTTCAGGGAGTCCATGTATTTGAAAGCAATCACGGTGATCCATTTCTCCTCTGAGAGTGATTGGTTTGGGGTGAGCATATGACTGGATTCTGGCCAAGAGATGTGAGGATAAGTCCGCCAGGATAGGGATGGGGAATTCTTAGGAGAGATCTTCCTCTGGATTAAAATTAAATCCAAATCAACATGAAAAACAAACTAAAAACATAAAGATTAAACACACACACACACACACGCACACACACACACACACAAAACTAAAGAACACTTTCCCCAGCGGAAGCACACATATATACACACCCTTCCTGGATTGGAACACAGCTGGGTGAGAAAGTGATACGGACGCCCCAAGAACCATCCTTTAACTTCGAGGGGGCAAGGTGAAGGGGAAAGCCGGTATGCTAAAGATGGCAGGCCAAAAAAGGTAAAACCACCTGCTCCTGGAATCTTGCTGTGTAGACCCCTCCTCCTAAAGCCACTAGACTCTCCTGGTGCTGGGAGCCAAAAGTACCTTAGAGTTAGGGGTGTGCATGAGGGGAGAGGGTGGTCACCTGAGGAAGTAGCTGAGCTCAGTATGAAGAAAACCGGAGGAGGGAGAGCAAAATACGTACTGGGCTTCCCAGGTATGGAGGGAGTAGAATGAAAGGCGAATGGGGAAGGAGAAGGAAGTTCCAGATGATACCATGGATCTGAACACTTTGGCTGCTGCATGGGAACCATAGCGTCTGAGTGGATGTGAGTGGGTAGGTGGGGCGGGGTCCATGTGGGCCTTTGTAAAACAGTGAGTCTGTAACGTGGGTAGTGAAGAGCCACGGTAATCCATTGATCCTTGTACCCATCATGCTCCCCCTCCTCTAACCAAGGAAGGGGGTAGTAGATAATAAAACAGTTTCAATTGAGAGAAAGTGGGTGACCCTAAACCATTTGCTGACTGTCTTTATCTTATAGCCCCAGTCCCCTCGGAAGCAGAGCCTGAGGCAAGCGTTAAGCTGCTGATACTTTCTTTGGGAGGTGTAAGCCCAGGGATAAAAAAGAGGGATTGGGGTGAGGACCGATGCCAAGCCGTGTGACATGATGTGCGGCCCCCATTTCCTACCCAGCCTCAAAGAGACTTAGTGTGCCGCTTGGCACGCGTGTCTTTTCTGGAAGGTTTATGCAAAGAATTACAGTATGAAACAGTGCACAGAAGGCAGGAAAAGGGAGGAAATCGGAGAGCTACCCTCCTGCACCTCTAGGGTGCATTATCCAGCCCCTTAGTAACCCAGGCCTCAGGCACTGGAAGTACAGGGGAGACACCTGAGTGGCCTGCTGACCAAGAGAGAGAAAAGGAGATGGTCAGAGGAGACTGAGACAATCCCTACAGTGTGTGTGCGTGTGTGTGTGTGTGTGTGTGTGTGTGTGAGAGAGAGAGAGAGAGAGAGAGAGAGAGAGAGAGACACATGGTGTCTGGACCCAAGCATTTGTCCTGCACACAGGGACAACCTATCCCTTCCTGTCCCATGCTTGTCCCTCTCCTTACGGGGCCCAGGCACCCTCCAGGAGGCCTTCAACACCTTTTCCAGCCTTCTCCAAGTCCTTTCCACATCACCTTTCCAGTCTGCCTTCGAAGCAAGTCCCTCAGGGCTGAGCATAAAATTCCATCTGTGCTTCTAGTAAGGGAGAGTAAAGAGAAATTATTGCTGCTCCTTGCTCGGCTGGGTTTTGTAGAATTACCCCAAAGCAGTGTTTGTCATGCCATTGAGCTGGAGGCCCATGCTTAATGTGCTATCTGTTCTGACCCCAGATGTCTCTCTGCATCGCTGCCCTCCCGCCAGCTCTCCTGCAGGCTGGCTCACTCTAGGGTCACTGCTGACAAGTGTGTTACCGGTGTTTATCCATATTAAATCTTGTATCGTTGACTGCCTTTTACCCACTCCCGTAAACTCTATTTAGTTCTTCTGCAGTTTCCCTTCTTGCCTTGTCTTGTCCTTCTTGGGAAGGCAAACCCTGCTAAGTCAGGAATTCTACCAAAGGGTCACGTTCCCAACTGTTGATGAAAAATGAAAGTGTTAGAGATGATCCTGCTACAAAGCTTGAGTCCTCCTCTGGAACTGGTACTGACCCGTTTGTAATTGCGTCGTTCAGAGCTGTGGGGAGTTCACCAATGGGACCGGTGTCATTACAATATACATTTGTGCAGGGAGTGGTTGGGCCGTCCTTTTCTCATGGAAGGACATGGGTAAAAGCCCTCATCATCTCAATCATGTTTTATATAGGTAGAGCACTTTACAGTTTATTATACACCATGTATGTTTGATTTTTTTTCTCAAACCTAAAAGCATTGGCTGTTTTTTTCTCCCCTCTCTGTAAAGCATTTTGTTAGAGCAAAAACAAAATGCATTTTATTCTGAAAAAATAATGAAATCAGAAGCTCCACCTTAATCGAGCCATTAGGAAATGAAAACATGGCTTGAGTGTTCCCAGTTTTGAATTTGTGTCATTAATGCTGGGGAGACCAGCTCAAGCCAACATGTTTTTTTGTTCCCACTTAATAACACTTTATGTGTGTGGTGCTTTAGAATTAATTTTCCAAAAGTTTCATGTGTCTTATGATTTCTCTAAGAGAATTACCTGTGAGAAGAGAAAAATGTACATGGCCCCTGGCTAGCTCAGTCGGTAGAGCCTGCGACTCTTGGTCTCAGGGTTGTGAGTTCAAGCCCCACACTGGGGATAGAGATTACATACAAACAAATAAATAAAAATAATAAATAAATAAATAAATAAATAAATAAATAAATAAATACAAACGTACACACAGGCATAATTTGTGAATTTGCAAAGCAAACTGTTCATTCTTTCTGTGGCTCGTGTTGACCATGAGTTTTTTTTTCAGTTAAAACTGTCATCAACCACAGTTTTCCTTTTCCCAGTGATGACACCTTAGAAACAAACTGTATGTCCTACTATTCGAAACCAACTATGTTTTATACTTAAATTGATGCAAAAGTCACAAGAAATTGGATGATAAATTAATATGTGACACAGACGAAATAAGGTCAAAGTTCTTTGTTATAAGGAAAAACCCACAATCCACTGTAATAGAAAATATTTAATTAGATCGTTTGTTTAATCAATAGCTAGTTATTCAATGCCTCTTAGGTCCCAGGTACTATCAAGGCATATTCTTCTTCTCCCCTCCTCCTCCTCGTCCTCCTCCTCCTCATCCTCCTCCTCCTCGTCCTCCTCCTCCTCTTCCTCCTCCCCCCCACCCCAGAAATTTGGCAGAGGATAAAGCTATTACATTCCTGATGTGTTCCTATTCTGCTGCCCATTAGAAGGGAAAAAGATCTTTGTTTCTGTGGAGAGATGTATCTCACCTTCCTCATCTCACCAGCCCACCTGTTCACTGCAGTTACCATCTTGCATAGGACCTGCCGGAAGAAGGAATCTTTTTGATAGAGAACTTTAATATACTATTTAGCCGTGTTAGTGAGAATGGTATCTTGAGGCTCAGGAAAACAAACAAACAAACAAACAAAAAAACCCACGGGAACTTTGAAGTATCTGGAAGCTATTCCAAGACCCCCAGTAGGGATTTCTGATAATGAAATGGATGGCGGTCGTAGGCGGGAACCCAAGCATTTACTCACTCAAGACGCCCCTTCATATTTTATCTTCGGTGTCATGGCGGCAGTGCTAATATACACGAGCCTTCTTGCCCCAATAATGGGCCATTACAGCTTCAGGAAAAGCCATCATGTTTCCGCAGCATTTATCTGTCAGCAGGAGACTATTATGGGAGCACAAACTCACATTGTATTAGCGTTATCAGTTAATTATGATCCGTGGGACATGTGCCAGCCAATGGGCTGACAGTCTGCTGACCACCACTCAGGAATATAACTCCACACCCCAAATTCAAGCATGTGAGAAGGGAAGGGACCCAAAGAGGTGTGTGGTTGGGGACATTTTCCCTGGCCAGGAGTCCATGGAGCCCTGGCCCGGTCAGTACTGTCCCCAGAGACGCACAAGTTAGGCTCACTGTCTAGGCCGGGCCCACCTTAGACCTCGTGGATGGTCAATGGATGCACTTTCTGGACTCGCCTCCCCCGGCCCTTACCCTGGGGTGGATCAGAAACAAGCTCGGACTGTGATTCAGACGGTTCCACGGAGTCCTCTCCTCCTTCCCGGGCTGTTGGTAAGAAGTGCTTATGCACCTTGTGTGTTTCCTGAGGCGTCATCCCGCCTGGAAATGCGGGTTCAGGGAATGTGAGGGTGGGGGACAGGGATGGAGTAACCCAAACAGTGTCCCCCATTCACTGGACTTAGGGAGCGTGTGGCAGACTCCAAAACCTCTTGTTGGCTCGTATCTTTTAGTGATGAAGCCATCAAGCCCTCTGCTCCCCCAGGGCCCAAGCTGAGTTCACCAGCTCCTGCTAAGTTACCCTGCTTGAAGATGGGAAAAGCAGCCTCTTGTTGTGGGCTCAGAGCAGTACAGCACAGGGAGGGGATTCAAGAACCCGAGAGGTACTGCCGGCTGCTGCCTCACGTGTGCAGAGATGACGGGTGAGGGGGGGGGCTGCCGCAAGAGCGGGAAGAGACACCCCAAGACTAGGCTCCACCAAAGGTGGGGATTTCCACCAGACCCGTGGCAGGGGGTGCCATGCGGGGGTCAGCTGCAGAGATCATGGCAAGCGATCGAGGTCACTCAGGTGGCCTTTGGGCTCCAGGTGCAGGTATTCGGACGGCCCCTTTTCAGGACTTAGCCAGACTGGGATGGGTAAGAGTGGCTGGTCAGCGTGGATCCGTGTTCCACTTGGTGCCTTCTGTGCCTGGGGGAACACCGGTTTGAGGAACAGGGTGGGCCAGGCTGTGTCTGGGTACGTTTTCCTACTTAACCTGCCAGCTGGAGCATTTCTCACGGCAGGACAGCAGGTCAGGAAATTGGTGTCCCACCAATCAGTGCTTCCTTTTTCTCCCAGGAAACCAGGTGGGGAAGGGTGTGGACACATCAGCCTGGTCCCCACCACCTACCCGGCGGAGAAGTGTGTGTGGAAGGTGATGCCAGTGGCACTGTTCTGATTTGGCCTCATATTCCTTAGCAACGAGCTTGGACTCAGGGAAGGAGTAGGGAGAGAAAGTGAAGAGACACGTGAACAAAGGTTTAGGAGTTGAATAAGTAGAAATCCAGGCACCAAAGACGGCATGCTTTGCCCGTCATTCACGGTGTGACCTTGTGTAGGTCACTTCTCCACACGGGGAAATGTCTGAGTTTCCTTATCTGTAAAGTCTGGTGGTGATTCTAAATGATTCTCCAAGTCCCTCTCAGCTGTACGGTTCTGTAAATGTAATAAATATCTATTTAGAGGAGTTTGTCACAAGAACTAAGTGAGCTGCTGTCCCCTTACACCATCCACAATTACTGTTTCTAATGCCTTCTGTCCCAGAGTCCCCTTTGGCTGACATGCCCATCTGGGGGCGCCAGGATTGGGACGCAAGGTAGCGAAGGGGTGGGTGGCTTAGACCTTGGTGCTAGGGATGGGTTACAAATTGCACCTGCTCTAGGTGAACGGTGCAAGAATGAAATGATAACTGGTTGAATGAATTTCAGGGTTGATGGAACCCAAGAGCCCTGTCCACTCATTCCACTTCCCCCTGCCCCCCACCTTTGTGTTCTGGAGGAGAGAGACCTTGATAAGGTCACATGGAGATGTCAGGAGCAGATCCTGGAGTCTGCTGCACTCTCCAGCACTGCCATCTGTCCAGCTAGAGGCGTGGGACCAGACCCTGGCTTTGGGAGGAAATACCTTCCTCTGTGAGCTGGGTGAGGGCAGAGTGGAGAGAGGCTGGTCCCAGGAACAATGTAGGACCCACCACCAAGTTTGCCTGGAGAACCACAGGAAAAGCTGGACCTGCCAGGCTACATCAGGTCACCAGGGTGTCCTTGCTGGTCTACGGGCTCCCTGGCCTCACCTCAGGGCTGTAGGTGAGGTGGCTGGACAGGCACGGGGTGGGGGGGGGGGGGGGGGAGGAGGAGGAGGAGAAGGAGGAGGAAGCGGGGTCCCCAGGACCTCATTCCCTCCCTGGAGGGCAATCATCCAGTATCCAGAGAGAGGCCTTTAGCTACTTCCTCCTCATACCTTAGATGCAGACAGTGATTGTGCGTGGGCATTAGCCTCGCTTTTTCACCAACGAAACTCAGTATTTTCCCTCTTTTGCCCCTGGTGGCTTTGAATCCACTGCCCGGGGCTGTGAAGTTGTCTTTCTTTTCATGTTCTACCAAGTGTGTTCTGTCTCCAGTTAAAATTGGTGTGCCCACACAGAGCAAGGAGCCACTGATCCCACACAACCTAACCCCCCTTCTGGGACAGCCAGCCTGTCCCTCAGCAGGCCCACCCCAAATTGCCATGCTTCGATTTGTTCAACAAAATATTTCTCAAGTAACTTCTCTGTATCAGGCACCATTACTCACTGGGGATTCTCTGGGAAACAAAAACAGACATGGTCCCTACCCTCATAGGGCTTATAATTTAGTGTGTGTGTGTGTGGGGGGGTATTATACCAATATATATATAATTGCAAACTGAGTAGCAAAGGTTCTGGTGCCGCCCAGAAGGTGGGGAATTCTAGGTAGCAGGTGCAAAGACAGGGCAGTATGGCACGGGATACGGAGGGGTACAGAGAGACACATAGGAGTCTGTCCTGTGAGGCTTCCTTGTGGGGCCAAGGGAAGGACCGGGACCGTGTGCATTTTCCAGTGAGCTCCCTGGCAGCCGGGCGCTTGGAAAAGGTATTTCAGGGGGCTGGAAAGGACACGGAGAAACCGGTCACTGAGGTCTTGGCAAGAGGTGGTCGTTGTGTAGAGGCCCTGGTTAAGGACAGAGGCTCTACACCCTGCTTCCATCTCTAATACAACCAAGTACCGATGTGATTAAAAAAAAATCCGGGGCTGCTGGGGGTTCTGCTGACAGAGCAGACATCTTCATCCATCTCTCCGCGAGATGCCTGCCTGAGCCCCGAGCCCGGAGAATCCCATGCGTTCCTCCACTTCAGCACATATGAAAAATCTCAGCTCTGTTTCCCAGCCTGCACGCGCTTACATTTATCCAAGTCAAGTATCATCTGTGGTCCCGCTGCCCATTCCCCGGCCCCTCCGGAGCGCCTGGCCCCTCCTGGGGTTTCTCACCACCTTCCCTGCTTTTACTCCTGAAGTGCTTGAATACTGCCTGCAGTTACACTCCATTTAGACCTTATTTGGATGATAAAATTATGTCTCCTCCCCCCCAAATTGTCTGCTGTAGAATATAGGAGAACAAGGTGGTGGTCTCTCCTGGGGGCTTCCCCCCCTTTTAAGTAATTCTATACCTATCCCCTCCCACACTCGTTTGAATTCTCACATTATTATCTCTCTGTGGCTGGCACATCTCAAAAGATGAAAAGCCCGAGAAGAAGGATTGGGGCATGACTTATAGCTTGTTTTAGTACAGAGGCAGCCCGTAATATTCGGGTTCATGGATGGAGCAGCAGACAGGGATGCAGGTGTGTTCGTAGCTGGGGATTCAGGTGTGTGTGCTGAAGCATCTACTTGCGTGCCTCGAAGTACCACGTGGCAGGTTAAGTTGGTGGTTCTAACCACAACTGTGTTTTCCTAAGCAGGCAGGGATTTATTTGCTCCCGTCTGCGTCCCAGGTACATTTCTGAGAGTTGCCAACGAAGAGCATCATTTTGTACATCGAGAGAGCATTTTACAGATGCACACCCTGCATCTAGCCATATGAGAGCGGTTCAGAACCAGCCGGCCCAGGTGATGAGAGCTGGGAAGGGAATCTGCTTCTCTCCTTCGTGCCTCACCTGCGGACCTGACCCTTTGCACTTTTGTGCACCAAACACAGGTCTTGAGGCTGTGAATTTCTAGGGCCTTGGCCTCTTCTGGGTGTGAGAGTGGAGCACTGTGACTCATTTTTAATTTGTAAAACAGACCCATTCTAAAAGGCTGAGGGGGGGGGGGCGGGGGGAGTTTGGCTAGGCCTGCCAGTTAAAGGATAGGATGCCGGTGGGGGGGATACATAAACAGCACATCTGTCAACCCCCCAATCCCACCAGCCAGTTGGACAATTTTTTTTTCTTTAATGGCCAGAGGACAGGCCTTGCCGCTCTACAGCTCAGTCCTCTCACTCCTCAGGAGGTGGGGACCTCGCCTGAGCGTCTGATTTCCATTGAAGTCTCTCTGGCTCACCCCCCTCCCCCCACCCCAGCTCGATTCTGTCACTTTAAGTCCAGCCCCTGAGAGATAGCCAATAGGAGCCAAACCATACATCAGTCTCCCAGCCTTAAAGCTACAGTAGGGTTAGTGGGCTCCAAGTCTCTGGTGCCCGAGCCTCCTCCGCGGCTGCCCGTCCCCTCTGCCCGCTGGAGTGTGTGCACGAGTGGGAGCGCTGGGCTGTGCGCGCACGGCTCTCTGCCTCCCTCTCGCCCCGCCACGGCGCTTCCTCCCACTCTGCCTTCTCCCGCTCACTGTGCCCCTGCCCGGACTCGCACCTCGCCTGTGCCCTTCACTCGCTCTTCCGCGTGATTTCCCCGCCGCCTTTCTCTACCAACTGGGAATGCTAAAACGGGACTGATGGACGTGTCAGAACTCTGCATCCCGGACCCCCTCGGCTACCACAACCAGTAGGTGCTCTGTTTCTCGGTTGGTCGGTCGGTCGATCTGTCTGCCCTTCTGCCAGTCCGGCTGCCTCTGTCCTGGGTGTCGCAGTTCTCCTTCCAGGCATTTTTGAAGTGGCAGGAACCCCGGGGGCGCTTGGGGGACGTCGGAGGGGGAAAGCCGCACACTTCCTGGGTTTCCTTCTGGGGCGGGGGTAAACCGCCTCTAACTTTTCCCGCACCCCCTTTTCCAAACCCTTACTTTTAAGTAAGAGCAGCTCTTTCTCGCTCACTCTTTCTCGCTGATCTGCCCCCGCGGCGAGAAAATATTTGAGTTTCTGTGGATTAGGGAGGAGCAGCCCAGAACAGGTGCGGGAATGTCGCAAGGATGTTCTGGCCCGTCTGAGAAAGCCTCCCCCGGGGGGCCCTTTGACTTTAAGATTTATTTCCGTACTGAAGAGCAGAAATGATCCCGGCAAGGGGGCGAAATCGAACGTGCCGCGCGGGTTTGGGAACTGCTGGCGCCCAGCGCTGCCTTGCCCGGCGGTCCCGCTGGGGCGCCCCGAGGGCGCGCACGGGGCGCGGTGGATCCGGGGCGCTCCAGCGGTGTGGGCGGCGCGGCCCCGGGCGCACTGCGTCCCGCACGCCCTGCGAGGGGGATCCCGCATCCCGCCAAGGGTGGGGACGGCCGGCCCGGGGGTGCCGCGGCGGAGGCAAAGTTGGTTCGCGGCTTTGCGGGAGGCTGCGGGCGATGGAACTGGCGGGCGCGATTTCCGTGCCCCGGGGCGGCTTCGCGCTCGCCTTTCGGGATCCCGGGGTTGTCCGAGCGGCGCGGGCGTGGGCAGCGGAGGGGGCTGCGGGACCGGACTCCCACTGGCCCCGCGCTTGGGCGGTGCGCCAAGCGCGCAGAGTGGGCAGGCGGGGACCTGATCCCCCGGAGCGGCGTGTCCAGCCCGGGTTCTCCGGGGTCCTGCTCTGGCCACCCGCGGTTTCCCTTCGAGGGCCCTCCGCGCACTTGCCCCCACCTGCTCGGTACCCGCCCGGCTCTCCCCTCCCGCGCCCCGCGTCCCGCCGCGCTCGCGGCTGGTGTCCCGGCGTCTGCGTGTGGGCGCGCGCAGAGTGGTCCCTCGGAAGGCTTAAAAGAATAATAAAATGGAAACTCTGGGTTCTTCGCGGACCTGCTTAACTTGGTGCTCCTCTTCCTCTTTTTTCTCTGAAGCGAACTAAACTACCAAAGTCAGTGCCCGCTCCACCGTGCTTTCATTTTTGTACCCCATCCCGAGAACCGCGACATCCCTGAAATAAATTCACTGGATAATGTGGGGTTCCAGGAAGTGTGCTTAGACCCCTCTTCGCTGCACAGACCGCCTCCACCCCCGGTGGACCACGCGGAAGAGAGGAGGCAACTTCACAGCAGTGTCTCCTGTCGATGACCAGACTGTCCCAGTCTCCACGCTGACCTTTTTGGTTCTAGTTTTAGGATTTCCCTGGGCAGTGGGTCCTTTAGGTGCCGCCAGAGTGTCGGAAGAAGATGATTTGGGATGGGAGAGGCGAGCGATCTTTAATTACAATGGATTCAGATTTCCATCTGCTCGAAAAGTGTCTCTTCGTTCTCTTTAAAGGTTACACTGATCCCGGGTCATGAGGCCGGTGGGGTGAGGATGGGGGTAGTGCCCTAAGACGCTCCCTCCTAAAGCAGGGGGTGGGAGCCGTCAAAGAAACCTCTGGGTGGGTAAGTGAGGCTGTGAACAATGTTTGATGCTCGTGGGGCATTTCCTCACATAAAATTACCAAGTACGACAAATATTGGATCTTTAAATTATTTAGGCTCCCTCTCTTCAGAGGTGACTTCTTTAGCTGAGCTGGAAATATCTATGTATTTGTCCCTGGCTCGAGTCATAGCCAGTAAATATGAAAATTCGAACGGGGGAAGTACATCCTTTGATTACGTTGACCAGAAAAGCAAGGAGAAATGGAGGGTTTAGCAGCTGGGTAATTCATCGAGGTGACGGCAACCCTGGCTTGAGTTTGAGGAGAAATATGGGCAAAGAGGGAATGTCAGGGAAGCAGAAAGGGGGGATGAGGAAGCCGAGGTCCTGGGTGTCTGGGACGGGTTTGAAGTGGAAATCATTCATAAAGTAAGCCTGACAGTAGTTTGGGCTCCCTAGCCTTCCTGGTTTCTTTGCAAAGAATTCACTTCTCACTCCATGGGGCACCGGAAAAGCCAGAAACATACCCGGCAACTCCACTGAGGAACTAAGGATCCGTGTGAGATGCCATTTCTCAAAGCCCAGGACGTGCTTGCTGGGTGGCAGCCCGAGCACTGGGGAGCTGGCCCCGTGTACAGATGTGTGCCTCTGGGCGAGCGTTTGCATCTGCTGTGGTGCAGGGACACGGAATTTCCAAGGTCGAGCTTGTGGAGGTCAGAGGCTGGAGTGTAGAGGAGGCATCTTTCTGACCTCAGCCCCCCCCCCCCCCCAACGCCACCCGGGCTTCATGTCAAGTAGCTTTAGAGCCACTGGTAGCAAAGTAACAAAACCGGGGACTGCGTTCTTTGGTGTGTTGGAAGGACAGTAGGATGAATCCGTTCATTGCCAATAGTGCTGGTATTTCTCGGGGAACATATGCGTGAATGGGTTCGTATGCTCTGTACGTGGTTTCCACCCATGTGGCTTAGTCGACATTCCCGGACTTAAGAAAACCCAAGGGCACAGGGACCACAGTTCAGCGAGAAAGAACTCCCCAGCCCTTCTTCTCACTTGCTAACATACAGAGAGCATTTTTAATGCGTTAGTGTTATTCTCACTTTCCCAGGTGAGAAATTAACACACACACACACACACACACACACACACACACACACACCACACAGATACATCATACCTTCATACCTTTCTCTCCTTCATTTTCATTTTCCTGTAGGTGACTCCATTACCATTTCTAATCAATATTTTATGTACATATATAATCAGCCAGGGTAGGAGTGGGTGTGCTGGCCTGCATGTGCCTGTGTACAAATGTGTCTGTGACCTGACTGGCTGGAGACCCTCGGCTTGGAAACCCAGGGAGCAGAGGTGGGGGCCGGGGGGGGGGGGGGGTTGGCGGGTTGCCTCACCCACCTTCCAATGACCACTTTGCTGTTGTTAAAGAAACAAAGAACAAACTGTCCTGAAGGTAAAATATGTGGGTTCACACGTAGGAAGAAATGCCACATGGTAATTCAGAATCAGTGACCCAGAGAAAAACAAAGGGGAAATTAATTTTTAATGGTACATTTAAAAATAAATCAGAATGAGGACATTAGTCTTGGTTTTCCAAGGGAGGGGCCTTAGGAAATAAACCTGGATGTGCCCGCCACCCTCCTGGAGGTGTGGGCTGCTGTGGGAGAGGATGATGGGGTGATGGGAGGCTGGACTTGTTCAGGTCTGAAGGCAGTGAGTTAGGCGGAAACAGGTTGGTGTGGAGGGCCCCAGTCGCAGGGAAGGCCCTTTCCAGCTCAGTGAGATCCTGACACCAACTGGAAATTTCCTCTTGGAGCTTATGATTTCCCCAACTCCATTTTAGGAACAATCCTCTGTTTTACCAAAATTTAAGGAAAAGATGTTTCTTTAAAAATATATGTATGAAGAAACAACCTGAACCACCAAACAGGAACTTTCCTTTCTGTTGATCTGGAGCAATCAATAAATATTCCATTTAGCTTGAGATAGGAGGGACAGAGGGGACTTTCGGGGAAAGTGCTGCCAGGGAGGTGGCCGTTATAGAGATTTTGAGTCACCTCCCTGCCTTTTCAGGGTGGACCCCGGCCCTTGCAACTTTGCCCTGCATGCAGGATTCATGTTCCTGATAACTACCTCTGGCCAACTCGTTTTTTAAAGATAATCTAAACTCATGGAAAAAAGTTTGTCTCCTTCTTTGGTCCTCTGCAAAATGCCTTGTTTCTTTGGAGCACTTGGATCTGGGAAGATCAGCGCGAGTCTAGCAGGCCAAAGGAACGCTGTGTGTGTGTGAGAGAGAGAGAGAGACTGGGAATGTGTACATTGGGATGGGCCGTGGAGTTGGCTGTGTGAACGAGCCGATTCAGGAGAGAGAATTCAGAAGACAGGCAAGCAGTTACACAAGACACAGGATGCTTTTGACGCAGTTCTGCAGTGCCCTTCTCTAGAACTTGTCTTCCCAGATGCTTGAAGTGGCTTCCCCAACATGACTGAAATTACTTGTGGTTTGAATTTAAGGGGAAGGAATAGCATTATTTAGACCATAATCCAGTCCTTCAAAGTGATGTCCAACCCACACCCTCAGTACCCCATGCCGATGCCTTCCCACACCTACCGGCCATCATCTGTCTCTGTCCATCTCTCCCCAAGTGAGCCCCTCTGCGTGCTCTTCCAGCTTGAGCAGGAGGCCGGCCCAGAATCTGCCAGAACTCCTCACAGCTCCGCTGGGAGCTTCTGTCTTGGGGTCTGGTGGCTCTTGACTGAATGTTCCTGTGGGAGAGCCCAGCATGGCTTGAGTGCTCAACCTCTAATGTCCTCTGCAGCCACTGTCGTTCCTAGAGGGAGCGTGGGCCCATGAGAGGGCTTTGAGTAAAGAGTCCACGCACCCTGCCAGGAAGCCATCAAGGGTGCGACTCCCTCCTGTTTGCCCTTGAGGCCATTTGCTGATTTCTAGGGATAATCAAAGATCTTTTTCAGCACTACAACTGCTGGTGACCCCTGACTGGGCTTCCACTCTGGTGAGTCTTCCTTTCTTGGTCCCAGCAGTCTCGTACCTCCAGGGAGCTGTCAAATTCATGGCCATTCCTCAGAGGAGGAGCCCCTAGGCTTCTGCCGGGCCTGGCGTCCCCTGGCATGGCTGGGGTGGCCTGGGGTGGGATTACATTGTGGTTACCCCATCGGCTGGTGCGGCCTGGTCCCTGTGCAGGGAGGTTGTGGTGTTTATAATTGCAAATGTAATTAGCAGACCAGCTCTGGGGGACTGGGATGCTCAACTTCGGTGCGCATCACGGTGACCCCTGTGATGGCTGGCCGGGCAGATTAACCCTCACTGGTCTGGCCTGTCCCCTGCTTCTGGTGAGGCCACCGACCTTTCACTGATGATGGCAGAGCGTCCTAGGTAACTGGTGGCAGGGTCAGACTCCTTCCTCAGAGGGGATGTCAGGGCAGTGAGTGGGAGAGGTCCAAAGTTGGAGGGGTTATTTCTTCCCTAGGCCACTGGGCAAGTGATCCTTGCCTCTTGTGACAGGGTGACCCTGCATAGCAGGCTGCTCTGGGATGTTGTCTCCCTCACTTTCCTGGCAGCACTAGAAGGATGTGCCCAGAAGACTTTGGGTGCATGCTGGTCTGTGGCTCTGGAGGCCTTGTGGGAAAAAGTAGGGCTCCAGACCGGACACATGATGACTTTCGGCGAGTGCCCCTGGGGCTCAGCAGACAGGGGGCAGTGACTGCCTGCTGGCTGTCTGTTTCTGCGGGGTATTCCACACAACTGGACAGCCACAGCCAGTCCCATTCAGGACACGTGGGGAGCAGGCCATAGGAGGGCATGGGTTTTAGTGTGGCCCAGAGACCCCCAACCAACCATCTGACAGAAGACCTCAGAAAACCAGACAAGAAGGGAAACATAGAGCCCCATGGTCTTTTTGGGGTTTTTTTTTTTTTTTTGGCATCTGTCTACCTAGAGCACCTTTCTGTACGGATCAGGATTAGAATAGAAAGGATCTTAACAGCACCTTTATTTATAAAGCAACGGCTTAAGGAAGTGTTGAGCCCTTTCCGATTGCTGTTAAAGCCCCTCTTCTAGAAGCTAACTCTGAACCCCGAAACGCCAAAGGTCGCCTCCGTTCCTAGGGGAGCTCCCACCGTGTGCACACGTGTGAGAGTGTGTTACAGTGGAATTTCCCTTGAACATGGGAGTAACGGGGGGCAAGGGGCTCTGCTGTTTAAACACAGCCCCTGCTGCCTGCCATACCCCTGGCCTGGGCTGAGGTCAGGCTATGGCCACATTCCAGTGGGGGCTGCTGGGCCTTGGGGTTTTTCCATGGAGTGAAAGGGAACTCCATAGGACCCAAGGGCTGGCTGTCCATACAGACAGAGGAGTTTACTCTTGTTAAGAGTTCTCTTCAGTTTTCTGGCCTGGGTAAGGCTGGGCAGACCCCGGAGAGGATGAAAAGGCAGTGCTGTACTCCCTGGAATACCAGATGGCTACGCTCAAAAGAGCATTTGGGCAATTCTGTTCCAGTTTCCCAATTTCCCCTTCTCTTCCTGGATCTAGCCATTGACAGTTGATAGCCTAATGGGTCAAATGTTTTCCTAAATTGAGGAAAGTCATACCCGTTGATCAGCCCATGGTGGGACTTTCAATATGGAGTTGGCCAAGGTGAAAATAAATCTCCTGGCTAAATGTCTTAAATTCAGAGTTATATGAGCTTGAGTTAAAATTAACCCCAAACAAAAGTTTTCCTGCCGATTAGAGGCATAATTTTTTTCATCCTTATTTTGCTGTGCTTTTTAACGATACATATTTTTAGTCCCCGAAGAGCCTCTCCGCCCCCTGCCTTTAAGTTTCTCTCTTCTGTTCCTTAGGACTTTAAAATATTCTATTCAACATTGTCATTGAGTGTCCCCGGGATTGAGCCTTTTCTGGGAATGGTTTTCTGGATAATGTTATTTTATTTTCAATGTCATTTCATCCAGAGGTCAAAAGGCAGTTAAACAAACTCCGACAAGGTTTTGTTTTTATCTTCTGGTTTCAGATGTGATCAATTTTCATTTAAAACTATATCAGGGTCTTCTCCTGCCACTGACGGCAACAGTCAGCCTCATGCCTGGCTGTCTGTGTTTACTGAGACGCTGCATTGAAAACTGTATGGATGTGAAGTGGCCAATTAGAGTCAAGCTTTTCCTCGCTAAGTGTTATTTTAACTTGGCCCTTTTTTTTTTTACTGTTTGAGTTAACTTGAATTCATAAATTATTTTTTGTTTTCTTGTTAAGTTTTAAACTGTTATTGTATTTAGATTCACGTTTTAGGTATTTTCACTGGGTTCCTAGTTTTTTAAAAAAAGATACCTGGAAAAGGGGTTTTGCGAGTCACAGGTCTTTCTGTGTTCTTGGTTTCCGAAGGGCAGAGAACAAGGAAATACAGAGGGCAATGCTGTAGGGCAGGGTGGTGGGTGCGGAAAGCTGATGTTTTTTGGAGGAGATCTCTCTCGTGTCTTACAGTGGAACATATTCCTTTGTCTTTACTTATTTTTTCCCTCTATTTTCATTCCAACCTGCAGTGCTTTGCCCTCTGCCCTTTTTGTCTCTCTCCGATCGTATACGTTCCAGGGAAGGAGCGCAGGTTCCACGCGTCTGTCTGTCTCTACCTCCGTGAGCGTGTGCACATGTGCGTCTGTGCGTGTAGAGTGTGTGGGTGTGTTCGTGCTGTTTTCAGGTGCTAAACATGATTACTCAGGGGATGTCCCAAAGTGGAACACCCTGTTGTCCACCCTGTTCCAATTCGGCCCTCAATACCTTTATCCACTGTCAGTCTCCTGCTCTCATGTTTTGGGAGAGACCGCAAGAAGGGTAAAGACCTCTTGTTCACAGGAAAATTCCAGGGTATTGGTGTCTATTAACATGGGGAACAAGGCGGTAGGGACTGGAGGTGTGGGTGAGGGTATCGGGAAGCTCTAAACTTTATTCAGAACCAATTTTTATATCTTTCATCTCCTCTTCCTAGCGCTTTGAGCTCGAGTTTGGGATCTTGGTGATGCAGAGTGAATGAGCTGGTGTATGCTTTTGTTTTTGCCTCCCTAATCGATCAGCAGAAAACATTCCTTTTTGATGGTGAAACATCCCCTCAGCACACATGCAGAGTGCGGTATTTATCCTTTGCCTTTTCTCCTCACGCTTTGTCATCTGTCTCTTGGGTGTGTTGACATTGTCTACCTAAGCAGTCAAGCTAACAAGCTTTGGCAGAAAGAACACTGCTTTTACAGAAATAATAGCAATAATGCGATGGTTGCAATAATTATGACAACGGTAATAACAGCTTGCAGCTTTTTCTTCCCCAAAAGCGCAAAGCAATTCTCATAACGGGTTTTCTCATAGTAACCGGGTGAGGGTTTCTGTGTGTTGCCCCCAAACATGAAATGTTTTCTTGCAAACAAAAACATGCAAAGGCTTCTGGTTTGCATGTCTACATTGATTCAGGAGCTAAAACTGCCTGGTCTCTGAAATACGAACAGACGGGTAGAGGAGAATACAGTGTTAGGCACATGGTCCCCCTGAGAAATGCTGGGTATGTTGCCTTTGAACTGGGAAGGGAGAAGCGTTTTCTTGCAAGGGACGCTGTGTCAGGTCTGACCCCACCGCCACGAGCTTCTGAGGCTCACGCCACGCTCTGCCTCTCGGTCCCCCCACCTTCCTCGGTTCTTCTGGCGGCAACCTCGGGAGAGGTTTTAGACCAAAGGCACACAGAGGCCAAGGGGGTTATGGCTTGGTGCATGTGAATAGATGGGAAGAGAACTGCATGGAGAGAGGGAGAGTCACCTCGCCACCCTTGATCGCCTTTCTGGCCATTCAGCTTCTCTGAGGCTGTCGTTCCCTGCTCCTGGGCACCTCGACCTGCCCTCTGGAGGCAGAGATTAGAGGGAGGGCACCAGGGAACTGACCCTCTGGATCCCTGTGACCCCTCTCGTGACTCCCCATGCCGACTCCCAGACCCAGACCGGCTCATCTGCACACTCTGCTCATCTGTGCGTTACTTTTGAAATCGGTGCTGCCTTTGTTATGTCCTCTCTCATTCCTCCTTCTGCTGCTGCTGCCTCTCCTTTTTTATATGTGTGCCTTGGAAATAGAAGGCAGCCTAATATACCTGCCTAATACACCAGCATAGTATAATAGGAAGTGCCTAATAAACCAGGGTCCCACAGCTGTCTCTCTCTCTCTCTCTCTCTCATTCTCTCTCTCTCTCTCTCTCTCTCTCTCTCTCTCTATATATATATATATATATATATTTTTTTTTTTTTACTTTAGTATTCTTACTTATGTTCTTACTCAATTTTTTTTTCTTGGAAAACAAACTCAAAGCTCTGGGCTTTGGGTTATTAATTGATTATTAACTGATTTAACAAACAAAAAACATCCTACCCCCGAGGAATCCCAGCAAGAGTCTGGCTGTGCCGCTCAGGTCAAGAGCTGCCTTTTCCCCTCAGTCGGTGAGAAACGTTATAGCTTCAATTCCCTTGTTGGACCCTGAGTAAAAAATTAATTCATGAATAATAAAAACCAATCAGTCTTGTTGAGTTTAAGAAGGATTAGGAGAAAGGGTGTTTTTTCTTACAGAGAACATTTGGAATCTGCATGTCATTGTCACGACTGTTCCGAGTAGCTTGAGCGGGCCTTTCTTCACAGCAAATGAGCTATTTATTATCCCAAGGTGTAGCACATCTTTCTCAGTTGTAAGGCCAACTTACTGAAGATTATTAAGGGTATCCCACCCACTTCTCTCCCACAATCCCATACCCCAAACCCCATGATAATTCATTGGCATTAAGACAGTTTCCTGTGTAAGTGTCATGTAACCAAATAGCAACAGAGCTGGCATTACATTGTGAATAAGCCTGTTTGTGGATGCAATGGAGTCCTTCTTGGTTTCCCTCCCCTTTCTCTCCCCCGGGGGAAGTAATTGACCAGGAATTTACATGCCTTTGCAGGAACTACAGGCATTAGACTGGTAGATACTCTTTTTAGTTTCCATTAATAGTATCTACCTCCCAGGGTTGTTGTGAAGATGAAACAGGTAATTTACAAGTGTTGGGCACATAGTGGGTGTACTAATTTTTTGATGTTATCTTTTGGAAGTGGCTTTTCATTCCTTTGACATAACCTCACAGTGATAGTCCTTGGCAGTGAGATTGGGGTGCTTGGACTGATTACTTGTTTGATGCGATCAATGTGGCTTGGGTTTCCATATGTAACACAAGGGGATTAGGGAGGGAATTATGGTATGGAACTGGACGATGAATAGGAAATATTCTCTTAATGAATTTCTGAATCCTCCAACCTGTGGGTAGAATTGCCCAATAAGATATAGGATATCCGGTGAGATTTGGATATTAGATAAACAACAAATAATTTTTTACTGTAAGTATGGTCCATGCAGTATTTGCTCAATCTGGCAACCCTACCCACGGGTGTTTTTCTTAAATTGGTCGGATTAAAAAATCCATCTCCTTATTTTTTTCCCTTTTGACAAAGGCCAAGAGAACAATTGTATGTTTAGTTTTTTTTCAAATTGTTTTTTAAATGTCTATCTTTAACATTTTGCCCACATTAACTTGTTAGGTTGGCCACATCACATTAGAAGTTAGTGGGAACAAGTAGTGTCCATCATCCAGATATAGTGATAGAGTTGCAATTAGGTAAGTAAATCTGCAGAATGGGTCTCCTAACATAGCACCCAGAGCTACTGAATTTTGCTTTAAGGAGGAACAGGGTAAGCAGCGTCTTTTTGGAAACCTGCCTCTTCACGTTTCCCCGACAAGCAGGTTGAGGGGCTGGGCTGCTAGAACCTGAGATCCTGGCAACTGGAAGCTATCCTTGCTGCACTTGGATGCCAAAATCTTCGATCTCTCTCTGCCTTCCTACCCAAGGACAGGAGGCTGACCCTTTGAAGGCATCCCCTAGGAGGCTGTGGGGGAAACCACCCGCATCATTGCCAGGCAGTGGAGGAGGGAGGAAAAGGGGTTGCACTCAAAACAGCCAACTGGAAGCATGGATGAACTGAGGCGCACCAATGGGGGACCAGCGAGCCCCAGCTTCTTTTCACTCCCCTCTCAGAGCAGCACGGTCACGTAGCCTGGGTAAACACACCATTGTTTTAAACGTAGTACCCTCGCAGCCCAGAGTATGGGAAATGGAAGAGCTCTAGAGCCCCCTACAGGCCCTCAGTGGCACTGCACCTCATGGGTGCCAGTCCCACTACAGAGCCTTCCTTCCCAGGGTGGGAAGGAGTGCGGAGGACCCCAGCGAGTGAGCCTACAGAAACTCAGGATCCAGGAGAAGTGAACCCCTGATTCCAGCTCCAGCAAGCAGCTCTGCTCTGTGCTCTTTAGCACCGCAGCTGCCTCCTAGGGTGGTGTGCCAGCCTCCTCCCAATGCATGCACACATGCACACCTGCACACGCACACACGCATGACACATTCACTGTCTCTGTGGCTTGCCTGACCTCCAGACGGGCTGGAAAAGGGCCAGGCCTCATTCAGTCTGAGGAAAGCCCTCTGGCTGGTGGATATCAGAAGCGACGCGGCTAGCACTGTTTTTTCAGAGCCTGATACTGACATTGAGATTCTCTTCGTGAGCACTTAACTGTGTGCCAGGCCTTGCCTAAGAACATTTGATGTATTAACTTACTGCTTCCTCACAACCACCTTGTGAAGGAGGTCCCATTGCCATCCCCATTCCACGGGTAAGGAGACTGAGGAACAGAGATGTTAGGTCACTTGCCCAAGGTCACACAGCTGGCAAAGCTGGGATTTGCTCAGGGGCGCCCTGGCTGCGCGCCTACACTCCTCACCACTACGTTATGTGTCGCTCATTGTGCAGAATTTTGAGAACACCCCTCTCAGCTATGGGGGTTGGACACGTGGGTAAAGTTTACAGTGGAGGGAGAAGGGGAAAATTGGGCTCCGTGTCTTTGTTCCTAAAAAGGCAAATGGAGGAATCGCGACGGGATATTAGATCCCTCTCCCCCCCGCCCTCCCCCCCCCAGCCTGGCACAGGGAAGGGCTGGAGAAAGGAGCTTTTTGTCTTCCTGACATCATCCTCCCAGGCCCCAGAAGCAGGTAATTACTGACCCCCCACCTTGTGCCTCCCTCTAAGTGTGTCATAACACATTTTACTGCTGAATCCTCTCTTTTCCACCTGTGTTTTCTCCCGTCTCATGCCCTCCCCTGTTCTGTCACCACCAGCTCTCCGGCCCCTGGGTCTGAATCTCGGTGACGGACTCTCATGTCCACCTTGGGCTCTCGGGGACACTGCACACCGGCACCTGTAAAAGAGCATCACGGCAGTGGCAGTCAAGCCTGCTTCTCCCCGGGTCCTCCTCCTCTCCCTCCCTCCCTTGACGCAGGGACCCCCAGCCAACATAACGAGCATGGCTTCATTTCTGCCCTCTCTCCTCAGTGGCCAATGCCCACTTCAGATGGACACATTTTACCTAAATATGTCCTTTACTCTGTTCTTTCCTATTCATGCTGGTTACCCGCCAGCCCCCAGCCTGCCCGGCAGACTTCTGTTTATCCTTTCAAACCTGCTCACGTATTCCCCTCTGGGAGAAGCCAGCCCTGACCCCTCCTAGGGGGGAGTTGGCGTCTCTCCTTGCAGCTCTGGACTGACCTGTGCCCTCGACTGGGTTGTAGTCTGTTGGATTTCAATGCATGCTTATCTTGCCCCACTAGACCGTGAGCCTCCAGGGTGTAAGCTTCCCTCTGTGTCCCCAGTGCCTGCAGCAGCATGCGGTACAGAGTAGGTGCTTGGTGCACGTTGGTGGCGCTAACCTACGGAGATGGCAGGTGGATAAAGGCGAGTTCTGGGGGCCTGAGAGTGAGGTAGAAGGCCATGGGTAAAGTGGCCGGGAAGGGTCTGGTTCCCCAGGCCTGGGCCCTTGTCGATCACCCGGCAGATCTCGCTGGCTAGCTGGGCATCCGGGCCCACTAGTGGTTGGGAGGAAAAGCTCCGTCTTTTCCTAAATCCTGGCCCCGGGGGGGGGGGGGGGGTGAGCTGGAACCGGCTCACACTGGCCTGGGAGAGCCAATGGCTTGGGAGAGGTGATTACATTTACAGGAGTTTCGTGAGCTGATTGTTAAGCGTGACTGTTCCAAAAAATCAAATTACGTCAACTTTCAAGTAAATACGTCATATTAAAGACAAAGGTAATAAGTACTCCAAACTCATTTCTCCCTAGTATCCTACCACCTTTTTATGTTCTTGAAGTATATTTGCAAGTAACACATCGGCACAGTGGAGACCTGACGTGATCGTTCGTTCCTGACTGTGTCCTCGCAAGCAGCCGTGTCAGTGAGGTCACCTGGGTGGCCTGCCGTTGGCTATGAGGGGAGTATCTCCCCCATGGAGATGGGGAGCCGCTCTAAGGCAGCCCCTTCTTCCCGCCGGGAGTTAAACATCTACCACCACACCCCTGCCTGGCTGCGGGACATCTCCTCTCTGGGCCCCTGGACCACTGACTCCATCTCTCTGTGCCTCAGAGTGTTCATCCGCAGCCATCCCCTTGTTGGGTTGCTGCAAAGATGAAAAATGGACCAACATAAACTGCTCAGAGCAGAGACTGGCACACAGTAAGTGCTCCGTGCATTTTGGCTCTTAGTATTTCTCCCTCACTGTTCCAGGCATAGCCCTATCCGGATTCTACTGCAATGGAGAACGTTTGTAGCGGAACGTGAGCTTTATATCTGGAGCGTAAGGGTATTGCTTTTCCCTGCTGGAGTCTTACTCGGGGGTTGACCGTGGTAGCTAACGCAGGGAGCAGAAAACACTAGTTTTCTTTCTACGGGGAAAGGCCCTGACGGAGAGGTATGCTCAGTCCTCCAAGGCAGGAGACGACTGGGCCACGGGCCCTGTGAGGAACTGGGTCCATAGCAGCTGCCAACATGGCCGACGGGTGAGGCAGGCACAGGCGAGGTCAGGAGAGACACGGAGCGGATGCCAAGAACAGCCAAGCTTCAGGGTGAAGGGAGGCTCTGCAGGTGGCTGCAGGGGCCCCCTAAGACCACGTGAGGGGCAGCTCCTCTCCCTGGAAATGCTGGAGCGTGCTGCCACGCCCACAAAGGCAAGGGCCCCTGTGGCTTTGGGAGTCGAGGGACTACCCGGGACCACTCACAGGTTAGCGCACCGTCTTGTAAACAGCTTGAGTCAAGTTTGCATTGGCTGTGCTGCAGTTTCTGGGGCCACCACAGGAAAGTGGGAAGTTGAGAGCATCTAGTCTGTGGCTCTCAGAACCGCAGAGGCCCAGGAGAGGGCCAGGGTGCACTAGGGCCATCCTAGATGCCCCCCTCTCCCCCCAGCATGCAGGCTCCTTGAGTCCCGGAAGAGGTTTTTGCGTGGGCAGTTACCTGGAAGTGTCTTCAGGCTCAGACCTCTAGCGTCAGGAGGCCCAGCTCAGTGACTCAGTGACACCCAGCTCCTGGGCCGGCCCAGCCCACTTTCAATGGTAAGTGAACTACAAGCCTTCAGACACTAGCTAGTAGCTAGGTCTGCACAGCTTTATAGGCTGGAAGGCTTGTCTCCTCACTGGGGTCTCATTTCATTCTTTGAATCCCTGGTCTGTAGAGAAATGCCATTGGAAATGGCCTTGCCAAGGAGGAGGCAGCCTTGAGAATTAAACCCTCCTTCACACCTCTCCGTGAGACTCTGCCCTTTATCTTGAGCTGCTCGAGGGCTGGGTCTGAATCATTTGTGAATCTGTAACACGGAGTCACACATGGAGGAACTTTCAGTAAATACAAGGTAAAAGCTTGAGAAATGTGTGCATCGGCTGAGCTGCTGGTGAGCCGCCTGTACAGTCGTACAGATTATACACTGAACAAGAGTTTGTGGTTAAAGGGTAGGTGAGGTCTGAACCTCGTTTTTCTAATTCCCACCTGGGCACTCATGGCAGGGAGGAAAGGGGGTGAGTATCCAAGGGGTTCAAGACCTAGAGGAAGATGAGGAGTCCTGGGCCCAGACTCACACTGGGGGCAAGCACCCCCACCCCCGACTAACAAATGCCCTGGTTCTCTAAAGGCCGCTGTGTTTCTGTCTGCCCGGCACCACCCCTGCAGCCTGAATTGAGAGCTTGATAACTCTTCAGAGGGTTTTCTGTTTTGTTTAACTACAGTTCTCAGTGGGACCCCCACAGCTCACAGCAGGCATGAGGCAGGAAGGGGCACCCAGGCCCTGCTCTGGCTGCGGCTGATAATTGAGGATGCCCGTGGGAACAGAGACGTGCTGGGACCCTGTGTTCCCAGACTAATGTGCCAGGTGTGTGTGGGTGTGGAGGGGGGCATGCCAGGGGCCCTGGCCGGCAGGGCCACGTTGGAGGGAAAGTGTCAGAGGGGCCCTGCGTTCCAAGGGCTTCTGTGAGTAGATTCTCGGCTGGGCAGGAGCTTAGCAGCTTGGAGGCGCACTAGAGGGGGAGGAGAGCTCCAGGCATGATCCGTTTACAGTAACACTTAAGTAGGGGTCTTATTCCTACCTTATGGAGGAAGAGCCTGAGGTCCAGAAGTGCCGACTGACTTGCCCAAGGTGGCACCGTGGGTCTACTTAGCCAGGATGCAAATCCAAGTCTGCTCGAAATAGCTCAGAAATCCAGGGACCTGGAGAACCCCCCGTTTCGCTCCTAGACCCCTGTGGTTCGGGACCAGCTCTCTGACACGTTTCCTGGCACATTTACATGGTCCCAGGCGAATCTCTCCACCAACCCTGGGCTCAGGAAGGGGGAGCACAGCTCCTGAGAAGGGCATGTGGCTCATGAGGCTGCCACCAGCTCCTCCTCCCAGGAGAGCTGGGCAAAAGGCACGGCATCTGGAAATGTCCACGTCTGTGCCGTGTTGAGGGAAGTGCCCTGCCCTTCGCCAGGAAGGAAGGGGACGGAGTGAAGCCCAGGCCCACCCTGTCACTGCTGCCGGGCCAGCTGCTCTGGATGGCGTTGACCTTGGTGGAGAGCAGCCGCTTCACAGGGGCCAGCGTGTTTGAGCTGGAACCCGTCTGGGGTCGGCACCTCTGCGGGCCCCTGTGCGGGTCTGCGGGACAGGGAAGCGCCACAGGCCCATTTGCTGCATGTGGCCTTCGGGGCCCAGTGCAGAGGGAGGCCTGCTTTGGTCTGGGTGGCACTGTGGCCGGTATGTAGCAGGCCTGGCTTTGGGTTTGAGATTTCACCTCCTCTGTGTACCCTGAGCCCCCCAGCTCCACACCTGACCAGCAGAGCGGTTCCCTGAGACCCTGTAGGTTTGACTTGGAGCCAGTAGGGGACCTGCCCTGCCCTCCTACGGACAGGCAGCCCTCAGCAAAAAGGCCGTCGTCACCGTCACCATGGGAAGTGCCTCCCGCCTGGCTCCGTCAGACTTTCCCAGCGTGCTTGTGGCTTTCAGCCTGGCTACCCCTTCCTCCCACCCCAACATCCTGACACTTTGCCAGTTCTTTTCTTGTGGTAAGAGTAATAAGAATAGGTACGTGCAGTCCGGCAGTGGACCTCGCTCTGTGTCTTGTGGGTTTTTTTGGTCTATAAATGTATTTTTAACATTTTGCATTTTATGACATTTACATATTGCCTGCGATACCTTTACTGCAAAGAAAAAAGTTCCCCGGGATAAGAGCAGTCCAAGAAAATAGGGATCCCTGGCAGCCCAGCCACACCCCCTGGGGGAGCAGAGGGCAGGCCAGGAGGTGGGTCCCTGGGCAGTGCCCATGTTGGGGGTGTGGCCGGTGTGGGCAGCTGCACGCGGGTGAGTGCACGGCGTTTCCGAGCAGGGGTGGGCCGGCAGCCGGTGCCCACGTCCTGCACGCACCTGCAGGATCTGAACCAGAAGCCTGTCCACAGAGGGCAGAAGAGCTAGGGGTGCCCAGGTAGGCTCAGGCAAGGGATCCATACCTGCAGTCCTACTGGGGGGAACCCTTCAGATGCTGGTCTAGGCAGTGATCCCAGCTCCTGGCCACTCAGGTGAGGCCAGAGATCATACCCGCGACAGGTAGGCTTGGCCACGTCAGGCTAATAGAAACCAGTTTCCATCCGATACTGCACCCCTTTTCTTTCTCTCCATCATACTTTCTTCCTCACCCTGTGTTTCTGCCTCTGTCACCCTAGCCAGTTTCCCTGTAGTTTCCTCTTCCTGCTGTCAATGACAGCGGTAGCAATTGCCAACATCTACTACCTGCCTGTTGTGAGCCAGGCACCTGCACAGTGCCTCCTGCAGCTGTCCCCACCTTTCTGTCCTTGCTTTCTGGGACTTGTGTTCTAAAGACTTACCCTGGGAACTGCTGACTGCCCTGCATGGCTGGTAGGTGCGACTTCCTACTTCCCAAAGGGAGAAGGCAGAATGTGGGGGCTGGGGAAGACCCGTCAGGCTCATTGGCACCTCAGCTCTCAGTGTACAGATGGGGAAATGAGGCCCTGAGTGTGTGAGGCCCTGAACACGGTCTTGCAGCTCATGTGCAGAACTAAGCCCAGGCCCCAGCCTCTTGGCCCGAAGCCAGCACGTTGTCCTGCCTTCCTGGCTTTCCGGCTGTACATTCTATTTAACCCTCAGCTCTGTAAGGGCCTCCGTGCGTGGTCATGAGGACGTGAACTGTGAGCCTCTGGGCTAAGTAGTATAGACCACCAATTTCACATTCCACTGTCATGCTGTGCACCTGCCGTAGGCCAGGCCAGGCCATGAGACTTCAGGAGCCAGACAGAGAACCAAAGGAGGGCTGGGCAGATGGACACAAACAATTCTGAGTTTTTAAAAAATCAAGGAATTGAGGGGTGCTTGGGTGGCTCAGTCGGTTAAGCGTCCGACTTCAGCTCAGGTCATGATCTTGACAGTTTGTGAGTTTGAGCCCCACGTCGGGCTCTGTGCTGACAGCTTACAGCCTGGAGCCTGCTTCGGATTCTGTGTCTCCCTCTCTCTCTCTGCCCCTCCCCTGCTCGTGCTCCGTCTCTCTCAAAAATAAACGTTAAAAAAGTTTTTTAAAAATCAAGAAATTGGAAGAGCCTCAATAGATGGAAACTGGCAGGATGAAAGATGAACTGATTGATTCTTCTGGGCAAGTTGGCCTCGACCCTTGCCTGGTTCCTCCGCCATCTGTCTCCCGACGCAGGTCTGCGGGCCCCTTCACACTTCCCTCCCTGGGCCGTCTCTTTAGGCTGTTCTCTGTGCTTGGTGACCACTGGGAGCTCCTCTCCCAGGGGGTGTGTGTGGAGGAGAGGGTGGGAGACATGAGCCAGGTGACAGTGAAGACCGTGCCTTCTGTGTGGCTCACGCTGGCCTTCGTGATGCCTCACCCCATGGTTGGATCGAAAGAGGAGGGCACCGCCCTGCTGCCAACCCTGTAGCACTTCCAGGCAGCATCCCAGGGACTGCAGCCCTCGTCCAAGGTCAGCACCTAATCCCTGATCCGAGGTCGTCATCAGGGTCTGGCAGTATCCTGTGTATATAAACAGCTGACTGAGCTGGCAGGGCTAGAAAAGCCTCCCTGGAGGAAAGAGCGGGAGTCTCCTGAGTCATGACTCACACTAGGTGGACATGCGGGCATAGACAGGCCCTGTGTGGTGTGGGGGAGGGGCGGGCCTTTGATGTCCTACAGGCCTGGAATCACCTGGCACCTCAGACCCTCTTGCTGCGTAGCCTTGGGCCAGCCACCTAACCTCCCTGTGCCGTGCTGGACTCATCTGAATAGTGCAATACTGATCCTTCCCTTACGGGGTTGTGGGAAGATGTGATAAAATAACGGATGTAAAAATGTTCGCCCAAGGATACTGTCAGGATCTCTCTGAGTCAGTCCTGCCCCAAGCCTCTGTAAACGTTGCTGTGGTCATTGAAGGGAAAAATGGAAATTTATGTGAAAGTGTTACTGAATTGTGAGGTGTTTTTTTTTTTAATTTCTTTTTTTAAGTTTATTTATTTTGAGAGAGAGAGAGAGAATGCACGTAGAAGCGGGGAAGGGACGGAGAGAAGGAAAGACAGAATCCCAAGCAGTCTCTGAGCCATCAGCGCAGAGGCTCGATGTGGGGCTCGAACCCGTGGAACCATGAGATTGTGCCCCGAGCCGAGATCAGGAGTCGGCCGCTCAACTGACTGCATCGCCCAGGCACCCCCTGAGTTGTGAGTTTATTATGTTATTTTTCCAAGTAATGAAGAATAAAAGACTAAGATGGTGATACAGGGGAATGAACAACGTTTTGGTATTAAAAAGAGACCCTCCTAGGTCTATATGAACTGATAGGAAATACAGGCAGCATGGAGTTAAGTGCCGCACAGAATATACACTTGACCCTTGAACAACCTTGGATTCAGGGACACTGACCCCTGTGCAGTAGCAAACCCACGTATAACTAACTCCTGACTCCCCCAAAACTTAACTACTAACAGCCTGCTATGGACAGGAAGCCTTACCGATAATGTAAACTGTCACTTTATATATGGTTTTATATACTGTTTTTTTACAACAAAGTAAGCAAAGAACATGTTATTAAGAAAATCCCAAGCATGAAAAAATACACTTACAGTAGTGTACTGTATTTATTGAAAAACTTCATATATACATGGACCCACACAGTTCAAACCCGTGCTGTTCAAGGGCCAACGGTAGAGTAAAATCACATGTATGGTTTTTTAAATTCCAAATGCTGGGCAAATGCTTTGAAAACTTCTGGAAGGAGACAGAAAAAGCTGTCATTTGAGTTACCTCTGGGGAATCTGCTTGGAAGTCCTGGAACGAGGAGCGATTTTTACTTTTGACTTTGCCCTTTTGATCGTACACGAGTAGGTATTCTGTAATGAAAACAACATTAATTTAAAAGTTTAGGAAGCCAAGGCATGCACGCAAACTAACAAACCCTCCTAAGAGAAACTTGGGAATAAAAGAGGGCCCTTCCACAAGCTCAGAAGCACAGTGCTCAGGGCAGACGAACTTCCAGAACCTGGGTTGTCCTTGCCGGGGCTCCTGCCCACCTGCTCCCCCCTTGTCTCCTGATGTGCACCCCTCACCAAGCCAGGTCATACCTCTGCTAGAAGCAGTGACAGAGACAGACCCGGTGGTGGGGGTCAGCCCGCAGGCTGGGCTCCCCGTGGCGGGGCTGTGTGTTGGCACCGACGGTGGAGCAGGCAGCCCGGGCCCTGCCGGCTTGGCAAGGGTTGGCCTCTCCAGCACATTCTTTCTACACTTCACGCCTCACAGAGCTAGGCTGAGGGAGTCACTGGGGGATCGTGACGGGGCGAGTGGGCGGCTGCTCCCCTGCCTGGGAAGCCATTAATCTCGTGTCTCCTCTGCTGCTTGTCCTCCTACCCCAGCCGCCCTGGCACCGACCGACTCCAGAAAGGACATGAAAGGGGCCCTGGGCTTCTCTCCATGGTGGACCGTGACCCTGGAAAGTGCCATCTGGCTTTTCTGTGTGTCTTCTGACACCAATTCCCCAGGTCGGGACACATCAAAGAGAGCTGTGTGTGTCTGGTGACATTTCTCATTGTTATTCCTTTGGCACGGCCTTCAGATTCAAGGTCACAGGTAAACTCAAGCCTCCAGAGGCTGGCTGTGGGGTCTGGTGCCTCCCTTTCCTATGGATGCCTGAGGAGAGGGCTTGCAGAGGGTGACCCAAGACCTCCCAGAGGGCAGGACCCTATTCACCGCACAGGGCAGGCCAGTCCCACGGGGCAAAGCCAGGCAGCATTCTGCGTTTCCTTCCCTGCGGTCTGACTGTTCGCACGCAAAACAGCCAGAGAGCCAGGTACCCAATCTGGGGCGTTAGCAAATGTGTAGAGTTTGACCTTGGCCCTAGGAATCTTGGCTTTAGTCTCGATCATATTTTCTTTAAGAAGACAGAGGTTGCCTGTCTTTAAGAAGACACAGGTTGGCTTTAAAATAATTCCAAAACAGAATGATTGGGGCTGAAGTAATTTTGTGCCGAACAGAAGGTCTGTAATAATGTGGATATTCAGTACTTAGAAGGAGCGGACCCTGTCCTGAGCAGTGAGTAGTCCATCGCTAGAGGTATGTAAGTGGAAAGGGGGCCTGTTTGGAATGTTTTAGAGGATACGACATCCGGCAAGGGATTGAGCTTTCTATGGTACAGTTTGCTCTTTAGAATAAGTCCCTGCGTGTCATACCAGCGGGGAGCAGACGGTGGGCCTGTGCCCGGCTGCATTGGGAAAATCTCACTTTTTCCCTTCTGACCTTTCTGACGCAGGGCAGTGCCTCCCAAGCTAGCCTGTCCTTGTTAGAAAATTGGCTCAATAACCCTCACAGCTAACGCATATCTACATGGCTTACGTGCCAGGCACTGCATCACGTGCTTCTACCTATTTTTCTGTTTTTTGAATTCCTCCGTACTGCAGAGTAGGCACACACAATTTTCCTCACTTTAATTTTTTTTAATGTTTTTATTTGTTTTTTGAAGGAAAGAGAGAGACAGAGCATGAGCGGGGGAAGAGCAGAGAGAGGGGGAGACACAGAATCCGAAGCAGGCTCCAGGCTCTGAGCCGTCTGTACAGAGCCCAATGCGGGGCTCGAACCCACGAACCGTGAGATCATGACCTGAGCCGAAGTCAGACGCTTCACCGACTGAGCCACCCAGGTGTCCCAGTTTTCCTCATTTTAAAGATGAGCAGACGGGGGTTCAGGGCGGTTGAGTAGCAGCCCCAAAGTCACAGAGCTAATAAGCAAAGCCAGACTTTGAACACAGATCCACCTTCAGAGTCCACTCCCGTATTCTTTCCTCTCTCTGTTGGAATCGTTTGGGTCTTTTTGCCTGCTGATGCCATCAGAGTTCAAAGGCAATCGAGGAACCGGGCGGTCTCCACTTTGTTGCTTACTGCCTTGGCAGATCCGGTGGGTGGCCGTGGGGGAGAAGGGCTCTCAGGGGCACCGCCCGAGGCAGGAAGGGGGCAGTCATCTGGGGCAGGGAAGGGTGAGTGTCAGCGTCTCATCCAGAGTCCGCCTTTCTCGGCACCCGATACACGTGCTCACAGAGTCCTGGGAACAGCCTTCCGTGGTGGAGTTCTTCTGCACCTCCTTGTACAGATGTTGAAACTGAGGCCCAGAGAGTCGGCATCATTGTTCAGCTCGTGGACAGTGGAGTCAGAATCCAGTCGGGGTCCATCTGACTCCTCAGTGCAATCTCACCACCTGCATGTTACCGGTTCAGCCTCTGCTGTTTTGTTGAGGGGATGTAGGGGAAACAGAAAGGAGGCAGTTGCGTAAAAATTCTCATTTTCCAGATGGAAGAGCCTAAGGCCTCAGAGTGTCTTGTTGACCTCAGAAGTTGGAGACCAGGCCCCTTCCATGTCCGGCTCCAGTCTGCCTTCTTTCCAAATGGGCCCCAACAGCAGAAGCTGATCATTTGGGAGGAAATGGTCACGTGGCTGGGTGATCTGGTGGCCGGCTGGTTGGTTTTTTAAACCAGTGCCCATGGAGTGCTTTGACCAACCCAACAGGAAGCTCTGTATCGTGGAGTCTGAGGCCCTTGTGGAGGGCATGGCCCGTCCGGTAGGTCTGTGATCTTAGACCTGCCACTTAGCACCCGAGCCTCCATTTTCTCATCTGCATAATGGGGATAATAGCATCCCACCTCACTGGGGACGTGCGGGCGTTAGGTGAGATCAGGTCTCCCGTAAAGGTAGGATCTGACTCCTGGGAGGCAGCCCCTCCATGCCCCACACCCCCTCGGTGGGCTGTCCGAGTGTGCATCATCTTCTCTGAACGTGCTCCCTGGGGGTCAATCTTCTTCCGCTGGGGGTGGATTTAATTTTCATGCAGCCAAGGTCATTTGGAGACAACTGGAGGGAATCAGTTGGGTGACAGAGCTGAGCAAAGCAAGTTTTGATTACAAAGGAAAGTGAGGACGTGACTCCATTTCCCAGATAATCTGGCTCTAAAGGCAGGTCCCCAGAGGAGCTCCAAAAAGCTTTGACCAAAGACAGCATCCCTGGGCATTGGGAAGAGATGCCCAAGGTGACCACATTGAAGGGGACAGCACTCATCAGGGTATATAAATACCGGTTGGTCACAATTGGTCTCCTGACTTGACAGTTACACTCCTCTGCCCCTGACCAGCTGCCCCCACTTCATGGAGCAAACTGGGTGGGAGCTCATGTGGGTATCCCAGGGAACCTGGGTCCTCGTGGCAGCAGCCACGGGTCAGGCACAGTCCCTGCTCCACACAGAACAAGTAAGGGCCCAGCAAGATGCCTATAGCTTTCTTGTCTTACTGGCCAAACCTGCACGTTATCCAGCAGAAGCCATGCTGCTGCTTCGGCCAGGAGCACCAAATGAGCCGGAGCTTTTGAGAGTCTAGCCGGAGGCAGAAGGGAGGAGGGACACATACCCCTTCTGATCGCTGGTGCATCATTTGCTTTTGAGAATTAGCCTGGCGACGGGCACCCCAAGAGTGGGCACTTAATTACCCTTTCTCGTACTCCCATCCTCTAGCATTTGCTTCTGGCGAAACTTTTGGAGACGCTGCTCCAGGTAGAGATTTAGAAGGGTTTGTTTGTTTGTTTGTTTGTTTGTTTGTTTGAATTTGAGAGAGAGAGAGCCCATGCACAAGCTGAGAAGAGGGGGAGAGGGAAGGAGATAGAGGGAGGGAGAATCCCAAGCAGGCTCCACATTCAGCACAGAGCCCGAGGTGGGGCTCAATCCCACGACCCTGGGATCATGACCTGAGGTGAAACCAAGAATTGGAAGCTCAACCAGCTGAGCCACCAGGTGCCCGAGAGTTAGAAGTTTTGAATAAGCGAGTAGCAAAGTGGAGAACATAATGTGGGGAGACAGGCAGAGCCCAGGGGCAGAGAACTCTAAACGGTGGCAGACGGACCTGATATGCCAGCCTGAAGACTGCTAGAGATTAGAACACAGTGAAGAGAGTGAGAGCCACATGGGGAACCTTCCAGAAGGACTCACTTCAAGTGGAAGATTGCCCTTTATTCTGAGATTATGTGGGGTGTTCACGTGGCTTTTCTTTTGTGAAATGATAGTTATACTAGGTTCTTTTTTTTTTTTCTTCCTTTAACATCCTTACTTGACCAAACAGTCAACCTTCTGTCGGTTTGCAGATTCAGTGGTGTTGGGTGGAGTGGGCTTTATCCTGCGAAATAGAAAAGTGGGCGAACCACTGGTCTAGAACCCAGAGCCCAGGTAGGTGTCCTCAAGCTGGACCACGGGCTCTGTAGGGAACTCGGGGACAGAAAGCGTAGACACGGGAAACAGGCGTTCCCACCTGCTGTCCTTTAAGGGGGAGACGCCCATGAGATGGGGCTTTGTCCACCCGGGGCCCCCTCCTCCATGGAGCTCTGCTCTTGGGGCCCTTCAGAGAGCGGCTAATTCAAAGTTGCAGAGAGGGGACATTCACTTCTTCTCTGCTTTGGCCAAGCACTATACACAGCGCTGACCTCACCGGCCCTGAGTTTTGGTGTGGCCTCCTGCAGGGAGCTGCCAACTGCCTGTCTGAGAAGAAAGGCTCCAGGTACCCTTTGTGGTGACAGCCGTTCAGGTCCAGGCCCAACCCTAGATACTCACGGGGGAGGATTTGAGGAGAGGAGTAAAGCACTGTGTCAAAGCAGAAGGGGACAAGAAAGGAAAATCTCAGACAGACTGGGAATTTCATTCATGAAAGAACATGCCTTCTTAATCTCCATTCTGGTCTTTTCAGCCTGGAGGATTTCAGATTAAAGAGACCACAAGGAGTGGGGACCCCAGTGATACACTGCTAAAGAGGCTGGGGCAGCCCCGTTTTCTGGGCAGTGGGTGGGGGCAGAGGCCTGCAGCCCTCTTAGATTCTGACACTCAAGTGCGGTGTCCCCAGAAGCACTCATGAACTTAGTGACTGCAAGGTGTCTTCTGTGGGGAAAGGTTTCTGTGTTTGATTTGTCAGAGTTCCAGAGAAACAGCGAATAGAATGTGCGTATGTGTAGGGCGCCTGGGTGGCGCAGTCGGTTAAGCGTCCGACTTCAGCCAGGTCACGATCTCACGGTCCGTGAGTTCGAGCCCCGCGTCAGGCTCTGGGCTGATGGCTCAGAGCCTGGAGCCTGTTTCTGATTCTGTGTCTCCCTCTCTCTCTGCCCCTCCCCCGTTCATGCTCTGTCTCTCTCTGTCCCAAAAATAAATAAACGTTGAAAAAAAAAAAAAAAAAAAGAATGTGCGTACGTGTATATGTACGTGTGCGTGTGTCTTTATTAGCGCCAGTCCAAAGACCATCCGGCTCAAGACCCAGGATAAAATGGTGTTTCAGTTTGAGTCCAAAGGCAGGAGAAAATCAGTGTCCCAATGTGAAGGCAGTCACACAGGAGGAATTCTCTCTTACTTGGGACAGAGTTGGCCTTTTTGTTCTATGTAGGCATTCAACAGATTAGATGAGCCCCACCCACATTTGGGAAAGCAGTCTGCTTTCTTCAGTCTACCAATTTAAATGTTAATGTCATCTGGAAACGCCCTCACAGAAACAGCCAGAACAATGTTTGACTAAATATCAGGGGACCTCATGGCCCAGTCAAGTTGACACATAAAATTAATCATCACAGTGATGAAACGAATTTGGGGAATTCTGTATACGTAGCCTGGTCTTAGACCTTCTAGTGCATGCTAGTGTGTTAAAAGGTACTGAGAAGGTCTGCAGTAAAGAAACCTATTTGACTTGTTCACCCAAGTGTTTTCCTTATCTATTTGGCAATGGTACTTTTTTATTATTATTGTGTTTATTTTTTTGTGCAGGGGGTGTAGTGAAGGGGCAAGATAGCTATTAAAATCCCATGGAACTGGATTCTGTGGATCATACACTGGGAAACACTGCCATGGAGACATCACTGGTCCTCAGAACTTCCTGTGTCATAACCTCCGTCCCTGCAAATACTTGATTTTGGCTTCTTGGGCCTCTCTTTTCCCTGATATCTTGCTGGCTGCAAGACGGTGGCCTGCCCATGATTGGGCCTTTTGTGCATTTTGAAGCTGTCATGCACTGTCATGGTCCAGCTGCATCCAAAAGTAAAAGGACTCAAGAGAGAACTTTCTGAGAGTTCTGAATTAGGCTGCTTTATTGGGTGCTTACTTTGTGCTGGCACGGTGCTGAGTGATGCATATGCATGATCTCATTTAATCTTTCCTATCACCCTTTGAATTAGGAACTGGTATGTCACTTTATAGATAAAAGAAATAAGTAGAGAGGGTTTCTGTGACTTTCTAGTGAGTGGGAAGCCAGGATTTGAACCCAGGCCTGTGTTCTTTCCCCATGCCCTTTACCACTGCCATACTGACTCCCTCTGTGTGGCTAGGAAGCCCTCAGGAGCAAAGGAAGCAGAGGCCTCAGCAGGCACAGTTTGAAATTGAGCCGTTTATCTGAAAGCACGTAACATACGATGGCAAAAGGGAATATTGGGAGATGTTATGGAATGGTGGGGGGGGGGGGGGAAGCATAATGCCAGTTAGGGAAGAGAGGCTTTGTGTTTGTAAAATATGGTCACATTTCAGAGGGAAAAGCAGAACACTGGCTTGGAATGTCCTGGGCCATTGTCCCCTTGCAGTGACAATCCCTGCTCAGCTCTGTGCTTCACTTGGTGGTGCATGAATGGCGGGGTGCCCCCTGGAAGTGATCCCTGGGAGCACCAGGCAGGTGGAGGCCGGAACAGGCCCCAAGAATGTGCCGATCTGGAGCAGGACTTCTGGTCCAGTAATTGGCATGACTTGGACAGGTCTGGGTGCAAATATCTGGCGTGACGGCCGCCCGTCTGCTGAGTGAGTGAAGGTGCCGTGTCCTGTCGTGCATGAGGATGTTCCATTGAGGAAGAGTGGTATGTGCGTGCACACGCGTGTGACCGCGTCTAGAGTCCTCAGCAGCCTGTGCTCCTCAGGGTCCCTGCCCCTGCCAGAGGCGAGTACCCGGGAGCAGTGTGTCTGCACATGTGTGGATGTGCATGACAGTGCTTTTAAACTATTTATAATGTATTGCATTGTAATACAATATAATACGGTATAATATAATCTCCTTGTTAATCATCTGTCTCTCTCCCTGGAACAAAAGCTGCCTGGCATCAAGGACCTCATTTTTAATGCCAGACACTGTCCAGAACATTGCAAAACCCAATAAATATTATGAATGACTAAATGAATGGACAGGCTACTAGGTGTGATCTTTTAGGAAGTACCCTGAAATTTACACCTTCATAGAAACTGCACCCCGTCACTAGAGCCTCGGGAAACTGCTGGTGCGTCCAGCTCCATCCCCTCCCTCTCCTCCCCCCTCCCCCTCCCTTGAAAGAAAAGAAGGGCTAGCATAAAAAGGAGAGGAATCCCCTCCTCCTTTCCCTCCCTCCTCTCCTTTTTCCTTTTACCCTCCCTCCCCCCCCCTCACATCCTCGCTTCCTCTTCTCCTCAATTCTCCTTCCTCCCCTCCTCCTCCACCCTTCCCCCTTCCTCCCCCTCTCCTCTTCTCTTTCCTCCTCCTCCCCCTCCTCCTCTTCCTCTCTCTTCCTCTTCCCCTCAGCTCCCTCTTCCTCTTCCCATCCTTCTCCTCTTCCCCCCCCCCCGCCTCTTTTTCCCTCTCCCCTCTTGCCTCCTCTGTCCTCTTCCCCATCTCCCCTTCTCCTCCCTCCCCTGCACACTTAGTATCCTCTCTGCACCTTGGTGTTCATAGTCATCTGTGGGTCCGGCCCAGCCTCTTGAATATCCTTAATGATGATTTTGACTTTTTTTTTTCCCCTAAGAAACAGAAGGCATTTGGAACCAAGCATATGAGCTACTTTGTTGGCCAAGTTGGTCAACTAACCCAGAGATGATAAATGAAGTGTAGTAATCAGGCCAATATTTTTTAAATATTTTTTTGAAGGAGGCCCGGTGCCCAGAGGGTGGGGTAGATTGCCTCCTGCGCTTCCTCATGAGGTGCTATGGAAGGTTCACCTTGGACAGTGATTGACAGGGATGATCACAGGAGGGTAGAATGTGCCCTGCAGTCTCTCTGGGTGAGCTTGGGTCGGGGCGTCAGTGAATCTCTGCAGGCTGGTCCGAGAAGGAAGTGGACAGAGCCTGGAATCTTCAAGCACTTGCTGTGGTCATGTTGGTAAGCCACCCCTAGGGTTTAGCTCTTCTCCTGGGCTAAGCCTTCTCTCTGGCTTCACAGTGTCACTGTGGGACCGTGGCAGGCGTTGCCCCACCACACACACTGTGATTTCCCCTCTCCTGTGCTCAGGCCCAGCCCTGCCCTTCGGTGGGCGTCTTATTCTACCCTGTGCCTGTTGCCTGCCTGGGAGAGCCGCTGCCCTGGCCTCTGCAGGGGCTGGCCTTGCTCCCCGCCCCCCACTAGGCATGGAGGTGGAACGCGACAGGGTGGCTGTGCCCCCCCTCACAGACCACCCACAGCTGGGCAGGCCCCTCATCTGTCCACAGCGCTGGCCCCTGGGCTGCATTGCCACACTCCCTGCCTAAGCTCCAGGGGCACTGATCCCTGCACACTGGGTGCTGAGCCTGGTTTGGAGGCATTGCCCCTGCTGCTCCTTCATGTTTTAGCACAGAGCTGCTCACACTCCCAGCCAAGGCCGTCTTGGGATCCTCTCAAATCCATAGCATAGCATATCTATTAAAGTCCTCATATATAAATTTTTTATTGCAAACATTATTGGGAAGGATTAAAAATTATTTGGGATTCTTTGGATGCAAATAACATTGAATTTAAAATAGGTTCTAATCTCTTGGAAATTATCAAGCCCACTCTTATTAAGAAACTGTAACCTACCAATTATTTTCAGATGGGACCAAATGTTTATGAATATACCATTAGCAAAACAAGTTGACATTGTGTTATGCTTCATGGACGTTTAAATGTATTTTTTTT
Source organism: Lynx canadensis (assembly GCF_007474595.2). Taxonomy (NCBI): domain Eukaryota; kingdom Metazoa; phylum Chordata; class Mammalia; order Carnivora; family Felidae; genus Lynx; species Lynx canadensis. The sequence goes on from NC_044308.2 coordinate 121,126,195, forward strand.
TTAATTTTTTTTAACATTTATTTATTTTTGAGACAGAGAGAGAGCATGAACAGGGGAGGGTCAGAGAAAGAGGGAGACACAGAATCTGAAACAGGCTCCAGGCTCTGAGCCGTCAGCACAGAGCCTGACGTGGGGGTCGAAACCACAGACCGCGAGATCATGACCTGAGCCGAAGTCGGCCGCTTAACCGACTGAGCCACCCAGGTGCCCCTTCATGGACGTTTAATTAAACATCCAAGTTTTTTTTTTTTTTTTTGATTTTGCATTATTTCTTTTACATGTTTGGGGATTAATAATTTTTTTGCATATTTCATACACATAAAGGTGAAAACATCTGAAAACTTGAAACAAGTTTGAAAAAATTGAAAAAAATTCACTAGCCAGAGGCCCTGCGTATATAGAGCCCGGTGAATACACCAACCCTGTTCCAGCCCTGGCGAGTTACAGGGTAGGGAAGGTGCAGGGGAGAGAAGTGGAGAAGAAAGGTGTTGGCTGGAGAAGTCACTGGTCTCTGAGAACCAGCTGGGGTGGTGGATGGGGCTAGGTTCCTGTCTCTTTTCTGATATTTAGTGAACTTAATCTGTAAAAGGGCTGTTGAACCTTGTTCTGTTGCCTGAGGTTCCTGTCCCCTAACTCTCCATAGACCCATTCAGCCCCCTCCCCCTCTTCATTCAAGACTCTACTCAAACAGCATCTTAGTTAAAATGTTTTTCCATCCTTCCGCCATACATGATGTAGTGTTAAGAAGCCATTAATAGAGGGGGCCAGTGGGGTAAGGAAGGTCCTCTGTCATGTATTAGTTGGTTTCTTTGCACGTGGGCTATCTGGACCCTCTTCCTGAGGGCAGGGATTGTGTTTTGTTCACGGCAGCGTCTCCAGCACCTAGAACAGCGTCTGGTACCCAACTTCACACAATAAATAGCTGTCAGCTCCATGAATGAGCGAATGAACGAATCTTTGCCCCACTGCCTCCGGTGCTGTTGGGAGAATCAGGCAAGAGGAGACGCGCTGTTCAATGGTAAACTAATGTGCCAGTGGCCCCAGGAGTCAGAACACGTTTTCTGTTTGCAAAGGGCCGGCCAGGTGTTCATTGCGTGGCTCACAGAACACCGGTTCTCACACTTCCGTCTTGGTAAGTCGCTTGGAAAGCATGTGAAAGTGCAGATCGAAGCCTCGCACCCAGAGATTCTGCTTCCGTGGGTCTGGGGCAGAGCCCGGGCATCGGAAGTTACCGCACCCTCTGGGTGTATGATGCTCCTGGTCACCAGACTGTACTGGAAGAAGCCCTCAAGGAGAACTGGCTGTAAATTTGGCTTCGTTTTGCAGATAAAGACACGATCTGGGTGGGCAGCTGGAGGGCCTGGGTGCCTCCAGGAGGGCACGAGGACCGTATTGCCGCCTGGTGATCTTGGAATGGGGCGCAGAGGTGCTGGCAGTGGACGCTCAGCAGTGCAAGCTAGGAAGCCGCGTGGGTGGAAGCAGCCAATTTGCTACTTCCCCAAAGCAGGAAAGGTTCTCCCAGTCGGATCTGCTTGTGCCAAGTGGCCTGTGAATTCCTCTGGTGCAGCCCTGGGTGGTGACAGCTGATGCTGGACTGCGGGTCCTGGCTGTCCAGGCTCTGACAGACACGGAGTGGTACACAGCCTGCAGGTCCCACGTGGCACCAACAATCCTCCAAGACAGGAGGTAAGGCTAGGGGGACCCTGAGTCACCAGGCAGGTTTGAGGGGCCATTGGGCCTTGGCCCCCCAAAAGTGCAAAAAACCAGGTTCCTGGTTGCCTTGGGGCATCTGGCCCTACTCACAGATTCGTTCTTTTGTTCATTCCACAAAAACGTAGTAGGCATTTTCTGTGAGGACACAGAGATGAGTAAGACAGCCCCTGTCCTCAAGGAACTTAACTGGATAAAATATGCCCCAAGGCACAAGATGTATATAGAGCAGCAGGCACCCCGCCCCCCACCACTTTAGGCACTCGTAAATCTCTGTGGAATGAGCAAGGTGAGAGCATAGGGGAGAGAATGAGAAAAGCACCAGGGGAAGGATTCTTTAAGAAGGAAGCGGGGGAGGCATTCCAGGTAAAAGGTGTGAAAGTTGTAGAATAATTGGGGAGTGGCGAGAAATTTTGTGGGAGCGGCAGTGTAGAGAAGAGAAGTAAGAGATAGCTTTTATTGAGCAGTGTGCCAACCAGGCAATGGTAAGCTTTTTTTTTTTTTTTAAATGTTTATTTATTTTTGAGAGAGACAGAGACAGAATGCGAGTGGGTTAGGGGCAGAGAGAGAGGGAGACACAATCCTAAGCAGGCTCCAGGCTCTGAGGTGTCAGCAGAGAGCCTGATGCAGAGCTAGAACTCACAAACCGTGAGATCATGCCCTGAGCTGAAGTCCCGACTGAGCCACCCAGGCGTCCCGGTAAGCTTTTTATACACATCATCTCCTTAACCCTTTGACATGGGACCTGTTGATATCATTCCCTTTTTTTTTTTTCTAAAATTTTTTATGTTTATTTATTTCTGAGACAGAGAGAGACAGAGCACGAGTGGGGGAGGGGCAGAGAGAGAGGGAGACACAGAATCTGAAGCAGGTTCCAGGCTCTGAGCTGTCAGCACAGAGCCCGCCGCGGGACTCAAACTCACAAGCCGTGAGATCATGACCTGAGCCGAAGTCGGCCGCCCAACTGACTGAGCCCCCCAGGCGCCCCGATATCATTCCCTTTTTATAGTTGCATAGCCTGAGGCCCAAAGAGGTTAAGTTAATGCTCTAGGCCTGTAAGTAGGGCCAGGTGTTAAACCAACAACCTGAGCCTCAGTTTCTTCATCTGCAAAATGGAACACTCAGGCTTCTCTTGTAGATTTCTTGGACAGATTAAGAAAATTGTGCATGAATGCAGATGGAAAATCTGTGGAAAGGTCACAGGATTCTCGAAACACCTGGTAAGCAGCGGTTGCCTTTGGGGAGGCTGTCTAGGGAACCAAGGATTAGAGGAGAAAGAGTAACCTACCAATCACTGAATCACTTAGTGCGGCGTCTAGGGTGGAAAAGTTAAATGCCAAGGAACCTTAAGGGGACGGTGTCTGGGTGGGGGTTCAGTTTGAAAGGAGAAAGAAGTTGAGGCCGGTGTTCCTGGAGAAGGGCTGGCATCTGTCTGTAGTGGACGCTTCCCCTGCGCCCCCACCCCTGTCTCTCTTGGAGGGGAAGGACACCCTGGCGACAGGCTTCCTCCTTTATACAGTATGTACGTTTTATCTCTGCAGACTTCTTGCAGACTTAGTTTAAAGATCTCAGCTCAATACCATTAGTGTATATCTGCAGAGGGCCCTTTGTAAAATTGATTAGAAAGTGGGCTTTTGCATGTGGGGTGGGGGGTGGGGGTGGGACCTAATCGGATTTGAGCGCTAGATGGTATCTAATTCCCCCGCATCTAGCAACTGTCTGGGGGACCTCCCTGGGAGCCAGGGCCCCTAATTTGGTTTGCGAATACATTAGCCACACAAGCTGAGGGGCTCCTTTAGGAAGACGCTTTTTTGGGGGATGGGGCAGGAAGACGGTGGGAAGGCTGAGGGAATGAAGAAGGGGGTCTTTCTGCCTAAGGGCTGGAATATAAACTGTATCTGAGATTACCGAGGGTGTGCATTTCTGATGGGTTTACCCTGTCCAGGAGAATGATGCAAACTTTGAAGGAGACTTGTTACTGTATTGCTTGCCATTCAGTGAGTCCCTGCGTATATGTTTTTCTTCATTTTTTGGTCTTTCTAAAAAAGTAATATTCACATGTATAATTAAAAAAAAAAAAACCAGTATGAGAGTACAGGCAATGACTGGTGTGTTATTCTTTCTCCCCTCACCGTTGGTTCCCTATAGTCTCCCCAAGGTAACCGTTGGTACCAAATTTCTGTAAAGTGAGCCAGTTTTAATTTCCACTCAACGCATTTATTGAGCACCTCCTATTTGTTTGGCACTTTGTGCTGGGGCACAAAGGCGAATATTAGCCAGCGAGAGGCTAATAATCAGATAGGGAGACTGACCCAGAACAGGGGAATCAACTGGGCTCTAAGCTGTTTGGGGGGATTGGGGAGCGCTGTGGGGTAAAGGGATAGGTTTACTGACTTCATGCTCCCCACGACCTTAGTTTCCCCTTCTGAGAAGTGGAGCTACTTTTCTTTCTTGTTGTTTTGGTATTTAGAAGATGTCAAACGGCCTGACTGATGTGGTTTCACGTCTTCCAGAGGCCAGCGGGCTGAGCCCCCTTCTTCTTCCACCACCTCTCCCCAACACCAAGTACTCCATACCCTGCCCCCCAACCTCTGCTGGAAACATTGGGCTGTGGCTCATTTGCAGGGCTGCAGGAGTGCACGGGCTGCGGACCTGAATCCTTCTGTCCCCACTTCTTTCAGCCTGTGAATGTTAACAAGTCCCCCACATGCTCCTGACAACCCACTGCCCCTCGCCCTACAAGCTCCTTATCCCAACCCCAACCTGTCCCCACCGAGGAAGGTTTTGCAGGGCCCACAATACCTCGGCCCCAGTGCTGTGCCGTAAAATCTAGAATTATGTAACAGCTGGATTACGGGTGATTATTAGCTTTGCTTAAAGATTTTCCGTTTACACAAGGATTAGCCGCAGGGTTCCTTTAAATAGCTAGCTTTGCTAATGCATTTGTACTGCAAAGAAAGGGTGCATGGGGGGAACGGGGGACAGGACTGTGAAGCCGAAGGCCTGAGTTCTAAGCCATCTGTGTGATGGTCATTTTACCTCTTGGAGCCTCCGTCTCCTTGCTGGTGAAAGTGAGATGCGGCAGCCCTGCCCAGCCTCCGCGTTGCCGGCGGGGACCGCGAACGCGCCGTGTGTAACCCGCTGCCCTGCAGATCCGAGGTGGCCGCTGCCAGGGCGGCGCCTTTACGCATCAGGTGGGGCCGACCCGCGCACGCCTGGTGTGCGATGTGATGCGGTTAGCCCAGCAGACCCTCTAGGATCGCCGCAGCCGGCCCCGCAGGGGTCCCGGTGCCCAAACCCTTTAATCCAGCACCGGGGATTTTCTGGAACTGGCCCCTGCCCACCTCTCCATCCGGATCGCAGATTCGGCTCTGCCCTCACCTGCCGTCTTCCTGGCCCCGCCCTCTGCCACACACCTTGGGGCCAGACTCCCGAGGTACTACTGTTCCCTGGATGTGTACTGCAGCTTTCCATCTCTGTGACTTGGACGAGCCGGTCCAGTCCCGCCCTGCTCTGCCTGGGAGGCCATTCCACACCTGCTCCCCTCTTGGCCTGGCTGACACCTTACTTGTCTTTCAAAACAGCCTAGATGGCTCCTCCTCCAGGAAGCCTTCCCTGACTCCCTTCTTTGCTTTAAGAGTTGCATGAATATGAGTTTGTGCCTCTGCCATCACACTTTTGAACACACTGCCGTCATGGTTCACTTTTGTCCCTACCGTGAGCTTCTGAGCTTAAGGGCAGTATCCCTCTTGTCTTTGACCCAGTAAACATGTGGGAAAAGAAATTAAATAAATAAACAAGTACTAACTGCTTTCTGTATGAGGTAGATGGAGAGTGCCTGGCTGGCCCCGTCCGTAGAGCATGCGACTCTGGATCTCTGAGGGTCATTAGTTCCAGCCCTGTTGGGGGTAGAGAGTACTTTAAAAATGTTTAAAAATATACATACCCATCCCAGGAAGCATACAGCCTGTCCTTAAGGGTAAAACCTTGGTATTAGACAATACGAGTCCCAAATAAATTCTGGCTCTACCCCAACCGTGTGACCAAGTTACTTTGCCCCTCAGTTTCCCCATCTGCAAAATGGGATCATAATAGTTCTGACCTCTAAAGGTTGCTTTGAAGACTAAGCAAGTTAATATGTGTGTGTTGCACTTAGAACAGTGCCCGGATGTAGTTCTGTGTTTTCCATGTTTGAGGGTGGATTTGTGTGTCTGGAATTCGGCCCCTGTGGGTCCTCCCTAGGCCCCCAGCATCCCCTGGTTGCTGAGCTCGCGGTTTCTCTTTCCTCACTCCGGTGAACTTTCTCACTTCCCCACCCACCCCAACCAGTCAGCACAGAAATAATCCAATTTTACTTGATTATTAGTCATTACTTTCTGCTGCTGTTTTTGTTTATTACTTTTAAAAAAAAAAAAAAACATTCTAGATTTAATTGAGTTGATTGATTAGCACAATCACCAACTGGAAGGAGATACTCTGTAACCCTCTCCTCCCCATGCCTGTGTCTTACCCCAGAGAGGACCAGGGCTGACTGCTGGGGTCCAGGGCTCAGCCTACCTCAGGGCTGCTACCCAGAGGTGCAGTGGCATGGCTTGGTGGGTTGGGAGCCAGCCACCTGACCTTGTCTGGCCGAGTGATCTGGGGTGAGTTTCTTACCCTCTCTGAGCCTCAGGTTCTTCACATCTGTAAAAGGGAGATTGAACTGAAATGAACCTTCTTATCCTTCCTACCCCAAAATTCTAAGGAAACTCTGCATCTAAGCTCCCTGCTCAGACCTGGTCTGTGAATCGTTCATTCATGTGTTCAACGTCAGTAAGAGCCCACCCTGTGCCCAGCCCTTAGCCGGGTATGTGGAATCCAGCTGTGAGCAAGGCAAGGGCCTTGCCTTCTAGGTGCTGGTCGGGGGGTGGGGGAGCCCCACAGGCAGCAAGTCTAGTGTTTATAACTGTGTCCTGAGTTGAACAGGGTTTCAGAAGGGAGTCTCTAACTCTGGAAAGTTGTAGACAGGGTGGTATGTGGGTTCAGCCCCAAACAAAAACAAACCGTACAAAACAAAACTGAAGAGACCAGGGGTGGGGGGGGGGGACCTTTATGGAGGCCACCTCTGTGAGCCAAGTACTGTGCTAAACGCTTTCTTCTCATTTCCTCTTTAATCCTCTTTAATCCTCACAGCAGCCCTCTGAATGAGGGAATTGGATAGCAGTTCTACAGATGAATCCACCTGAAGCTCAGAGAGGCTAAGGGTCCTGCCTGAAGTCACACAGCAAGTGACTGAGAGAAGTAGACCTTGAAATGAACCCGAATGGCATCAAAGAACGTCTTCTTTCTACAGTTTCACACCATGTGACAATATCCAATAATTTGAGAAAGTTTGACAAAAAGTTCAGCTGATTTCCCCAAATAGCACTTATCTTTTCATTTTTGCACACTATTTTCCACGTATCCCCTTTTCATATTGCATATGTGTGTAGCCGGTGCAAAGGCCCTGAGGTAGTAATGCCCGTGGAGTATTTGGAGAAGAGTAGGAGGTCCATGTGGCTGGAACATGGGGAGAAGAGTGGAAGGTGAAGTTGGAAAGGGGGACGCAGGGCTAGCGCTCGGGGGACTTTGCAGACTAGGGTTGGGATTGGATTTTATTCTCATCATGTTCTGCCATTGACTTCCAGTTCCTGTTGTACCAACAACTCTGCAATTCAAGCCAGTGGTTGTGGCATTATTTATCAACGTTGAGGCTGTTTCCAGTGGTGTTTGTCTGTGTGTGCACGTGTGTGCACACACGCGTGTGTGTGTGTTTGAAGGAAATACTACAGGTCACGTTTCGGGCACGTGACCTTGTGCTGCTGCCGAACCGTGTTAGTCTACGTCAGTAGGAATGAGGTAACTGGTTCAGTGTTTGATCATTTGTGTGGCTCGAGGCCAAGAAGGCCCCACTGTGATCGAGAGAAGGACAAGGTGTTCCAGGCAGTGGACTTGTGTGCGCAGAGGAGCGGAGCTAAGGAGGAGCGAAGCTTGTCCAGAGGCCGCTGGCCGTGAAGGAGGAGCCGGGGGTCGGAAAACAGGTCAGCATGCGTGGTGCGCCTTCTTTTCAAGAGGCAAAGTTGGAGCTTTCCCTTTTTTGTCTTCCAGTTTTTAAAAACTTTTTATTAGAATAGTTTTGCATTTGCAGAGAAATCACAAAGGTCGTGCAGAGAGATCGTATATGCCCCCGTGCAGTTTCCCCTCCGCTCTCAGGTCACCATGGTGCGTTTGTCACGATGCAGACACTTGATGTTGGTGCATCGCTATGAACTAAATTCTGTATTTTATCCAGACTTTATTCCCTTTCCCACTGATGTCCTTTCTGTCTTCCAGGATCCAGCCCACAATCCTGCACTGCATTTCGTTGTCCTGGGTCTTTAATCTCCTTTGGTCTGTGACAGTTTCTCAGACCTTCCTTAGTTTTTGTGACCTTGACGGTTTTGAGGCAGGCTGGTCAGATATTTTGCTTTTGCACTTTTAAACTTTCTGTTTCCATTTGGAATCCGGATGTTGAGAGGCTGTGAAATGTTGAGGTCCAGCTCAGAACTCAGGAGTCCGGGGGCCTGGGTTCAGCCTCGGTCCCCGACCCATGAAGCAACATCTAACGAGGAAACCTTCTGCCCTTACAGTGGGGGTGAGAATACTGTCCTCTGGGGCCTGATGAAGGTTAACTGGGTAGATGAGTAAGTGCTGCTCAACTAGGTTTCATTTTTACTTCCATTAGTGGGTGGGGTACCTGGTGGGACTCATTGTCCTAAAGACCTCGTTCCCTTCCTCTCCATGAGCCAGGTTGTGAAATGTCACAGGGTGTGACAACTTTGTAGGAGGCTGACACTTTGCAAAAGCTTTTGAAAATAAGATCTTAATTTGATCCTTACATTAACTCCCTGAGGCAGCAAAGATGGGTTTTCTCTGCTTTAGAGGTGAAGAAACTAAGGCCCAGAGAAAGTCAAGAACCTGCTGAAGGTCATGGAGGAAGGGGCAGAGCAGAGACTTGAACTTGGACATGGGAGAACCCAGATCTGGTGCTCCTCCCAGCATAGCCTGGCTGAGCTGGCTAGCAGATGGGCAGGCAGCTCTCAGGGGGATGTGCATGGAGAAGCCCCCCTTTTCTGATTGTGGTCTGGAAGGTACTGTCGTGGGGGTAGGAGGGTTGGCATTTGGTTTGGTAGACACATCAGGGCAGGAGACTGGAGAGTTATGGATTCCCAGTCTTTATGTGTCATATTGATCTCAGGCCATTGTATTAGAGGCAGTGTTTCATTTTGTAATGTGGATTTTTTTTTCTTTAGGTGATTTCATTTTTAACCCTTGAGTTATCTGTGAAACCAACATGAGCAAAAAGCTCATGACTGGCGTCCAGCTTCCCAGGGAAATCTCAGGGCCCACTGTGTTACCTCCTGTGTCATATGTCGTCCCTCTCTGGCAGATCGCTAAAGCTGTCTCCATTTTCCTGAAAAGGAAATAGAACTGAGCCCAGACAAGGCAAGTAACTGTCCCAAGGACACATAGCCTCAGAGCTGGGACAGAAGCCATACCAGTTAGTCTCCGGGCTTTTTTTGTTTGTTTGTTTTGTTTACAAAGTATCATAAGAACTCAGGAGACCTTTGTGCTATTTATTAAAAAAAAAAAAAAAAAAACCCAGAAATATAAACTATAAATATGTAGTTCTACTCTTGAGAGGGTTGTGTGTGTGTGTGTGTGTGTGTGTGTGTGTGTGTGTGTGTATTATAAAGAAGAAAATACAAAGCAGTTTTGGCACCTAGACCAAAAGGCTGAAATTTACCCTTAATTCCACCAAGGCACACACACATTGGAGAGGTGGCTAGTCTTTTCCAAAAGGGACCCTGGGGCCTGTAGCTGCCATTCATCCCCTTGATATTGGGGGTTCCAGTTCCATCTGCTTTGAACTTTGTATTCAGGACTCCCAGGCCTCTCCCTGCCCCTCAGAGCTCTGCACAGAGATGACGGGGCCCTGGTAATGCTTCTAGTTCTCGGTGACACCTCTTCTGCCTACTCCCCATCGCCCGGGTTTTCAGGTTTCTGAACAGCCTCGTGTCTTGCTGAGCAGGTAGAGTGTTCACCTGCCCCCTTTCCTTTTGGTCCCAGTGGCTGGCCTTGATCTTCCCTCGGGTGAGGGCCCCCGGGCTGGCTGAATCCCCAGACATGGGTGTGAGGGTGGATTAGAGCTCGAGACCTGAGTCTAGAAGCTGTGTGCCTCAACATCCTCATGCTTCGACGGGTCTTCCCGTCTGTAAAAGTGGACTAAACATCCAGAGTTATTGCGAGGATTCAGTAAGCTTGTGTGTGTAGAGCACTTTGCACGTAGTAGGCGTTTAGCACAGAAAGGACATTTAGTCTTCCGGTTCCATTAAATAATACGGCAGCGTTAACGTCCTCTTTTTCTCCAAAGGCCTTCCTTCCGCATCTGTTTTCTCACCGAGTCTTTACAATAACCCAAGCCAAGCAGGGTAGTTTTCTTGGATCCAGTTTACCAGGGCAGCCGCTGAGATGCAGACAAGGGTAGTAGTATGCCAACGCCATCCGACAAAGCGGGGGGGGGGGGCACGTCGAGGCCTGACCCTGAGGTCCCAGGGGGCTGCTGGCTCGCTCAGGTATGTCCCAGTCTGGCACACACCTGCAGCCATAAGAGCTTTCTCACGGGCCTGACGGCAGCACCTGGCCCTCCGGATCCCCGCTCAACAAGGACGTTTCTTTCCATCCTCTCCCCCCTCTCCCCAAGAACAGCTGTGCCCCCCACCCCTGATCAGACTTCCCAGTCGGGTTGGGTACTGGTAGGGGGTGGCTCCACCTCTCAAGCCAGTGACGGGGCTGGTGTCATTGCCAGCAGCATCTTGGCGGGATGAAGGTTGCATTAGTGAGCAGTGATTGAAATGCAAAATAACATTTTGATCGAGCCAGCAGGCTGTTTATTTATCAGATCAATAGTCAAAATGCCCCATCTGGAGAAGTCAGTGTGATAAGTGACAGCATTTCCAAGGGCAAGCCTGGTGAATCCACCTGACCCCCAACAGCTCAGCTTAGGGGCGGGCCGAGGAGCCTGGGAGTGACCCCCACCTCTGCTTTCCCTTTTCCCCATTTTCTTCTTATGTCCAGTTGATAGAGGAGACGACTGAGACCCAAACTGTCAGAACTTTCTTGCTGTGCCTGGAAGGACCTGCACCCAAGAGAGCAGAGGAGCTAACAGTAACACCTTGTGTTTACTGAGCACTTTACCGTGAGCAGGTGCCGCGGTGGGTGCTCTACATTGATTGTGTCTTTTACCCCTCAGAGAAACTCTACGAGATAGGTGTCTTTATGTGACCCATTTTGCAGATGAGGAAACTGAGATACGGAGAAGCTAAGCGGCTGGTGGCAGAGCCAGTAAGTGACAAAGCCAGGATCCAAACCCAGATGGTCTGGGCCCAGAATCCTTGCGCCTGGGCCCCGAGGTCGGGGAGTGGCAGTGAACCCTTTCCAGTTGTACAGAGTCAGGGTTCTGAAGTCAAAGCAAGCTTTTTGCAGCCCCAGTTCCTGAAGGCTTTATAAATTACATTGATTTTTTTTTTGTATGAAAATACCTTTTTTTGAACAGTTTGAACCCAGATTTCTCGATGAGTGGGTCTGAGATGTTAGCTTCTCTACGTTTCTTCGAAACACTTCGTATGATTTTGGGTGCTTAAAAAAACAAAAACAAAAACCCCCCCAGAAAGTAAGAAAAACCCGTATGTCATTTGTAAAGTCTTAAAGCCAGGATCAGCAGAATTCTATGGGAACCGGTGGCAAGGTTGATCTTTTAGGGTCCTTTCATTGGGAATTGTTGGACTTGGGTCTCTGGGCTCTGCTCGTACGCTGCCGGCTGGATTCCTCACTCTGACTGCGGTCCTGTCCCGGGCTCAGGCCTGGGACCGTCCCATCCTGAAGAGAGTGCAGGCCTTGAGAATTCTTGTTCCACCCAACTCTCAGACCTCCTCATTCATTTGTTCATGAACCAATGTTTATGGAGCCTGTGTTTATAGTGTTCTAGACACAGGAAACAGCGGGAAAGAAAGACACAACCCTGCCCTCAAGTACAGGGGGCAGAGGCCCCGTGGTCGGAGCATGGGGGTGTCATCAAGAAATGGTCAGGAGGCCAGTGTGGCTGGCACAGAGTGACCACGGGGCAGAGTGGGCAGGGGATAGCATCTCTGCTGGTGGGGTCAGACCCTGAGGGCCCCTGGCTGCTTTGAGCAGAGGACTATTGTGACTTACTCCCCTTTATTTGTAACTCACTCCAGCACTTTCTGGGTGTGACCCCTGCCGAGGTATTTAGCAAAATGGGGGAAACGATAGTACTTATCTCAACAGGTTGTTGCCAGTGACAGGATGCATGTGGCCCTGAGCCCCGCAGGGAGTAAGCCCTTGGCCAGCGGGCACTCTCATTGTCACGACACAGGTGGGAAGCAGGTTCCCAGTTGGCTTCAGAGCCAGGTCCCCACCTGCCCACCTGAGTTAAGATGTTTGTCTTTGTCATCTGCCCAGACCGCCCATTAGCACAGAGACTGAAAACTTGAGTCAGGAAGAGAAAAGGGTGCTGGGAGCCCCAAGCCTCCTGTGTCATCCTCTCTGTGCACAAGATCACACAGGAAGGACCGCTGCCTTGACCGGGTGGTGGATGGAAGCATCGTCCCCCTCACTGGGTCTGCACACTGCCCTGTAGGAACACACAGAGGGAAATGGGACTTAGGCCCAGCAATAGCACACACACACAAGAGACCCAGGTGTGTGATTGTACAAGGAGCAGAGGGGAGGTCGGCAGTGTGAGCCACACACCTTATGTGCTGATTCAGTCTCGGGTCGCATCAACAGAGGTATAGTGTCTAAGGGGGAGAAGGGTGTCAATACTGCTCTGCTCAGCACCTGCCCGAACGTACCTGAAAGGCTGTGCTCTGTTCTGATGTTCGTCTTTGTGAGAAGTAAACAGAGCAGATGAGTTATTCTGAAAGAAGGACAAAGTGTGAGGAGGAGCGACCCCAGGACCAGGGGATATGCTGATCCTGGTGAGGACAGGGCCACCAGGGAGCAGAAGGCAGGCCGCCTTCAGCAATCAAGAGGGCTGTTGTATAGACTTGTTCTGTACGTCCTGAGGGAAAGAGTTGTATAAACTATAACTGGAAGTTGCAGAGAGAAGAAGTATTTTGACTCTTCACAAATAACTTTAAAAAAATTCTTTTTAATGTTTTTATTTTATTTTTGAGAGAGAGAGAGAGAGAGAGAGAGAGACAGTGAGAGCAGGGGTGAGGCAGAGAGAGATGGAGACAGAATCTGAAGCAGGCTCCAGGCTCAGAGCTGTCAGCACAGAGCCCGACCTGGGACTTGAACTCACAGACTACAAGATCATGACCTGAGCTAAAGTCGGACGCCCAACTGACTGAGTCACCCAGGAACCCCACAAATAACTTTTTAAAAAAACTACTCTGAGTGGCCAAAGGATGGGAATGGCTGCTTCCTGAACTGGGACTCTCCCCATCCCTGGGGTCTCTAGCAAAGGCAGGCAGCCAAGGACAGATCAGAGGCACTTTGAGGTCCTGGCCTGGTCAGAATTCTCTTGCTGGAAGAGGGCCCTGCCTGCCTCTCCCTGCCTCCCTGCTGTTCCTCCAACTCAGCGCTTTCCCCACATGCCTCCCTCCCTCTCTTTCTCCAGGCCTCTGCTGAAATGTCACCTCCTCTGAGAAGCCTTCTTTGGCCACACTATCTGGCCCTGCTTCATCCTCCCTTATACCCCCTTCCCCTGCACTAATCACTAACTGAATGGATACTATTTTGGTCATTTAATTATTGTATTAGGCTGGATACCACTAGTTATTATTACGTACAACCCCAGAGTTTCAGTGGCTTAACACAACAGAAGTTTCCATCTTGTCCATATGACATTTTGGGGAGGGCGTTCGACAGGTAGCCTTTCATGAGGTCATTCATGGGCTCGGGCTCCTTCTGGTGTGTGGTTCTACCATTCCCCCAGGGCCCTGGGGCTCTCTCCTGGATCCTCTGCCTGGATCCTGTGTGGCCCACCCGTGGGGGGAGACAGAGAGAGCAGGGGGTGCAGCGTGGGGAGTACCGTGGGAGATTCTTCTGGGCCAGAGAGAAAGTGACTTACATCATTTCACATTCCACTAGCCAGCATTCCATTAGCCAGCACCTCGCTGATGGCCACAGCTCCCCATAAAGGAGGCTGGGAAATGTAGTCTCCCTGATGTCTAGGAAGAAATGAAATTGCTCTCGGTGAACTCCTAGCAGCCTCAGCTAGACTTGTTCATCATATTTCATTAATCTATGTCATCATCTATTGTTCAAGACACCATTATTCTTGGAACCGCTAATCAGATTAAACTATAGCATGCCATCGATTCAAGATGCATTCCGATTGCCAAGATGCTAAAATACGAAAAGATGGTCAGTGAGATATGGTATTGTCACTCCTTGAGGGCAGGAAACTGTCCACCTGGCGTGCCGATCCATCCCCAGGGCTAGGATAGTGGCCGGCACACTGTAGATCTTCAAGGGATCGTGACGGAATGTCTGAGTGAGGGAGGGAGTGGATGAACGAATGAGGAGGGGTGGATGAATGAATGAGTTGCCCTTTTGGTTAAGTATCAGAATGCCCCTTGTGCGAGGTTGCGTCAGGGGGTCAAGCTGTGCTCGCTCACCTGAGCAGAGTGCTCCTGCGTTTCGGAACAGCTTCCAACAATGACTAAGACCCTGGGGATTCTGCCCCTGGCCAGCACCCTTCTCCGCTGCCAGCTGCAAGTTCTTCCTCCCTTGCTGCACACTGATGCAAAGTGTGACCTTGCTCATTTCTTGAGCTGTCCCTCTTCCTGCATCTGTCCCTGGAGAGGCAGCCCCATCACCACATGTCTCATGGGAGAGACTCACTGGCCCAGCCAGTCGGCTGCACACCCCTGGGTCAATCAGCTGGGCCAGTGGGGTGGAGGTCTGTGAGAATGTGGCAGTTCCCGCGGGATGGAGCTCTGTGTGTGTGTGTGTGTGTGTGTGTGTGTGTGTGTGTGCATGCATGAGCATGCATGTGAGAGACGGAGTGTTGGAGTGAGGTGTCAGCTCCCAGGAGAGAGGCTAGTTAGTTCTGACAATTGGTTCCGGTAGTACCTGAATAAGGAGACCCATGTCCTAAAAAGGGACTTTCTTGGTGGAAGTTCCAGCACACTGAGAGGTACACAGATTCGTGATTGAATGGTAGATAGGAAAGTGCCCGGATGGATGAACGCTGGGAGACAGAGAGTAAACAGTCTTGCTTGCGGTGAGATTGATGTTTAAGGGGCACCTATTGGAAGCCATGTCATTACCCAGAAAGGGCTGCTGTCATAACCGGCAGCATTTACTTATTGAGCACGTACTGTGTGCCAGGCACTGTTCTAAGCCCTTTTCTGTAGTAACTCGCTAATCCTCAAGACCACCCTCTGAGGTGTGCACTATAATCAGCACCCCCATTTTGCAGATGAGGAAACTGAAGCACAGAAGGGTTAAATACCCTGGAAGAGGCAGAACTGGAATTCAGACTCAGGCAGTCCAGCTCCAACCACTAAGATCTGTGGCCCAGCACCGTGGCTGCTGTGAGAATCAAGTACCATCTAGAAATTGCCAGGTGTATTCAGTGACAGTAGGTGGGATGTTTATACCACATCGCGGCTTGATGCAAGGTGAAAATAAGACCAGATTCCACAAGAGTTAAGATCAATTCGTAGATGTCAGATCTCCGGTAGCTATTGAAAGGAAGAATCCTTGCGGTGTGTTTGGGGGCATATTCTGAATTTTCGATGTTGCCCTTTCTCTAAACACTCCCTTTTGTGGTGTTCGGAGCCCAGAGTTGGCCAAGGGGACTCACGGAAGAGCCACGAGGCACCTCTGGGTCTTGTTTGAGGGGACTCCACTAAGAGGACCCAGGTGAAGGCCGAGGTTTGGGATCAGTCTCTCCAGAGGGGCCCCTTAGTCTAATTTGCGGAGAGCCACGGTAAGAGCCACAGAGGCTGTCCGCTGCGGGCCAGAGCTCGGCTGGTCGATGGACACTCCGAGCTGTCCCGGGGCACTCCCACTCTGCATCCGCTCATCTCCCCCTGCTTCGGCAGAACTTCTCTCTTCTCATTATGATGGATGCGGCCTGGAAAATCATGGATAAAAAGCCCCGATTGAAAGGCACTAATTACCCATCATTATTTTCCATGCCGTAATTTGTGTGGAACGAGATTTCAATCAGTTGTCCGGGACCAGTCTGGTTTTGACTAATCTCTCTAAGACAAGATGCTTAATTACAGATTTTTGCCATAGCTTCAGCACACAGGGGGAGGCAGGCTCTTGGCTGAAGCCAGTTTGGTTTTGGGTCATTTTGCAGTCCTCGGTCCCAGAGAGGGCCCCAAGGGGAGAAAGAGGAGTGTTAGGAAAAGTATTCTGAGGGGACCAGATAAAATCGAGCCACCAGAAGAGCGGTGCTGTGGTAGCATCCTGGCAATGGAGGGTGGCAGGTGGGGCCCTGCCAGAGTAAGCCCCTTCTCCCGGGGTGGGGGGGTCACCACTACTCACTATGTCTCTCAACCCCAACCAGCCTGGCTCTCTAGTTAGTAACTTGGAGTGAGTCCCAGCTTCTCGGGGCTTTAGTCCCTCATCTGTAGGTCGCCAGGGTGGACAGCAGAATCTGTAACTTACAGGCCACTGATCCCAGCTGTGCTAGTGTGTCTGTCCAGGAAAACAGACCTACTGTTGAAAGATACACATATGTAAGGTTTCAATCACATACAACTGATAAGAACTTCACATATTAAAATAGGTGATTTAGACTACTCAGGGGGAAAGTCCATTTGAATTAAATACGTGAGTTTAAGAAAAAATTATATAATTACTGGACCTCATATGTATAGGATTGGATTAATTATAATCCTTGCTTCCTAATACTTGTCATCATTGGCCACCTCACCCTCTCTCCCTCCCTTCCCTGCTTCCTCCCTTCCTCCTGTGTAGTAAGTGCGCCTGAATCCCTATCCCAACAGGAGGCGGGGACATTATTCACATTTAGCCATGTGGTCCTCTGCATCCCATCCCCTATTAAGGGCTCCTTCTATATTCTTTAATGTTTAAAACAAATTTTTATGTTTGTTTATTTATTTATTTATTTTGAGGGGGAGAGAGAGAGAGAGAGAGAGAGAGAGAGAGAGAGAGAGCGCAAGCCAGGGAGGGGCAGAGAGAGAAGGAAAGAGAATCCCAAGCAGGCTCCATACTGTCAGCACAGAGCCTGACTCGGGGCTCCATCCCATGAACTGTGAGATCATGACCTGAGCTGAAACAAAGAATCATACACTTAACCAACTGAGCCACCCAGGCGCCCCTGTATTCTTAAAAAGGGTTTTTTTGTTTACTTATTTTTGAGAGAGAGAGAGAGAGAGAGAGAGAGAGAGAGAGCGAGCACAGGCAGGGGAGGGGCTGGGAGAGAGGGAGACAGAATTCAAAGTAGGCTTCAGGCTCTGAGCTGTCAGCACAGAGCCTCTCAGAGCCTGATGCGGGGCTCAAACCCATGAACCGTGAGATCATGACCTGAACTGAAGTCAGACACTCAACTGACTGAGCCACACCGGCACCCGGAGACTTTTAAAGGAAGTTTAGCTGGGCTACTTTGAGGTTCCCTGAGGGGCTGATTCATAACAAATAAAGCTTTGCTGGAGGGTCTGAGGGTCTGCTATAATGAATCGCTCTGGTGGCCCCTGGCTAACGAATTAATTATAGAAATGTACATAAGAGTCTCTCAAGTGTTCAGAAACCATTTTTCTTCTGTATAGTGGATTGCCATTTTTAGGCTTATTTATCCTCTTAATTTGCCTAACCAACCACTTTCCCTCCTGGTAAATGGCAAGTTCCATGTGGAATCATCCTGCATTCTATATCTGGGGACTTAGTTGAGGGAAGAGCTTTGCTGGGTTTGACCACAGGCGGCCAGATGATGAGTTTTCTGGAAGGGGCTTCCGGGGAGAATCACAACAGTAAGCCAGCGTCTGCAGAGTGCTTTGCTGGGCACCAGCTCGGGCTACACATTTTGCATACACTAGTTTATGCTCACGCAGAACAATCCTATGAAGGAGGTGATTGGGCCCATTTTACAGATGGGCACTCTGAGGCTGGCCTCAGAGTCAGCAGCTGATACGTGGCAGAACTGGCTCATCTGATGCCAGCGTGCAGGCTTGTAACCCTTACGTGACAGTTACTGGTTTTGCTCTTACAAGTGTGGCCTCAGCACAGAGCCAAAAGGGGGCTGTGGGCGCAGCCCTCTGCAGGCCTCCCGGATTGCTGTGTTGTGCGCGGTGAGGTGGGCTTTGTCCCACAGAGGAAAGCAAGCCAGGCCAGTTCAAAACACGCTTCCCTCCTTGAGCTGTTCCCTCTGGAAGCTTCCCTCCTGCTGTCTGCCCAGCAGGCCGTCCTCAGGGGGCCAGGTCCCTGGGAGTTGTCTCTTGCTGGCACGCGGGAGTTTCTCTTCCTCGACAGATGTGTGGCAAAATAGCTCAACTGTTTGGGTTTCACTCAGAGTTCCCCAAGATTTTTTGGTCTCCATATGAAGAAAATCTTCAACCCACTCCGTTGTCCAGCAGAAGCAGAGACACCACGCACCCCGCTCCTCCAGTGAGCTCAGGCACCCCTGGAGGCCAGGCCACTCTGAGGCACAAGGCTCCACGCTGGATGTGAAGAGGGCCAGGGGCAGAGAGCGCGCTGGGGTGGGAGGGAGGCCATGCCGAATCAGATGGTGGTGAAATTGAGGCCAGGGCAGCTCTAGCTGTGCTCCTGTTCCTCATGGATCGCGCGGGGGGGGGGGGGGGGGGGCGGGGAATGATGCCTCGAGGGCCTGCAGCCACTGACTTCTGCTCTTGCAGAGGCTGCTTCCACGGGGCCTCTGTCCCTCCCATACAGTCAATAGTCATTGACCCAGTCGGGAACTGGGTCCCAGCCAACCACAGATGATGGACTCCGTGTGACCCCCTCCTCCCCAGATTGAAGCGTCTGCCACGTCCCCTCATCGCGAGGCTGCACCCTCCCTGCACGCCATCGCGGCACCCACCCTGTGGCCACCTCCCCCCACCCGTGCCTTGGCCCGCAGCCTCCACCTCTGACATCTTCCCTGACCCCATCTGCAATCCCCCGACTTTCTCGCTCCTTCCTCTGCTCTCCCTCAGCCTGAAGTCCCGGAGTCCACCCTGTTCCTGGTCCCTCCCCCTGTTTCCTTCCACTTCTGCACTTTCTGCTTTCACCCCCTCTGTCCCAGACCTGCACCATTCATCCACCCAACCCCCCACTGTGGCCCGCCCCGCGCTCCCTCTTTCCTCATACATCTATGGCGGTGGTTCTCATTCTGGGGTGATTTTTTTCCCCAGGGAACATTTGGCAATGTCTCTTCCAGGGTTGGGTTGCCCTGGCTGGGGCATCTAGTGGGTAGAGGCCGGGGATGCTCTTAAACACCCTGCGGTGCACAGGATGGCCCCACAACCAAGAAGTCCTTTCCCCCAGATGTCAGTAACGCCCAGGTTGAGAAACCCAGATCTGAGCTGCTGGAGGAGACGGGGCTCCCCCTGCGTTGGTGCCCCTGCAATGTGAGCGAAGGGGCCTGGTGAACCCTGGAGGCCCTGATTTCTGCTCTCTCCTCCCACCACCACCCCCCTCCCAGTTGCTATTGCAAACTCTCTTCCTTTTCCTAGACTTCCTGCCCGTAGCCTTCACTCCCTGTGCCTCCCTTCACAGACTGAGTGGAGGGGACAGAGAGGCGAGGGCTCTCAGGTCTCCCCCTACCACCCACAGACTTCCCCTGTGCACGGCCAACCTCCCCCCCACCCCCCTTACTGCTTCAGCTCCTTTCTCTTCCTGCATTCCAGATTCACGTCAGACCTCTGCCAGGCCCCCTGGCCACATCATTCCTATGGCACTCAAACCTGATGCCCCTAAAGTCACAACTGGGCTGCTGAAACAAGCCAACCTGAAAATGCAGACTTCTGGGCCCCCCTTGCAGAGATGCATGTACAAATTATGACTGTGGTCAGGTCAGGCCCAGGCAGCCACCTGTTCAGCAAGCACCTCAGTTGACTCTGGTGAAGATTGAACTGGAATTTGGGAAAAGCGGACATTTTTTACCTTTTATATCTTCAGTCTGTGCATCTTGATCTGTTCTTTACCATCAGCATTGAACGTAGAGTCACCATGCAATTCATTGCCCACTTTGGGGAGTAAAGCGGGGGCGATGGGTACTTAGCAGGTAGGATCAGGATCGCCCAAGGCAAACTGCAAAGTGTGGATCCCATAATTTTTAAAAACCTTAAGTTCGGGGCACCTGGGTGGCGCAGTCGGTTAAGCATCCGACTTCAGCCAGGTCACGATCTCGCGGTCCGGGAGTTCGAGCCCCGCGTCAGGCTCTGGGCTGATGGCTCAGAGCCTGGAGCCTGTTTCCGATTCTGTGTCTCCCTCTCTCTCTGCCCCTCCCCCGTTCATGCTCTGTCTCTCTCTGTCCCAAAAATAAATAAACGTTGAAAAAAAAAAAATTTAAAAAAAAAACAAAAAAACCTTAAGTTCCTTCCATTCTTTTTTTAAAAAAATTAAATATATTTATTTAAATTCAAGTTAGTTAACATATAGTATAGTAATGGTTTCAGGAGTAGAACCTAGTGATTCATCTCTTACATCTAATACCCAGTGCTCATCCCAACAAGTGCCCTCCCTAATGCCCACCAGTCATTTAGCTAATCCCCCCCACCTCCCGTCCAGCAACCCCCTGTTTGTTCTCTGTGTTTAAGAGTCTCTTATGGTTTGCCTCCCTCTGTTTTTACCTTATTTTTCCTTCCCTTCACCTATGTTCGTCTGTTGTGTTTCTTAAATTCCATGTATCAGTGACGTCATATGATTTTTGTCTTTCTCTGATTGACTTATGTCGCTTAGCATAATACACTCTAGTGTTGTCGCAAATGGCAGGATTTCATTCTTTTTGATTGCTGAGTAGTATCCCATTGAATATATACACCACATCTTCTTTATCCATTCATCCATCGATGGACATTTGGGCTCTTTCCATACTTTGGCTATGTCGATAGTGCTACTAAAAACATTGGGGTGCGCGCGCCCCTTTGAAACAGCACACCTGTATCCCTTGGATAAATGCCTAGTAGTGTAATTGCTGGATCTTGGGGTAGTTCTATTTTTAATTTTTTGAGGAATCTCCATGCTGTTTTCCAGAGTGGCTGCACCAGTTTGCATTCTCATCGGCAGTGCAGAAGGGTTCATTCCCCTTTCTTCGCATCCTCACCAACATTTGTTTTTTCCTGAGTTAATTTTAGCCATTCTGATGGGTGTGAGGTGATCTCCCATTGTGGTTTTGATTTGTATTTCCCTGATGATCAGTGATGTTGAGCATCTTGTCATGTGTCCGTTAGCCATCTGGATGTCTTCTTTGGAAAAGTGTCTGTTCATATCTTCTGCCCATTTCTCCATTGGATTATTTGTTTTTTGGGTATTGAGTTTGATAAGTTCTTTATAGATTTTGGATACTAACCCTTTATCTGATAATGTCATTTGCAAATATCTTCTCCCATACAAAGGTTTCCTTTTAGTTTTGTTGGTTGTGTTCTTAACACATGCCCCTCCTCATCAAAGAAAACCAACAATTACCCACAATAACAACAAAACATTCTTTATCTGCCCCCATGATCCCAAGTTCAAGAGAATGGTGCTGCCTGAAGGTCTGAAGGTGTGCCAGGAGGCACCCCACTCTCACATCCTTTTCTACCCTTTGCAGCCAAACTTCTGGAAAGAATTGTTGCATTCACGACCTCCTCCAGCCACGGTACAGTGGTCTCCATCCCCACTGAGCCTTGACACTCCCTGGCGACATCACCTGCCTCCTCCTGACTGCTCGCTGCAGTGGACGCTTGCCCATTCTGATCTCCGCTGACCTTGTAGCCACACATGACCTGCTGCCACCCCTCCTCATTGCATTTCCAACACACACACTCTTTTTAAAGCATGCTTTAAAGAGCAGTTTATTTGTTTTAAATGTTTATTTTTGAGAAAGGGGGAGGGGGAGGGGAACGAGGCAGAGAGGGAGCTCTGTGCTGACAGCAGAGAGCCTGATATGGGGCTCAAACTCACAAACCATGAGATCATGGCCTGAGCTGAAGTAGGATGCACTTAACCAACTGAGCCATCCAGGCGCCCCTAAAAAGCGTTTTAAAGGATGCCTTTTATAGGGGCTCCAGGGTAGCTCAGTTGGTTGAACGTCTTGACTTTGGCTCAGGTCATGATCTCACGGTTCAAGGGTTCAAGCCCCGCATTGGGCTTTGTGCTGGCAGCTCGGAGCCTGGAGCCTGCTTCAGATTCTTTGTCTCCCTTTATCTCTGCCCCTCCCTTGCTTGCACTCTTACACTCTCTCTCTCTCTCTCTCTCTCTCTCAAAAAATAAATAAACATTAAAAAAAAATGCTTTTTATATTCTTTAGCTCCTCTGGCTGGTTCTTCTCCCCCCACCTCCTGGGCTTCTTTCTTTCCCATCCTTTAAATTTTGCTTTGGAATGCATGAACGATGTGCCGGAGGTCAGGAGAGTTGGACACAAGGTTTTTGTGGAGGGTCTGGCCTCTCCAGCAAATTTTGTCCCTTGCCTGGTGCATCGAGGACCCGGTAGCCTAGAAGGGTTCTGTGCCCCCAGAGAGTTCTCGACTGTCACACTGCAGGTCAAGAAATGGCCGTGAGGAAGGTTCTGGGCTTTGGAGCTCTTCTCTGCAGGTTTTGAGGGCTTTAAGCTTGAGGCTCTTGCTGGAGGCAGGTCCTTCAGAGGCCTGGTTTGACGGGAGGCAGAGCACCACAGAAGAAAGAGCTTGCATCTGTAGTCAGACAGGGCCGGTTCAGGTCCAAGCTTCTCCTGTCCCTCAGGTGACCTGGGACAAGCTTCAAGCTCCAGCTTTTCTCTTCTGTAAAGTGGGGATGATAATGTCTGGCAGACAGGCTGTGAGGACTAAAAGGCTGTGGTAGAAAAGGAGGCATCCAGAGTGTGACCGCCCTTGGTGGATGGCCACTAAACTGGTCTAGGCCAGCCTCTGGGGCAGAGGACAGACCCGGCAACTCCTAAGCTTGAAAAAACAGAAAAGTTTGGAAGGAATCTTCCACACAGAAAAGAAGCTGTGCCCCCCCTGGAGGGGGTGTTCATTCAGTCCGCAAATATGAATGAATGAACAAGTGAATGAATGAAGACTGGTGGGGCCAGCGGCGGGAGCCGGGGGGGAAGGACGCCCCTGTGAGGGTAGTACCCCCTGGCTCTTTCTGGTGCTCTGCACACTTGTGTTTGTTTAGTCTGCTCTTCCTGAGACAGAATGAGCTTTTTTTTTAAGATTTTTTTTTAACGTTTATTCATTTTTTTGGTGGAAAGAGACAGAGCGTGAGTGGAGGCGGGCAGAGAGAGAGGGAGACACAGAATCCCAAGCAGCTCCAGGCTCTGAGCTGTCAGCAGACAGCCCAATGCGGGGCTCAAACACACGGACTGTGAGATCATGACCTGAGCCAAAGTCGGCCGCTTAACCAACTGAGCCACCCAGGCACCCTGAGAACAAAGTTCTTGAGATTGTGGGCTGTGTGTGTCGTGACCTTTCCTGTCCTCTGGCCAGCACTTGGCACACAGCAGGTGGCTGGAATAGGTGTGGCCTCTCCCTAGATAAGACATCCTGGGCAGGGTGGGGATGGGGTGCCAAAATCCTGGTCGTGGGAAAGAGAAGAGGAATGAAGTCCTCGGACCCTGCCCCTGTCCAAACACACACAACTGGGATGCGGGCAGTAAAGTAGTGGCTGGACTTCTGTGCCGCTCAGAGGCCAGGGTCAAGTTTGCTTCCTTCAGCCCTGGAGTCTCCGAGGATGAGATGATAAAAGGCCTACTTTTAGAGAGAGACCAAATGAGGTGGATGACGTCGGCGTTGTGACGTGGTGTTAGGCTTCTGTTGACCTGGTGATACCTCGGGTAACTGACACTGCAGATAAGGGGGTAGGGGGACTACTGCTGTTGCTGTAATTACCATTAATGTCAAGTGTATCTCCCAAAACCTCTGGAGTTCTTTTGAGTTTCAGGGAGGGGTGGGGGGGGAGGGCTGGAGTCTGGGAGCCATCTCCTCGGCAGGATTCGTCACTGTGGGCCTGGGGTGTTCCTGTGACCCGCAGAGCCTAAAGCAGTGGGCAGGAGAGAATTACAGGTGGAAGGACCCCTGGTCAGCTTTCCCTGCCTGCCCTGTGCAGAGACGCTGTGGGGAGGTAACCCAAAGGTGCCTACCGGGGCAGATTTTCTGCTTGGATTGTGCCTTGCCAGGCTGATGGCGTTTCCTGTGGACATACCAGGGACCTGCTGGTGGATGGAGGGGAGGCAGGTGGTCATATGGAACCCAGGACGATCACAGCGCACCAGCCAGAGCTATAAAAGGACCCAGAGGAGACCCTCAACTAGGGCACCCTCTGCCGGTCTAAGGGAAACACGGTGCTTGTGGGAGGGCGTCTCAGGGGACTTGGGAACGTTACATTCGGAACAGAAGAGACCTGAGAGCCTCTATCTTTAGACGCTGCATTCCAGTAGATAAACTTGAGAGTAGTAACCTCACATGGATCTTTTATCTTTCTATCTGCAGCTCCCGGTTTCTGATTAGAACCACCTGTGGGGCAATGAGTTCCCTGTCCCTGCAGATGTTCAAATGTAGATGGATGGGACAACCCCTCGGGAGGTGTACTATGAAATCATTAGTGACACCGGGGACGGCGGCCCCTCCCATCGTGAGATTGCATTTGGTGGTGTGGGGGTGAGCTTTGTGGGTGCTGCAAAGCAGCCCTTTCCCTGGTGGTGACCAGTCCTTTCCTCAAAGGGCCGTTCAGGAAACAGGGGCTCCCTCTGGGCATTATTAGAGCTGGACCATGGCTGCTACCCAGCGGACCCTCCGGTACTGAGACCCCTCCATCTTTCTGCTAATGCGGCCATACCACTGATCATTCAGCCCTTTTCCTTCTCCAAGATCTTTCTCTCTTTCCTTTCACCTGCTCCACGGGCATAAGCCTTGGCCAGCTCCTTGCCTCCACACAGCCAGGCCAGGTCAAGGACAGGTGGACCCAGCATGGTTCTGGGAGAAGGGACTTTCATTTTAGGTAACCTTTAGGACCCTTCACAGTGACCTTGTCATGTTGGTAATGCTCCCTTGCCTCTGTGGGTGAGGTAGGAACGCTCAGAGCTTGAAGTTTAGGGTGAAGAAACTGCTGGGGATGCGAGGACCTAAGGCTGGAAGGGGCCCCCTCATGTCACTTCCTGGAGACACAGTCTCTGGGGCCGGGTGGGGCTGGGAAGCCAGCCTGCTGAAGGGTTAGGGACGGGGAGGGGGAGGGGGCCTGGAGCCACCTTCCAGATGTGCCCCGGGCCAGAGGCAAACCCCAGAGAGCAGCTTTTGCCACCAGCCCTGCCTCTTGCCCTGGCCAGGTGCCTTGGTGGTGTGTCTGGTCCCAGTCTCAGTGATGGCGGCATGTTGGGGAAGCACCAAGCTTGGACTTACCCAATGCCTCGGTGGAGCTGGGTGAAAGGGGTTATCAGGTCACAGTATTGAGGGGGTCTGGGCCAGGGCCTAGCACGCTCAGACTTCCAGCCACGGCCACCACGTACTTTTGTTGTGCAGGAAGATTGGCCAGCTATTTTGTCTGTCACCCTTATGCCAGCAATTTGCAGAGAAGCTGGGGTGCCTAATCTAAAGTTTATCGATCAGATGTAGTTTTTTATTTTTTTTTAATTTTTATTAAAAAAAATTTTTTTTTTTAATTTATTTTTGAGACAGAGAGAGACAGAGCATGAACGGGGAAGGGGCAGAGAGAGCGGGAGACACAGAATCCGAAGCAGGCTCCAGGCTCCGAGCTGTCAGCACAGAGCCCGACATGGGGCTCGAACTCACAGACTGCAAGATCATGACCTGAGCTGAAGTCGGACGCTCAACCGACTAAGCCACCCAGGCACCCCAACAGACGTAGTTTTTTAAAGGACGCCTGGGTGGTTCAGTGGGTTGAATGTCAGACTCTTGATTGTGGCTCAGGCCATGATCTCAGCGGTCAGGGGATCAAGCCCCGCGTTAGGCTGCACCCTGGGTGTGAAGCCTGCTTGGGATTCTGTCTCCCTCTCCTTCTGCCTCATTTGTGCTCTCTCTCTCTCAAAAAAATTAATAATAATAATAATAATAAATAAAATAAAGTAAAATAAAATAAAACCCTAGTTTTCTCTTTGAGGACTCAGAAGGTTCTGGGGGGTAATGCCAGAAACTTGCTCTGGGCTGTGCAGTGTCCTGACCAGTTGACCTTCTGGGCCAGCATTTTATCTCACCAACGCCTTAGCGTTGAGCCCCTCCCAGCCGCCCCGCCCACTCGGTGCCCGGAGCCCAGAGCTAATTCCTGGGTCCGGCGTCACACCCACCGCACCCTCCGCCGAGCTGACTTGTCCGTGCTCTGTGTCCGCAGGCTGCTGAACAGAATGTCCGCGGACGACCGGCACCTGGGCTCCAGCTGCGGCTCCTTCATCAAGACAGAGCCGTCCAGCCCGTCCTCGGGCATCGACGCCCTCAGCCACCACAGCCCCAGCGGCTCGTCCGACGCCAGCGGGGGCTTCGGCCTGGCCCTGGGCGCCCACGCCAACGGTCTGGACTCGCCGCCCATGTTCGCAGGCGCCGGGCTGGGCGGCACCCCGTGCCGCAAGAGCTACGAGGACTGTGCCAGCGGCCTCATGGAGGACTCGGCCATCAAGTGCGAGTACATGCTCAACGCCATCCCCAAGCGCCTGTGCCTCGTGTGCGGGGACATTGCCTCCGGCTACCACTACGGCGTGGCCTCCTGCGAGGCCTGCAAGGCCTTCTTCAAGAGGACCATCCAAGGTGCGTGAAGGCAGGGCAGGGGCTGGGTGGGCGCGGGCAGGGGCGCCCTTGCCTGCAGGTGCAGCGGGGAAACCCGGTGATTCCCGTCAGCTGCCGGGTCGGTCCCCGCGTGGCTACAGCAGGGGTTTGTTAGAGCCCCTTTCCTGCCTCTCAGGGTTTCTCATTCGGGATTCCCCAGGAGACTGTAACTCCAGCACTGTCTTGACACGCAGGTACTCCCCTGTGGTGCCCCAGAAAACCCCGGGAAACCCCACACAAATGCACTGTGCATGGGCCTCTCACTGGTGTGGGGAACACGGTCAAGAGCGTGTCCCTAACGAGCTGCTTTTTGGGGGAGAAAATCTGTTATTTTACCCTGCAGTTCCAGACTCCTTGCTATAGAAAGAGTTGTTGTTTTGATCTTTTAAGGGCACAAATGAAACACAAATATTTTCTCAATTGGGAAAGAGCCAGGCCATCAGAGCAAGGGAAACCCACTCACCCTGTCTGATCGCCGCATGGCCTGTCTTCAAGGGCTGTTGCAGTGCGCCTGTGTGGCAGCTGAATCGTGTTCTGATGGCCACAAGCGAGGGTGGCAGCCTCTTTCAGAGGGTATGTGAGTGATTGATTCCTATGAAGGTGTGCAAGAGCCTTGGTGGGTAGCCTCTGGAAAGTCACCCTGAGTTAAATGGGGGATGATGATGAGAACACTCTCCCAGAGCTGTTATCAAGTTCATGGCACAGGGTCCAGCCAGAGGAATGAACCTGGCACATGGTAGCCAAGGGTGTTACTGCAGGAGGCCATGGGCAGAGCACTTGGGCCATTCGTTTCGTCAGGAGTCCACTGAGCACCCACTAAGCACCAGCCATTGCTGTAGGTGCTGTTGATTGTGGATGGACAAACAGCCCCCCTCGTGCATGGAACTGAAGTGGGGTGATGCCATTCCACTGGGACAGAAACTGCAGCCAGACTGGACCAAACCCAGGGACACCTGTCCCGTCCCTTGGCCCTGCCTGGCTGTCCTCAGGGTGTCTTCCCTCCCCCCCTTTCCCATTTCATTTTTGGAAGAGTCAGGTTGAGCTTTCCTGGGATGACTCTCCGTGTCTTCGTTCAACAAATATTTGTTTAAATTTCTTGTGACTATTTATTCATTAAATTAGTTGAGGGCCTTAAGATTGGCCGTGTTTCCAGTTCTCCCTGTTAGTTGAGACGTTGTGGTGTAGTGGTTGTCCAGCAGGTTCCTGGATCAGACAGCACCATCCGTTACGGCTAGATGCCCCTGGGCATGCTGCCTCGGTTTCCCTCTGGGTTCATGTCCTTCTCGGTAAGGTGCGATGCTCTCATTCCTTCTTCACATAGAGATGTTAAAAGAAGAGTGAGTTGGTATGTACAAAGCACTTATAATATTTCCTGGTGCTTTGTAAGTGCTAAATAAATGCTTGCAGGTATGATTTTCACTTTTACCATATTACTTACGACGGTATTATTACTAAGACACACACACTTTGTTTTATCGTACATGGTAGGCTTTTGTAATTACATAGATGTAAGTAAAACGGTATATTTTGATTTAGGATTTAAATTATTTTGGCTATCTTAGTTACAGATAATAGTTATTTTTTTAAGTGAACCCTTAAAAAAAAAGGTAAAAATTCAACCAGTACCAAAGAGTGAAGCAGTTAAAATTACATTTTCCTAGAACCCCAGACTCGGGTTCTTTACACCTTCCTGAGAAGGAGCCATGATACGCACTGCTTTTAGCGAGTGTTTACGGATTGTGTTCACATCAGGCACTGTGCTAGACTCTAGCACGGTGCGCGCACACATTTCAGTCCCTGCCAGCTTCACACTCCTGAGTCTGGGAGGACACCCTGGAATCTTGGAATTTGAAAAGCACTGTGTGATTAATTGTGAGTCTCCGGCCTCAGCCAGGGTTGAAAACCTCCAGTCTGAGAGCCAGTCTGTATCATTGGATATCTGACCAATAAACATGACATGTTTCCACCAATTTAAGTCACTGAGACGGCAACTGTTTTCTTCCCAGATCAGGAAATGGTCTCGGTAAGATTTTTTAGATTCTTTGAGGTCAGCTTTTGAAAAATTGCTTTTTAGGAGACAATCCTGTTTTCTTCACTCCATGTGGTTCTTCACTGAGGGTTCTGGAGGGTTCTGGATCAGATTTTCTGAAAGTAGAGGCTGGGGCAGACTCAGAAACCCTGCTCTCCCTCCGCAGAGGCCCGGGCGCTGAGAGTGCCCTCAGCACTTCAAAAGCCCACTTGAAGGATTTGTAAACAGTCTTAATTATTTGCTCCACAAAGAGGATAATGATCTTTTCCTAGAAGTCAGAGGACAAAGAGCAGCATTTCGTGCATTCAGAGCTCAGCTGCTCTTGTCTCTTTGTCACAAGTTCTGGTTCTCCTTTAGAACCGGGAAGAGGTTTCTGTTTAGAACCCGGAAAAGTACACTGTAAAGCTGATGGTTTGCTCTAGTCATTTCATTAAGTCTTTGGTTTTGTTCTAACGTGGATTTTGACTTTGTTGTTTCTGGACATAATGGTTGTAGAAAATGTGGAAACATAGTTAAAGAATAAAGAGGAAGACCAATAATTGGACAGCCTCACAAAGACCAGCGGGTACCGTGTGAGTGTTCTGAGAGAGGTACTGGTGGGGGGCAGGAGAGAAAGACCATAGCACCTGCCCTCCAGACCCTGGCGTCTAAAGCTTAGAGCTGAGTGAGTTTGCAGGCCTAGCCTAAGGCTCCAAATCAGGGTGCAGTCCCCTAAGCGTCTGCGCATCCTGGGTGGCTCAGTCGGTTAAGTGTCTGACTTCAGCTGAGGTCATGATCTCACAGTTTGTGAGTGAGAACCCCACGTCAGGCTCCTGGCCGACAGCGCAGAGCCTGGTTGGGATTCTTTCTCTCTTCCTCTCTTTCTGCCCCTCCCCCACTCTCTCTCTAAATAAACCTGAAAAAAAAAAAATAAAGAGGATATTCAGGCCATGTTTTAAAAGCCTGATAACTTGGACTGAGGGCCTCTCATCACAGAACGATCCGATCCATTCACTAATTGATATAAATGCTTGGACAAAGCTCTAAAGTCATGCTAGCTCATATTCTGTCTCCTTAGATCCCTTCAGTCTCTCAATTCCATGCTTACATCAATATGGAAAGAAGTTTATAGAAACAAGGATGTCATGGTAGACTTGAGGAAAAAACCCTCAGACAGCTGTTCTTTTTTTTTAAGATTTTATTTTTAACCTTTACACTCAGAGTGGGGCTCGAACCCACAACCCCAAGATCAAGAGTCGCACACTCCACCGACTGAGCCAGCCAGGGACCCCCAGCCATTTCTTTTCTATAAACATTTATTGAGTACGCTCTGCGTGCTTGGCTGTGCTAGGTGGGAGCACTGTGGGGCTGGGGGAAGGGTCCGGGAGAGGTGGGCTGAGAATAGCCTACAGGCTGAAGCCTGCTTTTGTCAATCAAGTTGGATTAGGACACTGCCACACCTATTCGTTCACGTAGAACCTGGCTGCTTTGGTGCTCCAACAGCAGGATGCCACAAAGCCTAAAACATTTCCTGTCTGGCCCTTTACAGAAAAAATGTGTGCTCTCCTGCACTACAGCATTGAACAAGGTAGGTACAGTCCCTCTGTCCTTCTGGGGCTTAGGATCAAACCCCTAGTAGTGCACGTTCAGTGTTTAGTGCAACTTTGCCTGCCCGATTCTGTGTGAAAGGGAGTTTGTCGTCCATGCTGGAGATGGTGAGGACACCAAGAACAGATGAGCTTAGACGCAAAAAAGGCACCTTCCCGAAGGGACCCAGTGGCTCCACAGCTAAGGAGATAATCCTCAACCTGACCGAATTTACTAGCATATCTAAGGGGGAAAAAAAATGTGCTCATCAAAGAGGATTGATCAGCCCCCTACCCACCCCCCCCCCCAGGCGTGGAAAAAGGAGGCAGACTTTGACAAAGGCACCACTCCTACCAAAAGGGAGTCAGCCTGGGGACAGACTGATGTCATTAAACATTCAGTTGATGTGATTAACATCTTTCTGATTATGATCTAGTCACCCCCCCTCCCCGCCCCCCCAGGTCTTCTGCTTAGAGTGATCTTGTAGGTTAGGCACATCAGTTTCCCTTTGTACTTGAATGTGTATCCCTGGGCTTATATGTCAGGTTTTGGAATTTGGCCAATGTGAGTCTGGCCCTGAGAGATGGAGCTCCTTTCTGGACTATGATACTGACCTCACAGTAATGAAAACCTTTGTAATGAGTACCAAACTGATGAAGTGGCCTTTTAGGGAGCCACCTGGGGGACTTTTCCAAGACATATCCCCAAACCTTGACCCTGTCACCCTGCCTCCTGTTCCATTGGGAAACTGGAAGCCCTCGATGGGAATGTCCTCAGTTGTTGCCAGCCGAACTACCCACTGCCCCTTGCAAGGGATGGTCTCCTGCCCCAGGCTCTGGGTGAATCCATCCCCGCCCCACTTCTGGAGACCCTCCTACCCACTATCTCCTCTCTTTTACCCTCTCACTTCCTAGCCTCCTCCCTTCTGCATTGAAATACTTGTGGTATCTGCAATCTAAGACAAAGAAAACAAAACGATACCCACACCCTCTCAACTTCCAGCTTCCAGCCCCCCTTTCCCTTTCTCTTCTCAGTTCATGACCCGCTTTACTGCCCTGTATCTGTATCTGCTCCTGCCTGGGCTTGTGATGAATGAGTCCCAGTTCAGCCTCCCCGTTGCGCTCCAGAGCCTTCAGCACCTACAAAACATTTCCACTTGGATGTTCTGGAAGCACCCAAACGCAACAAGTCCTACCTGCCCTTAGACGTCTCTCCTTGTGTCCCAGTTGTCGGTTCCCTGGTGTGCAGGCCAGAAGTGGGTCTTAACCCGGAACTCGACTTCCTGCCCCCCATCCCAGACCAACGTCCCCACAGTCGTGTCCAGTTCCATCTCCTTCCTTCATGTCCGTTGGCCTAATGCGTCTCTCTGTTCGCCTTGCTCTGTTCCGGGCCACCACCGACCACTGTGGCTTCTAGTCTGGTCTCCTGGCTGCCAGGATCGCCCCTTCCCAGTCTGTTTTCTTCTGTGCTGCCTGGGAGACCTTTCTGAACCAATGTCTGAACGTGTCCGTCTCCTGTCTTGCTTATGGGTAAGCCATGGCTCCAGAGCGTGATTGAGGATGTCCTCGGGGATTGCCCCACATTGTCCTGGTAACTTTATCCCCTGCCATGCTCCCTAGTGGGCTGCGGGTCCGCCTGACTGCTCTGTTTTCCAGTTCCCAGACCTCGTCACACACCATCACTTTCTAGACTTTGTATACATTCTTCTCCTTACTCTGCCTCCCCGAACCTCCAGGCCCTACTTTTGTCCTTAGGTCTCCAGATAGCTGGCGTTTCCTCTGGGGAAGCCTTTTTCCACTTCCGAGCCCTCTCATCTGACATAGATAGTGCCCCTCCTGGGTGCTCCTGGATACCTTCTGCCAGCACATCGACAACAGTTACCATACTGCATGGTTCTTGCTATGATCTGACTGGGTCCCCAAGGAGACGCTAAGTTCCTAGGGAACAGGGGTTACGTTTTCTTTGATTTTCACCAAACCCCATGTTCTCCCACAGTGCCTGGTGGAAGTTCTCCGTGTGTCCACATGGAAGGTGGTCCCCCCAAAGCGATCCCCCGTATTCCCCACAAGGACAAACTAGTTTGGCCAGTTTGCCTATGGAAACTTGCAGGGACCTAGATAAAATAGTCAAATGTCTACTTAAAACAATGTGTTAATTTTAGTTATACTTGTATACTTCAAATCACATTATGTAAGGGGCGCCTGGGTGGCGCAGTCGGTTAAGCGTCCGACTTCAGCCAGGTCACGATCTCGCAGTCCGTGAGTTCGAGCCCCGCGTCAGGCTCTGGGCTGATGGCTCAGAGCCTGGAGCCTGTTTCCAATTCTGTGTCTCCCTCTCTCTCTGCCCCTCCCCCGTTCATGCTCTGTCTCTCTCTGTCCCAAAAATAAATAAATGTTGAAAAAAAAAATTAAAAAAAAAAAAAAAAAAAATCACATTATGTAAAAATACCGTAATTTTTGAAAAACTTTTTTCTACTCACGTTTTGCTTTTTTAAATATTTTATTATTTTTTTTAATGTTCATTTTTTATTTTTGAGAGAGACAGCATGAGCAGGGGAGAGGCAGAGAGACAAGGCGATACAGAATCTGAAGCAGGCTCCAGGCTCTGACGTGTCAGCACAGAGCCCGACACAGCTTGAACTCACAGACAGCGAGATCATGACCTAAGCCTAAGTCGGACGCTTAACTGACTGAGCCACCCAGGCACCCCTCTGTTCACATTTTGTGAAGCGAAGTTATCAAACTTGTCACACAGACCTTTGACTAAACTGTCTTTGCCTTTTCTAGGGCCACTTCCTGAGTCATTCAACAGTGTTTCAGAGCACCCTGTCTTTACTCCTGTCTTAGTTACTTAAAACTTTAGGAGTATGTGTGTGCTTCTAAAAATGTCATTTTGGAGCTGTAAGTATAGTTGCTAGACCATCAGAGCAGTTCTTTTCTATTTGTGTCGATGTATAAGCACGATTTCCACAGTGTATGAGGTACTCGACTGCTTTTGACACTCAACATGTGAGGTCAGATTCCCGGGAATAACTAAATTTGTGTGAAGTCTCTTTACCCCCTTGTTACTGATTCAGTTGAATGATGAGCATTGATTGAGGTCTTGGAGCAGTTGGTCGATATAAGGTGGTGGACATAGCACCTCTGTTCTGAGATGTCACAAAGTCTCAGATATTAAGTGACTTCTTTTCTAAAGGACAGTGTTTGGGGGACACGCCTGCCTTACGCTTGAGCTTATGAAGCCGTTAACTCAGTTCTTTGTTGAATATTGGTTGAGTCGCAACCACCGTATTGGGAGCTGGGTTGAGAGTGGATCAAGGGCCCCTACCCCGTGGGGTTGCTGTCTGGGGGAAGACAGACAGAAAACACGATAGTGGGTAAAGATGCATCATGACAGACTTGAGGCAGGTGCTGTGAAAGAGAAGAGCCAATGATGAGACGAGAGGGGTCTAATTTAGACAGAAGATCGGGAAGGCCATGCTGAGAAGATGACTTCTAAGATAAGGCAAAGCATGTGGAAGAATCCTGGGGCCAGCGCTCCAGGTGGAGGAAACAGCTGATGTGCTTAAGGACCAGAAAGAGAGCCAGTGTGGCTGGTGAGAGTGAGGGAGACAGGGAAGGAGATGGGGCTGGGGAGGGGAGGCTGGCCAAGTCCCGGGTCTGGGTGGTGGGGGGAGGCTTGGTGCATGCTGTACTTGGATTTTCTTCTGGGAGTGGAAGCCACTGATGAATAAGTGAACGCACATTGCTGAGGGGAGGGTAAAGCCACCCTGTAGCCCTCCCTACGCCCCCAGGGCATGAGGCCAACTTAGCAGGTCACCAGGAGGCCCCTGGAGCAGCTCCTGGGTCTGTGACTTCAGATGAGAGCAAGTAAGAAAGAAGGCCTGGCAGGCGCTGCTTCTGTTTGTTCACCAGGGGCCCAGATGCAGACTTGGAAGGAAACTCCCCAAGGAAGGGGCAGGGAGATGATTGATGGGTTATCCTGCCTTGGACCACCTCCAGGCCTTTTGTCCTGGAGAATGAGGCTGGGGATCCCACGGGACACGAGGCAAGGGGGCTGCAGAGACAGAGCTAGGAGTGAGTGGGGGTCGGGACCAGGTCGCTATTCCAGCCCGGCTACTGACCAGCCGGCTGACCTTGGGCAGGGACTTGTGTCGTCTGGTCTCAGTTTCCTCATCTGTACGAAAAGAGTCAATGAAACCTGCAAACAGTTTGCTGTCTGCAGGGCACTGGGGGAAATGAGAGAAAGACCACATCACAGCCAGAGTGCAAGTCAGGTGAGACAGAGC
Source organism: Lynx canadensis (assembly GCF_007474595.2). Lineage (NCBI taxonomy): Eukaryota > Metazoa > Chordata > Mammalia > Carnivora > Felidae > Lynx > Lynx canadensis. The sequence continues at coordinate 121,160,747 of NC_044308.2, forward strand.
CTGGGGGTGGGTGGGTGGGTGGAGGGCATCTCCTACGAATTCCATGCAAACAGGAGGGAAAGGTGAGCATGCCTGGCAGAAAGAACAGGAGTCGGGGGCCCAGAGGAGCAGATGTGCTCTGCTGGGGGGCGGGGCGGGGGGGGGGCTCTGTGGCAGAGGACGGGCTGGTGGGGAAAGCAGCGGGAGGCTGGATGGCACAGGCTTCGGAGGCTTTGTGAAGGAAGAGTATGGAGTAACACCAAGATTCGAGGGTGTGTGACCGGTCTTAGAATCCCAATTTGACAATTTCTTTCTTGGTCTTCTTGGTAAAGTTACATAGTTTCTCTGGGCTTTAATTTCCCAGTCAATGAAATGGGAGTAATGGGGCTGATAAGCAGTTCTGGTGCCGGAACGTCATTGCAGATTGCAGACATCAAATGAGTCATGCACGTGAAGTTTTTAGTTTAGTGCCTGGCATATAACTCTTAAATAGATAATAATTGTTTTTGCTGCTTGTGCTTGGCAACAGGAAGCCAGTGAAGGTTTTTGAGCAGAGAATTAATGAGATCTCATTTTAGCAAGTTAATTCTGGCAAGGTAATTCGGGGAAGATGGTCTGGACGTGGGAGAGTCTAGGGGCAGGCAGTCCGGTTAGGAAGCGGATTCTCATAGCCCATCCATTTGGAGGCATCCAAGCCAGCAGTGGCAGAAGGGTTAAAAGGAGAGGTTGGACTTGAGAAACTTCTGGAAGTGGATTCAGTATAAAATGAACAGTGGCTGGATTGAGACTGCCCCTTAGGTTTCAAATTTAGGCTGCTAGGGGGCTGGCGAGGTTATTTGACGGCAAGGAAACCAAGAAAGAAGAATATTCCTAGTGGGAGAAGGATAGGCCGGGAGCAAGGGGTTGGGACAATGGACAAAGTTTGGGACATGTTGAGTTTGATCAGTTCACAGGTTTTACTCTAGAGAGTTGGAACTCTGGGCCTAGGGCTCCAGAGTGTTAGCTGAGTGGGGTTTGGGGATCTAATGAGATCCTCTAGAGCAGTGGCTCTCAAAGTGTGGTCCCCAGAGGAGAAGCACCTGGGAGCCTGCTGGAAATGCAAATTTCCAGCCCCACCCAGGTTGCTAATCTGAGACTGTGGGGGGTGGGGCAAAGCCATCTGATGCAACATGCCCTCCAGGGGAGTTTTTTCTAGAGAAAGCTTTTCTGAAGGAGAGGGGCCAGGGGTGGGGGTGGGGGTGGGGGCAAGAGGAAGGACCTAGTGAAGGGAAAGGAAGTAAGAGCCTTGGAAGGAGACTGAGAAGTACCATCTTGCGTCGGTTTCAACATGCACTGCTCCCCCCCCCCCCCCCCCCCCGCCCCAACCTCTCTGAATTGGGCTATGTGCTGGTTACTCCATGTGGTTGACCCTGCCCTCACATGCACATCAGAACTTGCAGAAAGGGGCCAGTGACCTGGGAGGTAACCCCCGAGATGATAATGGACATTCTTCAGAAGCACAGCATGGTTGGCTCCCTTATTGGCAGAGAGGACGATTCTGTGGGAAAACACAAAAACAATGACTTTGATCAAGAATCTTTCAGGAGAATTGCACTTGGAGAAGTTTTAGTGACACCTTTGATTTGTTTTTCTTCTATTTTCTCTTCCGTGTATGCACAAGGATGCTGTACGATCATATCTCTAAGTATATCTCAAAGAGATCTTTTCATGCGAACACACACGGAAATGCTAGTGGCAAGGAAGCACAGTTGTAGTTTGATTGGCAGAATTGCTTCCTTTCTTGATGCTACATAGAATAATGATGCACTCTTACCACCAGAAGCACCTTGGCGTCAATGTGGTGAATAGAGAACTGATCCGAGACCTCGTAAGAGTCCCTGCAGAGGGAAGGGAGATGAAATCTTAAGAGCTAGGTGTTCTCTGCATTGGGAAGGACCAGGATAGGGGGCCTGGAACAGGCTGTTGGATTTGACAACTGACGGATCACTGCTGAGTTCTAGGATTCTCTAAGTGGAGGTTTTGCTTTCAATTTATTTGCTTTTTTTTTTTTTTTTTAAGTTTCTTTATTCATTTTGGGAGAGAGAGAGAGAGAGCACACTCGTGCACTGGAGGGGCAGAGAGAGAGAGAGAGAGAAGGAGAGAGAGGATCCCAAGCAGGCTTTGCATCAGCAAGGAGCCTGACGCAGGGCTTGAACCCACAAACCAGAAGATCACAACGTGAGCCGAAATCAAGAGTTGGATGCTCAACCACCTGAGCCACCTGGGCACCCCATCAATTTATTTGCTTTGTACTTGAGATACAAAAGTGAGAGAGACCCAGTAACCTCTATCCCCAGGAAGCACGTAGCTCAGAAGGAGGACAACACACAAAATCCTGATTCTGCAACACCCAGCTGGCTGCTTCAAGTGGAAGGTGGCGGGTGTGACCTATGAGGGCAAACAGGAAGGAGCTTGTGAACCTACCCAGGGCAGAAGGGAAGAGGGTATCATGAGCTGAGGTTCAAGGTTGTGGGAGAATTTACCAGGAAGGGTTTCAGGTGGAGGGAGGTAGGCGAGGGATCGGAGGCCCCAAAGGTATTAGTGGAACCTACCACCTTAGGGCCCAGGTTGAGGAAAATGAGGACAGACAGGTCAGAGTTGGCCAGATCATAACGAGCCTGGTAGGCTTTGCCCTGGAGGTTAGATTTCATTCTTTATGTGATAAGGAGCTGTTGGACAATTTCTTAAACTTAATTCTTAAGGTAACTTTTAGCTTTTTATCAAAGCAATGTGTGCACGCAGTTTAAAAAAGTATGATGGAAATGTAAGTAAGTCTCCTAATGAAAAGTGACAGTCCTTGGCCCTTCACATATATTCTCTTTCCTCCCTTCATGATCCAAAGTTAGCCCTTTAAGAAAAACTTTCTTCTAGCGTTTATCTTCTTAGTTGCTAATGTGATTTTACAGCCATGTTTACTGAGTTGGCAATTTGGGCATTATTTCTTGACTTCCTGTTATGGACAATGAAGAATTTGTTCCAATTATACAACCCATCCAACCACACACATTTCCAATCTTCCCATTGTCAGAATACGGTTACCTCACAATTTTTGGTTAAATGTCTTTGCTTCCTGCTAGTCCTTTCTCCATTTGTCCTTGACTCTTCCCCTGGGTTGGATCCCCTGTTTTCTGGGTTCTGCCTCTTCCTCTTTTTGCTTCCTCCATTTTGGGGGGAGCACGTGCTGGAAAGGCGCAGGGGAGGTAAAATTGTTGATGCCTTGGAAGCAGGGAAATATCCTTACTCATTCCTTCACCTCACCCCCGAGATTTCTATCTTGGCTTGGTATAAAATTCTGGCTTTAAGTGATTCCACCCCACCACCCCCGCCCTCCCCCATGACAGTGTTGCTCCTTTTCTTAGTTTCTGGTGCTGTCGTCAAGAAGTTGGAGTCATTTAGAGACTGTATATAGAGACCTCATACTTCCGCACACGGTTCTGGGTGCTGGGGAAACTTCAGTGAACAAAGCAGATAAATAAATGAAGTCACATGATGAGTGCCAAAGCGAAAAAAAGTGGCGATGCGCACAGGGGTGTGTGTGTGTGTGTGTGTGTGTGTGTGTGTTTCGGACTTTTTCCCCTTATGGTTTCAGATATGGTGGCCGGTCTTATTCTCGATCCTCCGTATTTGACTTGTTTTTTGTTACTCTCCCGGAAAAATTTTAGACTCTTTTCTTTCTTTGCCCTCTCTGGTTGAAATTTTACGACGCAAGCCTCTGTTGTGTGTTGTAGGTCTTTTTATTATTTATTTTTTCATGTTTTTGTTTTGAGATCATTGAAGAGTCACACCCAGTTTTAAGAAATGATGCAGAGAGATCCCGAATACCTTTCACCCAGTTTGCCCTGAAGGTAACATCTTGCGTAACTACAGTACAGTATCACAATCAGCAATTGCCATTGATGGAATCTGCCCACCTTATTCAGATTTTACCGGTTGTACACACTCTGAGTGTGTGTGTGTGTAGTTTATGCAGTTGTATCACTTCATGGACGCCTGTGACCATCCCACAGTCAAGATACAGAAGAGCTTTGGTTTTACCCTTTTATACCATGACCACCGCCCCTGCTCTCCTCTCCCTGACCCCTGGCAGCTACTCATTTGTTCTTCACCTCTGTAATTTTATCCAGATCTTTATTCACTTATTCTGCTGGGCTTTCAGCAGGACTTTTTGTCTGTAAACTCATATTCTTCAGGTCTTAGAAATTTCCACCCTCCACCCCCTCCCTCCCTTCTTCAGTTTCTGCCTTCATGACGACCTCCTGTCCCACCTTTTTCTCTTTTAAAAACTTGTGATGGTTGATGCGGAGCTTCTAGCATCCGTTGTCTAATTCTTACATCTTTTCTAGTCTCTCGTCCATTTCTTGGATTTTTTTGTTCTGTTCTGGAGTAGCAGCTCCTCAGCTCTTCTGAATCTTTTGTGACTTTCATATTTTTCATTTCTAGGAGCTCCATTTTATACATTTTAAACTTTTTATTGCATGCTGTTCTTGTTTCATGAATGCAGTGTGTTTTTTTTTTTTCTTCTCAAGTTGATAGTATGTTGATTATTGCTTTGTGAGGTTTAAAAATGTATTTGTAATCCTCGGCTGTCTGTCTTAAATGCAAATAGGGATAAAGAGGGTAGAAGGAGCATTCCTTCTGTTGATCTTCATCTGCTGGACTTCTTTCTGATGCTGTGCATTCTCCCAGAGAAGAACCCTACAAATTCCTATCTTGGGGTGGGGTGTGGAGTGTGCAGACTGCTAGGATTCAGGGAGTGGGCTTGGGGTGGGCTGGGTGGTCCCACTGTTCAGGCATCCTAGTTTTAGCTTCAGCTTCCCTTCTGCCTGAAGTAGAGTGGGTCCTTGAGTCCAGAACTTAACTTGCTCACAGCCTCCAGAGATGAAGCTGGCTTCTCTTGGGTGGGTTGTGGAGGACTCCTAGATGGCCGCGTGGAATGGTAGCCAAGTCCTCCCAGCAAATTCCCCAGTTTGTGGCCCCAAAGCCCACCACATCTTCTGCCGTATCTCGAGCCTTCGGTGCCTGAGGCTTTCTGAGGCTCTGCAGTACAAATGGCTTGTCATCTAGATACTACACTTGATCTTAGCCCAAAGGCGGAGAAGCGATGGCTTGTCATCTTTGGCTATTCTGGGTTTTACTTTGTCCATTCTCCTGTGGCACTTCCCGCCCCATGCTGCCATTTATCCGGCTGTGGGATGTGTGTGCAGACAGGGGGTGTGCCATGATGGAGTTTTGCACAGAAAGATTATTAACGTCCCTCCAGGGGCAGTGTGGGGGTCAGACTGGAAAGGGAACTAGAGACAGAGGAGGCTAGTGCCTGGAGGTGAGTGTGGGGACTGATGAGCTGTGGCCATAGGGGAAGGAGGGACAAAATGTGAATGAAGTAGGATGAGAAGGACCTTAAAGGAATAAAGGAGAGGGAAGAATCCAGGATGCGCCTCAGTTTCTGATCTAGGTGGGGATGGGGGTAGGGGCGGTTTAGTGATTGTTTTGCTGAGACAAGGAGCACAATGAGAGGAGTCGGCTGGGTAAGGATGGGTTCAGCTGAGGAGGTGTGAGGAACCGTAGGGACTTGCAGGTGGAAATATCCAGCAGGCAGATGGATGAAAGGGTGTGAGCACAGGCCCTGCCTCTTGCTGCTCATCCTTACCAAGTACGTGATAGCCCAGGCCAGTGGCACGAATGAGATCATGGAGCTAGGAGGTAAGGAAGAGGGAAGGGTGGACAGTTGAGGACAGTGGGCCCCACAGAAGGAGATGGCCTGTGTCCCCCAGAAGTGAGATAGATAGGGAAGTGGAGCCAAGTGACTGCTGGCCCAGCCCTTCCACGGCAGTGACCTAAAATGGCGGGCATTCGGGCTCCGATGTTAGCCAGCGGCCTCTGAGACATGCGTCCCCCAGGAGCCCCCTGTCTAAGCTCTGCGGCCCCAGCCCTGAGCCCCTGAGCCCCGGGAGAGGACTGCCCACTCCCTGCAGCTGTTCAGAGACAGCTGATGGTGACGCCCTTGGGGTTTCCTTCCTGGGGCACAGGATCAAAGGAGCTGATGGTGGGGATTTCCCCTCTGCCTCGAGGCCAGAGGTCACGCAGAAGTCCAGGTCAGGCTCTGAGCATTCCTTCCTCCCTTCCGTACCACAAGTGCGGAGGCACCAACTCGGAGGTCGCCAGTCTTAGTGTTCTTAAATGTCAGAATGGGTGGCTGGCCTCACGTCAAAGACGTACCCGGAGTCTTCTGCTGAATTTACCCTGGCAGCACTGCCTGCGTGTACAAATAAGCACCGCAGCCTTGAGTCCTTGCTTGCCCACACATTGACTCTGCTGAGCCCTGTGCGTGCTTTCTGTCCCTGTATCACGCAACTTTGTAAGACGGGCATGTGCTATATGCCCATTTTACAGATGAGGAAGTGGGCCCAGAGAGGTTAGGTGACCTGAAGTAGTGTCTGCCTGTGCCTGTCCTGGGCACACTCCTGTGTTAGAACTCTGAGTTGATGCTAGTCATTGGCTAGGTCCTTGTCCTATGAGGGCCCACCTCCAAACCTGCCATGCTTCAGCTGGTGGTGAGTGTGTGTGTGTGTGTGTGTTCCACAGATGCCCCTCCCTGGCTCCTGAGCTCTCCTAGACTGCCCTCCAGAGACCACAGAAATTCTGATGAATTAATCTCATCACTTTATCAAGGAGGCACTTACAGAAATTACAAGGCAAGGCCAACAGCCTGGCTTTCTGGCGGCCAGCCGCTAGGGCCATAAAACAAATTGAAAGGAACAAAAATAAATAAATAAAATCAGAACTCTCTCTCTTGCACGCGCACGCGCAGGGTCAGGAACACCGTTCTATCCTTGTTGTTAATGCTCAACCCTCTTGTCCTGGGAGAGCACCAGTGCCAAATCGCAGGCATTTCTTGACCCCCCGCTGGAGCGACAGCCCCTCCAAACCCGGGATCGGTCCTCCTTCAAGGGATGACAGGTTGGCTGTGCAGCCGAGACCAGTGAAGGTGAACGGCTAGCAGCATGCAAGTGGCGTCCCGAGGCTGCGTGAGTTGCCTTGCCAGGTGAACGCAGGGCCGCCACGGGCCCTGTGAGCTCACTGCACAGTGGTTCCGAGCAAGACTGGAGCCAGACCATCTGGGTTCAAGTCCTTGCTCTGACTCATCCTGGACTCTGCTCTCATCTATAAGGTGGAGGAAAAGATGTTTACCTCCCAGAGTTGTTGGGAAAATTAAAGGTGCAGTATGTGAAAAGCACACCAATAGCTGCTTCATGGGAAGCACCTGTTAGTGTTGGCTCTCGGCGTGTACTGAGCGCCTCCTGTGTGTGCCGAGCGCCTGGACTCCAGAGGAGCTGGTCTAGGAGTCAGGTGACGGTGAGGAGTAGCACCTGTATCCATGGGACCTGGAGGTGTAGACGGGCCAGGTGAGGTGGTGGAGGGAGCTTACTGGGGTTGCTCTAAGCAGCTGGAACAAAGGCCTGGAAGCCTGTGTTATCACTGAGTTCCAGGAACTGATGATTATGCGGGACAGTGGGGGGGGGGGGGGATATTGAGGCTGGAGAGAGAGGGGTGGGGGTGGGATGGTGGCAGGGACCAAACTCTACAGAGCCTCCTAAGCCAAGATAGACTTGGATGAATTAATTCATATTTGTGTTTTTCTCCTGTTTACTGTGCTTCTGGAAATACTGAAATTATTTGCCAAGAAGCCACACAAGCCAGAGTGACCTAAGAAATGGTTAGGGCTGGATAAGAGGGGAGGGGCTCACAGAATCCTTATCCCTTCCCCTTCCTGCCCTCTCCCACCCTGCTGCACCGAGGGGGACTTTTAGACCCTCCTCCCTGCCCAGCAAGAAATGGGAGGGAGAAAGGTGATAAGGTGATGGCGGCTGGAATTCAGAGAGAGGTGCGTAGAGAGATGGAGATCTATGGTGCCCCAGGCAAGTCATGTCTCCTCCCCAGTACTAAATGAGGCTGAGAATACTCAGCAAGCTCTTGTGAGCCCTCACCTTGTAATCGGGGGCGCTACAATTTTATGACTTCAGAGCCCTTTGTCAGGGGCACAGCTTGGTTCCTGCTGGCTCTCAGAAAATCCAACGGTCAGTATTTTCCATAGGCCACAGGGGGAGGCTGAGGCACAGGGATTCTGAAAGACAGCACCCTCCCAACTTCCTCCAGACCACCTCAGCTGCTGGGGTGGCAACAGGGAGGGGCCTGTCTGGTTTCCCCAAGCTTCTTGTGGAGTGCAGGGGCGGCACAGGGGCTCTGTGGCCTTCAGTAACTCATTTCAGCACCCCCTAGTCTCGTTGCTGGGCCTGTGAAATGGGGCACTGGTGGGCCCACCTCCGAGGGGCCTTGTGAGGAGTGACCACCCGTGTGGATCATGCACAGGAGCAGGTGCGCAGTAAAGGCAGCTGTTGGAACTGCTAATGTGGATGGGGCTGGGGGGAGAGGGGGGATTCGGAGGCCAGGCAGGTCTGGAACTAACCTTTCAAGCTCTGTCTCAGGCCAGGAGTGACCTTTCAGAGGGTGCTCCATGCCGAGCAGTGTCCTTGCCAGGCGAGGTGGGCCCACAAGCACCCCTGCTTCGGAGGAGTGTCCCTGGGCCTGACGAGAGGGTTAGGAGGGCAGCCTTCTCCCTGCTCCCTCAGGTGGGCATCTGATGGGGGTGGGCAAGGGGAGTTTGCACTAGTCCAGAGTCTGTTCTCTGAAAACCGCAGGCTCTGGCAGGCCTCCCAGAGTTGGGACAGGGGCTGAGAAGACCAGATAAAAACAGAACAGCACTGGGTCACTGCTGCATTTTACCTTCCAATTGCCTTTCTCTCCTCTACTCCACTGGACCTCCCTTTCCTTCCCATTGCCTTTCTCTTCACATTTATAGCTACACAACGCCTATTTGTTAAGTAATTATAGGCAGGTAAGAGGACGTGGGAGAGACGCTATGCCCTGTGTTAGAAAGGCAGCCACAGCCTTTCCTGTAAAATGGGGGCAGTGTCAATACCGACCTCGCGTGATTGCCATGAGGATTCTGTCGGTGACTCATTCCACAAGTTTTTCTTGCATGGCTTCTGCATGGCAGGGGCTGATCTCGGTGTATCTGGGAGACTGAGTGGTGAACAGCACAAGCGTTTGCCTTCGAGGGGCTGACAGCCTCCTGGGAGCATGGGTCAGGTTCATGGCAGCCATTATTAGAATGCATTCAAGGGGCGAGACCAGAAAACGGTCACCAATTCCCTCTGTAGTAGGGCCATGGTTATGTAATCGGCTACGTTGAGTAGTGCTTTACTTTTTTTTTTTTTTAAAGTGAGCTCTGTGCCCAACAAGGGGCCTGAACCCAACCACCCTGAGATCAGGGGTCCCGTGCTCTGGCAGCTGAACCAGCCAGGCGCCCCAGTGCTTTAGCATTTTTAATGCCCTTGCTCCTGCTTTCACGTGGGAGATCCTACACACCGCTTTGCAGACGAGGAGACTGAGACTCAGAGGAAAGTGATTTCTCTCAAGGTCAGCAAGCGGTGGCCCGGGTGTGCAGAGAGGGACACGGAACACAGGCCCTGGGCCCGGGGGGGGGGGGGGCAGAGCTTCCAGGAGGCTTTGCCCGTGCTTTGGGGCCCCCGGCTGGAGGGCATAGGGGCTGGTGGCCTGCACTGACATTCTGGTCAGCGCAAGGAGGTGTTCTGTGCCTGGGGTAAAATGCCAGCTCAGTGGGGCCTTCAAAGCCGTGGGCTCCCCTTCTTCAAAGCTGTGGCTGCCTGGCCCACCCCGCCCTCCGGGTCTAGGATCTAAGCATTTAAGAGGGTCGGGAACATCGTGGCGGGGACCTCCGAGCACCCACCGTGGGAGCCACTGCCCTACGGAAACCTCGGGATAAGGGGCAGTCGGAGGTCCCGCTGGTCCATCTCCATCCGGCCTTTGGCTGGTGGGCGGGGCTCCGGGAGGGCACGTGGCAAGCCTGTCTGTGTCTGGTTACAGGAAACATCGAGTACAGCTGCCCGGCCACCAATGAGTGTGAGATCACGAAACGGAGGCGCAAGTCCTGCCAGGCCTGCCGCTTCATGAAATGCCTCAAAGTGGGGATGCTGAAGGAAGGTAAGAGGCCCGCACGGCCACGCCGTGCTCCGACCAAGGCCCGGGGTCCCTTCTCACTGGGCGTCTCGGACCCCTGTGTCCCTGCCCCCCGGGCGGCACAGACCGGAAAGTCTCTGCACGCATCCCAGGTGGGGCCCCTGCTCCCTGGGACGCCCCCCTTTCCTCTCTCACACGCACCCTGAACACGGGTTTACGGCCGCCTCACAGCTCCACTGCTGAGGGGGACACGGGGCAGGCATCAGAAGTTCCGCATTAAGGAGCCTCTGGAAAATCCTGACCCCACTTGGGCCCTAGAAAGCTGGCTTGGCCCTCTGGGGAAGGCCCTCCTTTTGGGGCGAGGCCCCTGGTCCACCCTGGGAGGGTAGGCTTCTCATTTTTTGGGCAACACTTCTCTGGGCTCCCCTTCATCCCCTTCCTTCTTGATCTGCTCAGATTGATGACCCTTGCCCAGGTCCATCTTGGGGGACATGTGTGTGTGCGTGTGTGTGTGTGTGTTTCTCCCCTTCTGCAACTTTCGAGGGAGCTGGTGGAAGTTCTTACACATCCCCTTTTATGGTTCTGGGCCCTGGAACCTTTCCAGAAGGGGGAGGAGGCAGGAAAAGAGGTGCGTGTTGAAGATTGTGTGATGGGGGAGGGGCTGGGAGTGAAAAGGAATGGGCTGGTCTCGAATGTAGTCCCTTCCTGAGAGGGAGCTTCTGGAAGCCCAGCGCTCCTCTCATCCTCCTCTCCTTGCATCCCTGGGGAAGAAGGCGCTAATTTAATTGATGCTTTGTCAGTAGGACAACTTGGACCTTGCCGTGTTGGGGAAATAAGAGACCTCTGGTCTCCGTCGCGTGCACCACCCCAGCTGGCCCAGCGTGCCCACCTCTAAACATGCTCCTGAAGCAGTTCCTCAACTACCCCGGTGTCTACATAGCATGTTGCCCTTTAAACCACATTTCTCGTTAGCCTCTTCATTTAACACCTTTGAGATGGTGAAGCCACTCAGTTATTTAGAAACATGCCAGCTGCTTCGTTGGGGGGGAGGGGTGGTCAAGTAAGAACAGTCTTCTTTCTAGACTAAAAGTGGGTTGTGTTAGACCTCCTGAAAGATTGTGAGTTCATTTTGATTCTACACGATTTGAGTCATACCCTTGTGTAGGGTGTGACCCGAGTTAGTGACTGACCAGGGTCCCCTGATTGCTACACCAGGCTCTTTCTGCTCCTCCAGAGCATCCTGGGGTTCACAGATGAGGAAACTGAGGCACAGAGGTCCTCAGCAGTATGCTTCAGTGCTGGCCTCTAGACTTCCTCCTCCGAGGGCTGCTGGAAGCCAGCCTAAGGGTTTCTAAGTCTTAGAGAAGCTAGCTCATAAATCCTGGGGACGGGGGCTACCGCCTTGTTCTGGAAGTTGGGCGTGAGGGCACTGGGTCAGGCCGGGGGCCAGCGGTGCATTGGCCTTTTCTGTTGTAGTTTGTGGACTCTCATTACTTACTTCACAGCATCTGGGGAACTTGGAGCAGAGGGGAGCTGCCGTGCTATTAGTATGCTCCTGAATTTTAACGATGACAGAATTGAGTCCTGTAGGGCTTGGGGCTCAAGGTCTTTCCCACCCTCAGTCTCTGCCGTTGTGTGGGGAGCTGGGCCCAGAGCCTGGAGTTTCCCCATGCTCTGTGCCATGTCTGCCCCAACCCCAGGCCACCCCACCCTCACCCCGGGATTGTGAGCTGAAGAGCGTGGGAAGGGGAAGGAGAGATGAGGGAAAAGGGAGGGACCACCACTTGAAACCCCTGCATGGTTTCTCTCTAGGGTGGCAGCAAGGGGCATCTGACACCCCTTGGGCCCAGCCTGGAGAGGCCCTTTCCAGAGCTCTGACTGGAGGAGGAGGGGCCGTCTGCAGAACCCTCCCCTCCGCCACGCCGCCCCAGTGCTGGCAGTTCTAAATCCAGAGGGGACAGGATGACACAAAGGCTCCCGGAGCGGACAAAGCCGAGTGCCTCCATTTAGTTTCTGTCCCCTGCAGTGCAGAGCCTTGGCGGGATCCTGCCATCAGAAGCTCCACGGGGACCAGCCCCCTGAGGAGGAGCATGCCTCATTGAGGAGCCTGGGCCCCTGCCAGGTGGGGGCTCTTGGCAGCTGCCCCGGCTCCTGCTTTTGTTTGGTTGTCCCCCCACCACCTCGTGAGCAGGAGCCTGGGCCCCTGGGGCGGGCACAGGCTCCCTGCCCTCCCTCTGCTTTCCCCCAGACTCTGGCCCGACTCTGAGATGCAGGCTGCAGCCTCCCTGGGAGCCACTCCTCCTGAAGGATCTGGGGTGGGCCTCGCTTGGAGGAACCAGGGGCCGGGGTCCCGGGTCTTGGGTCTTGTGCAGAAGTGTGGGGGTGGCAGGAGGCTGGAGAAGGGATGCGAATGTCCGCTCCCCCTCCTCCCTACCTCACCTGCACATCTTAAGCTGTTTCCTATCTTCTGTCCAGCAGCTCTAGAGAGCGTGTGTACGGTGGGGGGGGGCGGGAGGGCCAGAGAGAAAGGGAGACGGAATCCAAAGCAGGCTGTCAGCACAGAGCCTGCCACGGGGCTCAAACCCACAGACCGTGATACCGTGACCTGAGCCAAAGTCAGATGCTTAACCCGCTGAGCCACCTAGGCGCCCCTGTCTTTTACAGTTTTTCTTTTCGCAAGTAAAACACCTTAGACACTGCTTCGTAATTTGGGGGCCAGCACCTGTGGGGGTGGGGGAGAGAGGGGAAACTCTGGTGATGGGACTTCTTGCGACTCAGCCTCCCCCCTGCCTTGGGGCCGCCGTCGGCTCTGGAATCATCATCATCGACTGTTCCACGTAGGCAGTACCCAGGTCTGTCTCACTTTAAGCAAATCCAGTGTGTGAAAGTCTGCTTTTTCAGAGAAAAAAAGTGACTTTTCTCTTCATAAGAAATCAGACACAAAATCCACACTGGGTTGAGGGTTGGGGCCCGCGCCCTCGCTCCTGGCTCTGAGGGAATCCTGCCGTGTGCGTTCTCTCTCTGGGTCACACTCCTGGGCCTCCATGTCTTCACCTGGGGAGCAGGGGTGTTGACACCTGCAGGTCACGTGGGGCGGGGGGACCACGTGGAATGACTCCTTGGTGAAATCCACCGTGGGATTGCTTTAAGCCGTCACCTTTCTGGGCGTGTTATTAGAGTAGTTGGTTCAAAGGCGGTCTCGCTTGAGGTGAGACATACTGGCCGCCCTGATCTTCCTCCTGGATTCGCTGGTGGGCATCTCAGGGGTGACCTCCGTCTGGGGCTGGCCCCCTGTCTGGGGTGTAAAGTCAGGATGAGAGGTCCCCTCGGGACAGCAGCGGAGCGGCTCTCCCCCGATAGTTGGGCTTCCCCGCCTGGCTGGGGTGTGGCCTGCCAGCCTCTGAGCCGAAGAACCTGGAAAACCATTTGCTGCCTTTCACAGGAAGCCCACACGCTTCAGCACCGCTCTGGGCTTTCAGCAGCTCTCCCTGGAAGGCCTGTCCTGCGAACATCACCTTCTCCTCACCTCACTTCACCTGCCTCGGGCCAGCAGCCTCCCTGTCCCGCTCCACTTCCTCCTCCCCTCAGCCCTTGCCTGCCTTTTCCCCAAGTGTTTTCTAAAAGATATTTGATTTCAGTGAAAGCTGGGCCGACATCCATGCAATATGCTCTCACTCTCTTTGTGCTTGTTGAGAGGGCGGAGGGCTCCTCCGGGGATTCTGGGTAATTGGGTTAGTGGCCAGCTCATGTCAGGAAATTAAAAGGAGGCTCCGATCAGGTTCCCGCTGCATGGGATTTAATGGCTTTGTATTTATAGAGTATTCTGCCTCTAGCCCCTGCCAGAAATACCACTTTTCTGGCCCTGTGAATGAAGAAAGAGGATGAGAGATGGCTTGCCTTTAAAAATTATTTCTCTTTTCCAAAATGCATTAGTGCTCTGAGACAAACCAACTCTCCAGCACTTCGGAGAATAGTTTGAACTAGAGCCCAAGAATGCCGATATGTATCTGTATCTCCCTCGGACCGCTTTCCGACTCATACGCGTGCACACAGATGCATACGCACGCACACGTCTGACAGTTCACGAGATCTTCCCGTGTGGCCTTGAAGCGTCTAGGCCACTCAGGCACGATGACCCGATGACCTCTGGCTGGGGAAATGTTGACTGAATGAAGTCATAGAGGATGATCTTGTCTGTGCCAAATCTTACTACTGTTCATTCAGGACTTTGGGTGTGCCAGAACGTTGAATAATTGGTTCAGTGGTCATACAGACCCGGTGAGTCCCCAGTGTCACTGCTAATCAGCTCCTTGGGTGCCTTACTTAAACCTCTGTAAGCCTGCTTTTCTCCTCTGTAAAATGGGAATCATAATCATAGCCATTTTCATCATGCTCTCTACTCTTCAGGGAAGGCCCTTGGAGTGGTACCACAAAGTAGGATTGGAGATGGATATTCTGCATCATGTGATATAATTGATTTTCTTCTGTGATCCAGAAGGGAGTTTTGAATCTCCCATAGCCTCTCTTCCCAATCCTTGGCTGATGACCTTGCTTTCCATTTTCTTGAAAAAGTAGAAACAAGCAAGTGGGGGAGTTTCTCATCCACCTGCTGCTGGATCCACAAATCTACTTGTTGTTTTCGGTCTTCACCCCTGTGAGAGCGATCTCTGCTCCTGTCAAAAGCCAGTCTCCTGACCTGTGCTCTGACTCTTTCTCCTTCTTTATCAGGGACTTCAGTCCTGGAGTATCATTTCTGCTTCCAGCATCATCAGTCGCTTCCTCACTACTGGATCATTTTCATCGCACACACCAAACCTACTTTTGTTCTCCCTTTATAAAAATAAAATAAAATTTTAAAAAATCCACAACTATATATTGACCCTTCACTGCTACTTTTCCGTTGCTCCCCTTTTCAACAAAATTTCCCCACTTATTACATCCACTTCTTTACCCCACCTGCTTAAAAAAAAATTTTTTTTTTTCCTTAAAAAGTAAACATCGGGGCACCCGGATGGCTCAGCCGGTTAAGCATCTGACTTGGGCTCAGGTCATGATGTCACGGTTCACGAGCCCCATGTCAGGCTCTGTGCTGACGGCTCAGAGCCTGGAACCTGCTTCCGATTCTGTGTCATCCTCTCTCTCTGCCCCTCCCCTGCTCGCACTCTGTCTCTCTCTGTCTTAAAAATAAATGTTTTTTTTTAAAAAGCAAACATCGAGTAGATTCACAAAAATATTTAGAGTATATTAGTTAGGATAAGGCTAAGCTTCTTTAAAAAAAAAAAAAAAGATTCTCTTCCCCTCTCAAAACAAACAAAAAGCAGAAGCTTAAGCGGGATGGAAGTGTACTCCTCTCTCATCTCTCATGTAACAGTCCACAGGTCAAAGGTGATCTGGGACTGGTTGGCAGCTTGGCCATTCTTATAGAAGGTGGACCCAGTTATCAGCATCTTTTCAGGCAGCCAAGAGGAAGTGTAGCCTAGCCAGATCATTGGAAAGATGGGACCCAGAAACGGAACCTGTTCCTCCCATTCACAGCCCATTGGTGGAATCTGGTCATATGGCGACACCTGTACAAGGAAGTCTGGGAATTGTAGTCTTTAGCTGGGATGCCATTTGTCCAGCTAAAACTCTACTGGTATGGAAAAATGAAAAAATGTATTTAAGTGGGCAGACACTGTTACATGCCAAAAATATACGTAAAGTATAAAGAATACTGGTACCTTCCATCCAATGTAAGGAAAAAAAAAAACTATCCTTTTCAGGTTCTGTTTGTGCCCTCAGAGGTAACTTTATCCTCAGAGGTAACTTACTCTGGTTTCACATTATTTTGCCTTTGCTTTTTTCAAATAGCTTTTTTTTTTTTAATGTAGTACTGTTTTTTTTTTTTTAAAGTTTATTTATCTTGAGAGAGCAAGTGGTGGGGGGGGGGGGAGGGACATAGAGAGAAGGAGAGAAAGAGCGAATCCCAAGCAGGCTCTGCGATGTCAGCGCTGAGCCAGATGTGGGGCAGAGCATGACCTGAGCTGAAGTCAAGAGCTGGACGCTTAACCACTGAGCCACCCAGGTGCCCCTAATAGTTTTAGCATGTGTTTATATCTCTATTAATATCTTGGGGGGGGGTTGTTGTTTTAAATGAAATTATACTGTGTATATTTATTGCTGAAATGAGGGGCATCTGAGTGGCTCAGTTGGTTAAGCATCCGACTCGATCTCAGCTCAGGTCTTGATCTCAGGGTCGTGAGTTCAGGCCCCGTGTTGGGCTCCATGTTGGGCATGGAACCTACTTAAATTATTTTTCTGAGGTGAATGCTCTTGTTGCACAGTGCTATAATCCATTCATTTCCATTTCTTTATAGCAGGAGTCCACCAGAAAATAAATATTTTAGGCTCTGGGAGCCGAACGTCTCTGTTGCAGCTATGTAACTCGCACCACTGTGGGAAAGCAGCCACAGACAGTATAGAAATGTAGGAACAGGGCTGTGTTCTGATGAACAGACAAAGGACTGGGTTTAGCCCACAGCCCTTAGTTTGCAAACTCCTGAACTAGAGTATCACTGGATGAGTTTGGGAGAGTCTGTTTTTCCTTTCTAGTGCTGAGGGAACAGTGCTGCCTTGAGTCCCAGTGCACATGCATAAGGGGTTTCAGGCAGGGGGTAGAAGGGCCACAGGTATGTGCGTCTTCAGCTTTATGAGATGATAGGAAGTTGTTTTTTATTTCGTTATACTGACTCACTACTGGTGCTCGGATGTCCTGGTTGTCCCATATCCTCACCAACACTTTTTTTTTTTTTTTAATATTTTTGACAGAGAGAGAGAGAGCAGGGTGAGGGGCAGAGAGAGGAGAGAGAGAATCCCAAGCAGGTTCTGTGCTTTCAACGCAGAGCCTGAGGCGAGGCTTAATCTCACGAACCGTGGAGATCATGACCTGAGTCAAAATCAAGAGCAGGATGCTCAACCAGCTGAGCCACCCAGCTGCCCCATCCTCGCCAACACTTATTTAGTGTGTGTAAACTAGTATTTTCTTATCGCTTTGGTATGTATTCTCTTCACTGTCAGATAAGCATATTCCATATGTGGTCTAGCCACTTGGGATTCCTTTCCTGTGAGATGCTTGTCTGAGTCTTTTCCCTGTTTTTCTCCTTTATTTTTTTCTCATTGGTTGTAGAAACCTGTATATGTTCTGGTCATTTTATTAGTCACTTTTCAGTTGTTGGTGTTGTAAAATGCTCCCCATTTGTGGCTTCCTTCTCTTGATGGAGTCTTTTGATGATCAGAAGTTAGTAAGTTTTTTTTGGGGCGCCTGGGTGGCGCAGTCGGTTAAGCGTCCGACTTCAGCCAGGTCACGATCTCGCGGTCCGTGAGTTCGAGCCCCGCGTCGGGCTCTGGGCCGATGGCTCGGAGCCTGGAGCCTGTTTCCGATTCTGTGTCTCCCTCTCTCTCTGCCCCTCCCCCGTTCATGCTCTGTCTCTCTCTGTCCCAAAAATAAATAAACGTTGAAAAAAAAAATAAAAAAGAAGTTAGTAAGTTTTTTTTAATTTTTTTTTAACGTTTATTTATTTTTGAGACAGAGAGAGACAGAGCATGAACGGGGGAGGGTCAGAGAGAGGGAGACACAGAATCTGAAACAGGCTTCAGGTTCTGAGCTGTCAGCACAGAGCCCGACGCGGGGCTCGAACTCACGGACCGTGAGATCATGACCTGAGCCGAAGTCGGCCGCTTAACCGACTGAGCCACCACCCAGGCGCCCCCAGAAGTTAGTAATTTTAATAAATTGAATTTATCTGTTTTTTCCTTTGTGGTTTGCACTTTTACGTTATTCAAAAAGTTATTTTCCTGGCCTGCTTTCTTAAAGATGCTTTCCTCATCTGCCTTACCTGTTAGATCTCAGACCCTGCTGGAACCAATTTTTTTTAATTTTCTTTTTAATATTTATTCATTTTTGAGAGAGAGAGAGAGAGAGAGAGAGAGAGAGAGAGAGAGAGACCCAGAACCCAAAGCAGGCTCCAAGCTCTGAGCTATCAGCACAGAGCCTGATGTGGGGCTCGAACCCACGTACCATGAGATCAAGATCTGGGCAGAAGTCGGACTCTTAACCGACTGAGCCACCCAGGCGCCCCTGGGATCAATTTTTGAGTACGATGAGCTTTTTACCCTCAGTCTGCCCTGGTCACACCGAACCCCTGACCACAGCCCTGAGCCTGCCCCCATACCCCCTGGGTGGCCGAACCTGTCCCGTCTTCCCTGACTCAGCCTCTCGGCGATATTCCAAACACGTGGCCAGCCTTTGTGCCCTTTTCTCTTGGCTTCTCTGCCCTCCTGTTTGCCTGGTTTTCTCCTTACCTCTCTCACTGTGCTGTTTATCTAGTCTTCTTTGCAAATGCTTCTCTTTCCTGCTTTTTACATGTTGGTGTTATTTGGGACTTGGAACCAAGGTCTTCTTCACCGGCACCCTGCAGGCAATCCCTTCTAGGTCCAAGACTTGATACAGATTGACTCTCAGTCTTAGACCTGCAGTTCCACCTCCTGCCGTGCATTCTGATGCTAGTGCCTGACTGCCCTGCTGGCATGCCCACTTGGCGTGCTTATGAGGCATCTCAGACTCAACACACCCAGAGGGTACATCTAGCTGTGCCCCACCCCTCCCCCAAAACCCTAGTCTTCCCCATCTCAGGAACGGCACCCCTATTTACTCCTTGCTCAAGCAAAACCTAGAAGTCATCCTGGACTCCTTTGGAGTCAGTGTCTAAACTGTATTTGAGATCCTCCCCCTTTTCTTCATCTCCATGGCCATGACCCTGATCCAGGGAAGTGCCATCTTCTTCCTGGACCATCGCAACACTTTCCTAACTGGACTTCCGATTCCACTTCGTGTTGAATCCAATCCCCGTAGCAGCCAGAGGGATCTTTTTAAAGCACTAATATGATTCTGTCACTTTGCTTCACGTCATTCAAAGACTTTCCATTGTACTTAGAATAAAGTCTAAGCACTGTAGTCTGATCTTCAAGATCCTTCCTGCATGGTCTAGCCCCTCCCTACCTTTTCAGTGTCATCTCGTCCCCTTCCTTTCCTGCCCCCTCACTCCTGCCCACTCTCCTCCAGCCTCACTGGCTGACTTTCGATCCTCAAGCATGATGGGCTCTTGCTTACCCTAGGAGCTCTGAACTGTTCCTCCTGCCTGGAACGCTGTCCCCTCATATTTGCAGATCTAACTTAAATGTCATCTCGGAAAGGCTTCTCTTCCCACTTCGTTTCTATCATACCCCTTTGTTTACTTCCTCACTGAACTTCTCCCAATCTGAAATTATCTTATTTAGTCATTCGTTTGCATGATGTTTACTGTGACAGCCTCTAACCCAGTGGTTATTGACTTAGGGGCTCATGAATTCTTCTGAAAATCCGGTGGGAATTCTACCATAAAACATACGCAAGTACTTGCACATAAAATTTTGCAGACGATTTTAGGAGCTTCGCAGGACCCCTGAAGCCCACCTCAGAGGTTCCCGGAGTCAGATTAAGACCTGTTATTACAGAATCAGAGTTTTAGAGGTAGAAAGAACCTGAGAAACAATTCAGTCTCCCGGATGGTAAATTGCCTTTACCATTAGACTGACAGCTGTGGCGGGGGGAGTGGCCACCTAGATACGTCATCCAAAGGCTTAGGCACAGTTGGGATCAGTAGGCAAGAGGGCTGTGACCTATTAGCAATGTCTGCCACAGACTAGGAAACGGAAGGCAGCGGCACAGCCAACAGCTATTTGCCATGTCTGATACGGTGCAACTGAGTTTAATTTGTCCAAGGCCACGCAGCTAGTAAATAACAGAGCTGGGTGGTATTTAGTCTCCTTGGTTATGTGAGAATTCCTTGTAAGAAGCCCATCCCAACTCAAAATTGATGGTTTGGCCAGTAGCAAAGCCTATAGCTTTTCCTCAAAGGGAAAAAGAAAGGGAAAGGAAGGAAAGAGAGACTGAGTCTAAATAGCCTGGCCCTGTCACATGTACGGTGTTGGAGACTTTTTGGTGGCTCGGAATGCAGGACCACCCCAGGCTTGCTGAAATGTCCTTGGGCCCATGATGGCCCGAGTGAGAAGGGTCCAGGGGAGAGAGCAGCAGGAGATGAATACTTTAATAGACAGGAGGCCGGGGCTCCTCGCTCAGTGCCATGGTACCCACCAGGGACCGTTGGCACAAATCCCAGAACATTAGGTAGCACGTGGGTTTACCCACTCACGAGGCTCTCTTGACTTTTAGTGAGTCAGGCGTGAGGCTGTCACCATTATGATCTGGCACCAGGGTAAGAGGCAGCCCCAAATAGCCATCCTGTCCTAGGCAGCAAGGTGAGCTCACCCGTCACCCAGAACTCCCCGCAGGACAGGTAGCTAAAGGAAGCCCCCCCATATGCAAGGGGTGTAGACGAGTGCTTAGGGTACTCGTCTGCTCTGCTGGGGCACCCGTCAGCATGCCCCCATGACCTGCAGCTTCTGGATACCCACATCACCTTCTCGGTGGTTTTCCCTGTTAGAGACGAGTCAGCTGTCATTTTGTAGAACTTGTAGGCAGAGTCAACCCTTAAGTCCCCAAGGAAGAATATTGGTCAGATCAAGTATTGACTAAAACAGGTTTAGTGTAGTGCTCCCAGATCTGGAAAGTCATCAGAACCACTGGAGGAGCATTGAAAAATTACCCATTCCTGGACATCATGCCAGACCTACTGACTCAGAACCTCAAAGCAGTAAGTAGTCAAAGTCTGTATTGTTCCAGGGCTTTTCAGGGCATCCCAGTGATCCCACAGACTGGTGGCCTCAAGTTCAAAGCAAAGGAGATAGGATTTGGAGGTCAAGATTCAGATCCTCCCTCCAAAATTTCCTGGTTGTGTGACCCTGAGCAAGTTACCCCTCTTTTCTGAGCCTCAGTTTTCACATGGGAATAATAACAATAATAATATTCCACATAATAATTCTCCCCCCTCAATATTGTTATGCAGAGTTAATGAGATTTGGAAATAGCTTTGTAAACTGTGAAGCATTGCACAAATGTGCACCTGTTTACATCATTCATAAACCAGGGACACTGAATTGAGGTGGGGTGGACTGGGAGGGTGGGATTTCTGGGTAAGGCGAGGGGAAGGGTCCTGACCATGAAAAACTTGGCCATGTCAGGAGAGATCCTGCCCTTAGACATGGATAGCAGCTCTGCAGAGGAGGCCAGAGGACACAGGCTTGGGGGCCTTTCTCTCTTCAGCCTGGTGTGAGCCTTTCTTGTGGGAGGAGAAATGTGACAGGGGCATTGCCTGGGCCAGGCTCTGGGCCAGGTGCAGAGGGCCACGCTTTTCAGAGCTTCAGCTGGTTATTTTTAGTGCCTGGCTAGAAAAGAAAGAAACTTGAACTGTCCCTGGCTGCTGTGCCCCCTGCACACGTGGCTATTTTTACTTCCGAAAGACTGGGATCTTGTCCAGCTTAGGGAGGGAAAATGAGAAGAAAGGAGGGAGGTGGAGGGAAGCAGGAATTATTTTACTTCCATTAAGAAAAAAGCCAGAAGGCTGATCTTACCAAGTCAGCAAGTGGACATCTGATCCAGGACGTGGCAGCCGCTGCCTCTGGACGCTGATGCACCTGCGGTGGGTGGGAGAGGTCAGCAGATGGGCATGGGATCAGGAGGTCTGGGGGCCTGCCATCCCTCCTTGCAAGGACTTTAGGCCCCAGAGTGGCCCTGCGGCTTCTTTAATATTTCCTGTGCCCTGAGTTGGGAAGTAATGGGACACGGCGGGTGGAGGGATCCCAGCCTGGTGACGAGCCTGGTGGGGGCTGGGAGCCTTACAGCTGCAGCCAAGGCAGAACCTGTGTCCCGGGTTGGACAGAGGCAGCGCTCCACCCTGTGGGCATATTCAAGAGAGAACGCGGGGAGCTGTGTGCCCCTGGGTATATTATTCAACCTCTCTGAACCTTAAGGGTTCCTTAAGTTCCTTAAGGGTTTTGTTTAACGAACCTGATTCATGCTGTTATAACTAAGGGGGTGTGTTTCTCTCTCTTTCCAAGAAGGCAGTCGGTTCCTGCCAGACCCTACCACCTTCCATAGGCAGAAGAAAGGAAAGAAATTATGAAGCTCCTACTGTGTACCAAGCACTTTGTTACTTTCACGCATTTTACGTTACTTAATTCTACTCACCTGAGAAGGGAGAAGTATTTTACAAAATTTTAATAACTTAGTTGAGATACAATTCACTGCTTATTAAAGTGCATTGCCGTTTCGAAGACCATTTTTAAGTACACAATTCAGTGGCACTAAGCACATTCACAGCGATTCCATTTCCCAGACTTCTTCATCATCCCAATCAGAAAACCCTGTACTCATTAAACGGTAACCCCCAGTCTCTTCACCACCCCCCCCCCCCCAGGCCCTGGTAACCTCCAATCGGCTCTCTGTCTATTCTAGATATTTCTTATAAGTGGAATCCTACAACATCTCTCCTTTTGTGTCTGGCTTCCTTCACTTAGTGTAATGTATTCAGGTTTCCTCCATCCTGTAGCAGGTGTCGAGAGTTCATTCCTTTTTATTACGACTGAGTAATATTCCCTTATATGTTTGACCCCGCATTTTGCTTATCCATTCGTCTGTCGATAGATCGTTGGGTTGCTTCCACCTTTTGGCTGCTGTGAGTATTACTGCCATGAGCACTGAAATACAAATAACCTGTTAGAGTTTCCTGATTTCAGTTCTTTTGGGGACATACCTAGGAATGAAGTTGCTGGATCATAAGACACGGCTGATAATTCAGTTTAACTTTTGGAGGAACTGCCCAGCTGTTCTCTACAACAGCTGCACCATTTCGTATCTCCGCAAGCAGCTAAAAATTTTTTTTAATTAATCTTTTTATTTTTGAGATAATTGTAGATTCACATGTAGTTGTCAGAAGTAATACCGTTTCTCCCAGTGGTAGCAGCTTGGAAAACTGGTGTGGTATCACAGCCAGGATGTTGATATTGATACAGTCACGACAGGGAACAGTTTCAAGGGCAAAGTATTTTTTTTTTTTTTTTAACGTTTATTTATTTTTGAGACAGAGACAGAGCATGAACGGGGGAGGGGCAGAGAGAGAGGGAGACACAGAATCGGAAACAGGCTCCAGGCTCTGAGCCATCAGCCCAGAGCCTGACGCGGGGCTCAAACTCACGGACCGCGAGATCGTGACCTGGCTGAAGTCGGACGCTTAACCGACTGCGCCACCCAGGCGCCCCAAAGTATTTTTAATAATAAGAATATTAACTGACACTTAATGGTCACTTACTAGGTGCCATTTACAATATTTTAAGTGCTTTATTATTTTAGTTTTAGTTTTTTAGTTAAACTTTTTTTTTTTTAATGTTTATTTACTTTTGAGAGAGCGGGAGAGAGAGCATGAGCAGGGGAGGGGCAGACAGAGAGGGGAACAGAGGGCGTGAAGGGGTCTCTGTGCTGACAGCAGCAAGTCTGAGGCGGGGCTCAAACTTATGAACAGGGAGATCATGACTTGAGCCAAAGTCAGTCACTTAACTGACGAGCCACCCAGGCACCACCTTCGGTGCTGTACGTGTATTAACTCATTCAATCCTGAACGACAATCCTATGAGGTGCCACACTGTTATTTTAGTACAGGTGTAGAAACTGAGGCCCAGAAGGGTGAAGAAACTTGTTCCAGGTCATTCAGGTACTGGGGGGGTAGAATCAGCGATTCCATCCAGGTCTGACCCTGAGGCGAGGGCTTCTTTCTTCTGCTTTAGAGGCACAGACCTCTGTGCACCCCCATACAGTTGCTACCCTCCAAACAGAGTCACCAGGCATGCCCGGCAAGCTGCAGCCAGGAAGGTTCTGGGTCTTTGCTTTCAGGCCTTGTGATGAAACATCTCAGCATGGACTTGGCTCCTTCTCCCGTTCACACTCCCTTTCCCCCTGTTCCTTGCAAGGGTGACTGAGCACATCTCACCTCCCCATTGTCTTGGTCAGGGCTGGGCAGGAGCCGATGTCCCCTCACAGGCCACCAAAGAGGATTTAACGAAGGCACTATTTACAGAGGGGTGAGTGTGATCGTGGGAACCAGTCAGAAGTGGTGATGGACCCCAGGACTAGCAACAGTGGGGAGCCTTTAACAGTGCCAGCCTGAAAAGATCTGGCAGGAATTGCCTGAACGAGAAGGTGGGAATTGTAGCTGTTCTCAGAGGTCAAAGTCAGACTGCATTCCTACCTGTGTGGTCTTGGCAAGTTACTCACCCTCGCTTCGCCTCAATTTCTCCATCTGTAAAACGGGCTAATAGAATCTCCCTCTAGGGTTGTTGCAGTCCCTACGTGAAATGCTCAGAGCAGAGGGCAGCACCAAGTAACGGCTGCTCGGTAGATGTGACCTTCTCCTTACATTCTTGTCTACAAGATTTAGGGGTGTTGTCATGTTGGCTCCCTGTCTAGTCCTGAGGTCAACTACAGGACTCAGTCTGCACAGGAACATCCTGCACAGGATTCCAGGGATTATTGATCTTTTTGTATTCTTACCAAATTTGTGAATGCTTAAATTTTGGCCTGCACGTGTTAAGGGATTAACAGTGTTGAACGGTGGTTCAACAAAGGGTGTGTATTCATTACGGTATTTAGACATCTGGAATAGCTCACGTGTAAGTGTTATGAATGCTTTAAATTCAGAAAGTATCAATAAGATGATGGAATCTAATAATCCCAGACAGCGATTATAAATTAATTAGTATTTTAATATACTCCCTGAGCCTACTTTTTTAGATAGTTTGCTAAAACTCTGAGAACACAAACAATAAGCCAACTCTTCAAGTTCAAGTTGCCTTCTCTTTCTCTCTCTCTTTTTTTTCCCATTTGGTGTTTGTAAGACTTAAGCATCCTAATTTAAGAAGTAATTGTCCATTTTATTAGTTAAAACTGCTTTCTGCTGCAAGTTACGGAGAACTTGACTGCTAGTAGCTTAAGCATCGATAAAGGAGATTGATTTCCCTACCTACCAGGGATTCTGGAGATCAGCAGTTGCTGGCATTTCCCAGGCTCTTTCTGTCTTTTTTTGGTGTTCTTTGACGTCCTCACTTGGCTGCCACAGCTCTAACCTTCACCTTCCAGGTCAGGGCAGGAGAAAGGCAACAGAGTTGCACCAAACATATCTGTATTTCCTACCAGAAAAGCAAAACCATTCCCGGAAGCCCCCAACATGGACTTCCCCTTACAGCCCATTGTCTGGAACCAGGTCATATGACCAGCACTTGCTACCACAGAAACTGGGAAAGTAGGAACCAGGATTGGTAGGACTATAGTGCTAGGGGTAGGATGTTTCTATAAACAAAACCCAGGTTCTGTTAGCATGAAAGAGAGGGAATGAAAAGTTAGTTGGGTAGACAACTAATAATGTCTGCCAGACCCAACCGTTAGAATCTGGTGATTTGTTTTTAAAGGATTCATGGTACAGCATCTTGCTGCAGCGCTCAGGATGAGAACCCAGTCCATGCCATTATCTCATTTACTAAAATTGTGAGCAGTGTACTCTAGATAAAGTATAAAAACACATTGGCAGATAATACGTACAAACACAGTTGACCAGCGTCTGTTTAGGCAGAGGGCAGAGGAATTCAGACCTCTGTCCCCTGTCTCTGTGTTGAAGAAGCTGACCATTCTCAGTTCAGAGCAGACCACATCAATAAAGACAAATGCGTAGAAGGCAGGGAGGTGATTGGCCTGAAAACACTGTACGAATATAGAAAATAAGGAGTGCTTGGCCACAGAAGGAGGGTGCCCAAGGATGTTCAAGTCCATGAGGGGTTGTCTTGTGAAAGGGGGTAGTCTCATTGGATGGGGTGGAGGGTAGGTAGAAAGTGACCTAGAGACAGAGAATTTAGCTCAATACAAGGGGAAACTTTGATGAGGAATGGGCTGTCCTAAGGGAGTGAATTTCTAGAGGCTGGAGGGAACAGATGGAAGCTGGGAAAAGGATAAGACCCTGAGAGTCTTTTGTTTCCTAAGCCTGCAGGGCTTCATTTGAACTGGTGCATCGTTTCACTCAGACACTTGACTGCCTACCACCGGCTGGGTGAAAATGGAGCTGACTTGGGCCCTTTCCCTTAGGAACTGAAAAGCGGATAGGTACAGAGGGAAAAAAGTGCGAGGTGGCACACAGAGTGCAGTGAATGCTGCCGTGTGGGGCAGTGGCAGTGACGGCCTCCCTTGGCCTGTTGAACCACTGCCAACTTACCAAGCCTTTCCCTGCTGTTGTGTCATTCTGGTGTCACAAGAGCCATATTCGGTGAGCAGAGTTGATATTACCATTGCCTCCTTCCCCGTACCTGGTGATAACGAGACCAAGGCTATGAGAGCCAACTGGGCCGAGGCCGTTGAGACGGGTCTGGGACCTTGACCAGGGGATCCCATGGGGTGGAGTGCTTATGGGCTTGTGGCTGGGGGAAGATCTGGGAAAGCAGGCAGGAAGCCAGGATGCAAACCTGGCTCATACCAGACATCAATTGAGGCATAATCGAACCCAGCAGTCTACTTTTCTTAAGAAAACAGAATAAGCTGATAACTGATGCATGTATTGATTGGAGCCATTGACCATCCTGCTGTGAAGATCTGAAGGAGAAAATTTAGAGGAGAGATTACACCCACCGGGCCCAGGGGAGCTGTACCCTGGAGTAGCAGAGAGTGTAGGTACTGGCTCTTTTACTGGGCAGATTACTCAGTCACCCGAGCCTCGGTTGTTCTCGTTTGTAAAATGGGGATAATTGTGACTGCTTTATATGCTGTAGATTACAAAGGGCAACACAGAGAAAGTCCTCCACAAATTAGGCTGTTCTCATGTTTGTTATTACTGTGATTTACCAGAGAATTGTATATACTTGTTGGGGAAAAATGGTTATAATAATGGTGATGATGATGGTGATAGTAAAAGCTCCAGCTTTTTTTTTTTTTTAATGTTAATTTTTGAGGGGGTTGGGGGGGCACAGAGAGGGAGACAAAAGATCTGAAGCAGTCTCTACGCTGTTAGGGCAGAGCCTGATGTGGGGCTTGAACCCATGAACTGTGAGATCATGACCTGAGCTGAAGTCAGATGCTCAACCAACTGAGCCACCCAGGCGCCCCCAGCTCTGGCTTTCTAAGCATCCGTTGGGCATTGGGCACCATGACAGACCCTGTAATGGGACGGGGAGCAGCCCCTGGTTGTAGTGATGCTGTTGGAGCTTGGATGTCTGGAAGAAGCACCCAGCCCCCAAGGGAAGGAGGCCCAGCCGTTCCTGTATGCATCAAGACTTTCTTGAACACCCACTACAGGCCAGGCCCTATATCAGGACAAAGAAAATTCTAGATGGAGGTTGTGACAGAAGTGGCAACTGCCCATCTCCTTGCCTTGCTAAGGGACCCATGCCTCTTTCAGGGTTTTGTTGAGCAGTTCCCACTCCTGCTACACCACCCGGGGTGGGTGTAGGGGAGAGCTTGTGAGACTGGCCTCAGGAGAGAAAAGTCAGTGAAGTGGGGAAGGGCTCATCCTGGACTCTGGTCTGACCCCGGCACACAGTAGGTGCACAGGAAATGGGCCCCCTCCTCATCCTGTGTGAATGAAGTCGGGCATTCTCACTTTTAGTCTTACCAGCTTTCTAAGACAAAGCAGAGCCTGGTGGAGGGTTTGGCTCACGACGTCCGGTGTCGGTGTTATAGGCGGGGGGGGGGGGGGGGGGGGGGGGGAGCTGCTTTGTAGCTGTATCACTAGAGGGTGTCAGGAAAACAGGACTTTCCCCACAAAACCTTCAAAGGAGGAGCCATCCTTCCTGCCTTTGTGTGCCTGCTCCTTCTGCCCTCACTGAGGGGGCCAGAAGGGAGGGGTGGCGTTTGGGAGCCAGAGCCCCACCAGCATGTGGGTTTAGCTCCTGCACCGGATGGGCCTCCTCTGTCCCCTTCAAGGTCCGGGCCACTGCCGGTCTGTAGGATGCTATATTGCAGCCCTTTCCAAACACCGTTGTGCCTCCGAGTCACCTTGTTGAAGTGCTGACTCCCGTTCCTAGGGGGCAGCCTGACATATTTGCATTTCAGACAAGCTCCCGGATGATGCCTGGCCTGGACCACCCTTTGAGAAGGAGGGCAGTGGCCGGTGTCCCACCTGCCTTCACTCCGCGCTCTGTCACATGCATGCTGACTGAACTGCCTCCTGGTGACCGCAGCTGTGCCCAGGGCTTGCTTTGGGCCCCACAGCCCGCCCAGCCCCGGTCGGGGAAGGGCTGGTGACTGCCAGGAGGGGCGGTTGGATGCCCCAAGGCCCTCATCTGCAGCAGGGTAACCGGGGAGTGTCCTGCCCTGTCTCCCAGGGTCTTCAGGGAGGCTGAGCCTCAGCTAGCAACGGCAATAACCTGCTCACCTACTCAGGAACACACTCGTGATTGGCTTTCTTCCTGGGTTCACCTTCCAGATAAACTCTCCTTGTCACAGGGTCTGGTCCAAGGCAACCCAACTGTAGGCGTGGTCAGTTGCAATCCGCTCTACCCCTCAAAGCGGCAGGGGAGTTCACTGGAAGCTTCTCAGGAGGCTCAAGGACCACACTTAGAAGCCAGACAAGGACCAAGGGAAGCTCCAGAAAGCCTAGGCACGAGAGATGCAGTAGCCAGGAGAGTGTGGCCCAGGGTGCCCACACCCCCGCTGCTGACCACCGCTGCAGCCCTGAGCAGCTCCCCCCCTCCGTTCTGGTGCCATTTGATCAAAGCTTCCCGTTAGCTGTTCCTGAGTCACCAGCCCATGCTTCAGCCTCCAGAGGGTCGAGTTAGATACCCAGACTTGGAGTGGGCACAGGCCCCCCCACTGTGAGATGACCCACAATAGGGGAATTACCTTCAAGCGGGAAACAGGGGTGGGATGCTGGGTAGACCGTCTCCCCCCAGAAAAGTTTACTGCAGCCATGTTCAGCATCAAGTACAGGAATGTCAGACCGGGGGGGGGGGGGCGGTGAAAAGGACGCTGCTGATGAAAATGCAGAGCAGTGACTGGCCCCACATAGAGTCCCCCTGGGCCATCTGTCTTGGTGGCTCACAACATCCTCCCTGCCCTCTGCCCTGAAGGAGGAGGAGGTCTGAGCCCTTGACTGGGAGCACGTGGGCACGGTACCATGCCAGTTCCCCACCCCAGTTCCCTTAGGGCAACTAGCAGTTGAAAGGCTGGTCCCTCTTATTCAGCAAACAAAGTGATTTCACTTTCTATGGCTCTCATTGCCCCGGAAACTTCCTCTCGCGTCCCAGGGAATTAACCGTAGTAGCTGTACATCCTCAGAAACAGCCAGCAAATCACTCTTGGCCTGAACGGGATCTAAATCCTCGTTCCATTCGGTCACCCATATTGCTGCCTTCTGGCCTCTCCCCAGGAAGGGCCTGAGCTGCCGCCACTGCCAAGCTAGGAGGACAGGCAGGAGGAGGTGGCAGCGAGAAAGTGCCTTGAAGATCAACTACTAGGACTCTGAGGGTGATGCTGTTGACCTTCGGGGAAAGGAACAGGAAGTTGAACTTGACCTGTCACCTCAGAGGCTAAGGTGGCCACTGAGCTCTCTTCCTCTCAGGACTCTGTCTCTTACTTTTTTACTTTTATTTTTTATTAAAAAAATTTTTTTTTATGTTTACTTATTTTTGAGAGAGAGAGACAGAGTGTGAGCAGGGGAGGGGAAGAGAGAGAGGGAGACACAGAGTCCGAAGCAGGCTCCAGGCTCTGAGCTGTCAGCACAGAGTCCAACGTGGGGCTCGAACCCATGAGCTGTGAGATCATGACCTAAGCCAAAGTCGGAGGCTTAACCGACTGAGCCACCCAGGCGCCCCACTTTCTCTCAGTTTTTATGCATTTTAACCAAGGCCCATTTCATGGTAAGCTTAAGGGAGCCGCTCTGTTTCCTGTAATAGTGCATACTTTGGAGCTAATTTGTTGGATCCCACCCGTTTTTCAGGGCAGGCCACATAGGTTGGTGTCCAGTCTGTGCTTGTGTGCCTTTGGATGAGGAACCTATTTGAGGTCCTGTCCACCCTGCAGGCTGGTGAGGGATGTCAAATGGTACGAACATGTCTGTCTAGACTGCAGTTGCTGAGGGTGGGGTGGGTTCCTGGGAGGCCGTATCGACGCAGGGAAATAACAGATCTCTGTAGGATCGGGCCTCATCCTGGGAAGGGATGTCAGTGTGGAGTGGCCACACCTGCTTTTGCACCTGCTGCTGGGAGACTTTGAGGAGTTCATTTTCCAGGTGTGGCCAGGACCACCTGCGTCCCCATCCAGGAGAGTCTGGTCCACGGCTACCCACGCCCCTGCTGCTGAGGGTACTACCACTGCCCGGACCAGTCCTCACACTCCCTTTAGTCTAGAAGACAGACCGTAGAACTCCATCCTACGGTCTCTGAAAGTGGGACCCAGAAATTGACATCTGTAATGAACACCCATTCAGATGCTGCTTACGTGAAAAGGCTGAACATTCTTGTTCTTGTTCTTTGGAGGTGCCTGCCAGTGGCAGAGAGGTCCTTTCCCGTCTTGCAAGCCAACTCAACCCTCCCTAGATTCACAGCAGATCTAAAATAATGAGTCTTCCTTCCCTAACGTCTAGAGGAGTGCTTACGTTGTGCTTTCCCTTTGGAGACAAAAGACTCAAGCTGTGGGTTGCTCAGGATAGATGTCAGGAGGATGCTGAATCCAGAGGCAGGGCCGGGCCCGGGGCAGCTGGGATGGGTCATTACCGTTAGTTGTTTTAGGATTGCAGGACTCCCTGGCTGAGCTGGCCATGGGGCAGCTGGAAACCCATCTAGTCGTGGGGGCCGAAGCCAGTGTTGCGATTCCAGAGTTAGTGCTAACACCCCTGATGCTGAACAGCCTGACACTTTGCCCCTTTCTTCCCCAACAGGTGTGCGCCTTGACCGAGTGCGTGGAGGCCGCCAGAAATACAAGCGACGGCTGGACTCTGAGAGCAGCCCGTACCTGAGCTTACAGATTTCTCCACCCGCTAAAAAGCCATGTGAGTGTCAGGGCAGTCCATGCTCCTTCTGCCAGCATGGGTACCTGGGACATCTGGCCCCCTTGGGGAGATGCCACCTTCCCGCTGCTGGCTAGAGACAGTGTGGATCCTGGGGAGGTGGCATTGGTGGCCGGCTGGGTGTCGGGTGCTTCAGGCTTCATTCGGAAGGCCTTTCCATGTGGGATTTACAGAATGTGGTTCCAAATGAAGCATGATCCTAAGAAGGCATGGGCCCCGGCATCCGGAACGTGTCGCCCTCACCTGCCACTCAAAGCAGGTTCCTCTCAAGAGAAGTCACCAGCAACTTCCCTTGGAGGGCTATTTTTTAATAGCCCAAATCAACACGGCCAGCAAGTTTGTGGAGTGAGAAGGGGAGGGGGAGGGGAGAGACTCCTCAGAACCCAACTTTTCTTTCTGAGCCACTGCAGGCTCCACCCCGGCCCCTCCTCCTCCCCCAACGTTCACATTCCTCCTCTGGTTGTTGGCAGTGACCAAGATTGTCTCCTACCTGCTGGTGGCCGAGCCGGACAAGCTCTATGCCATGCCTCCCCCTGGCATGCCGGAGGGCGACATCAAGGCCCTGACCACTCTCTGTGACCTGGCAGACAGGGAGCTCGTGGTCATCATTGGCTGGGCCAAGCACATCCCAGGTGAGTCCTGTAGGACCGGGCAGGGGTGGTATAGCCAGGGACTCTCAGCCACTGTCCCCACCACCGTGGCTCTGATGCATGGGAGCCCCGGGACCCAGGAGCCGTGTTTTCTTCTGGGCTCCTTTTCTCTTCGTGGGATTGGAGGTAAGCAGGTGTTGGGAGGTCCAGTAACATTCCTGAACTGCTGGGGGCTCTTCAGAATCAGTGATCACTCTCGAGGGTTGCTGATTGCTTCTTACAATAGGTGAGATTCAAAGAGTAAGTTCTCTGAGTCCTTCAAGGCCAAAGGGTTTTCTTGTGGACCTTATTGGAAATGTGCTGGGAAAATGCAGCAGAGAATTTGAGTCTCTTGCTTCCTTTAGCGGCTGGTGGACTGGAGTGGTTAAGAACATGGGCTGGGGAGTCAAAGTCTGGGATTCAAAGGATTCAACATCTGGGTCTGCGGCTCACTAGCTGTGTCACCCTGGGCAGGTCACCCGGCCCCTCTGTGAACAGAGAATAATAGCAGTACCTCCTTCGTGGGCTTTGCCGTGAGGATGAAATGCAAGGATGAGTGTGATGTGTGGTCCATGTTCACGTTCACTGCCAGCTCACTATTGCCACTTGCCTGATCTTACGGGAGGCCCATCTCTTAATAGGTGGCGTGGAAGGTGCATGTAATAAATACGTTTCAGGTGATAATGGACTCCGGATACGGCTGTTCGCTGCGTGTGGCCCACACCCTTCCTTCAGCATCCTCCGTCTGGACAGACAGTGGAAGCTGGTTTTTAATTTTATTTTTGTAGACGCCGATACCCACGTGTTTTGCATTACACACGTGTTGGGGAGCTTTCGAAAGCCTGTGCAGTTTGTGCCTCGTAAGGTTTCTACAGCTTGTCTCATAGTGTGGTGGGGACATCCTGTTTTCCTCTGGCAGTCATCCACCACGGACTCGGATTCTTACTAGCGATGTGACACGGGGCAGTTTATCTTCCTGTCTGTAGGTCCTCTTTGTGTGTGTCGCGGGCTCTGAAAAATGAATGTAGCACGCACGGTGGTGTAGCAAAGGTGTCTGAGACTTTAGATGCCAAGGCCCGCAGTTGACTGGGGGGAGTCAGAATGTTTGTATAGAAGACACGCATGTGTGCACAACCTAGATGAAGGAGTCTTCCTGCGGACGAGGGCTCGGGAGCTGATGCTGGTATCACTTAGCTGGCAGGAAGCGTAGCATTCCTTGCGCAGATGGCCCCTGGCGTTCCGACTCGGGGAGGGCCTCACCGGGGATCTGAGCTGGACGCCCTTACTAAGGAGCTCAGCCTCTTGGGATTACACACTCAGTAATTTTGAATCTGGCCTGTGCTGATTTAGCACAGACGTGGGGTCAGGCCACTGCGTAAGACACCTCAGCCCGGATTGCTCCACTGACCCGGGGCCGAATCCGGTACAGCTCCCCCTGCCCCTCACATCCTGCCCTCCCCGCCATCACACGCTCCTCTTCCATCGCATCCCAGCGATGGCTCAGGGGTGGCGCCTGGCGGTCCCCCAGGTCACCGCTTCCTTCTCCTGCCACCTCTAAGGGGAGGCGTAGAACCAGGAGGCGCTGTCTCCCTTGCATCCGTTCCTCTCTCCTGTCTCCCCTCCCTCCAGCGCCATCTCCCATCTGTGCCCGACCACGAGGGAGGTGGGCCGAGCAGAGTGGCTGTTAGGGGCCCAGACTTTGGATCCAGACAGACCCGAGCCCTGATCCAAGTTCTGTCCTTACTGGCCTTGTGAAGAGATCTCATTTTTCTGAGCTTCAGTGTCCTTGCCTGTGAATTAGGAATCGTAATAGATGGTACAGGGCCATCAGCCCAGCCCCCGCACACAGTGGGTGCTTGATAAGTGGCAGGGACCGTGACTGTGTCATTGTCTTTGCTAATAGTATTAAAAGCTTCCTTTCACATCTTCCTTTTCCCTTGTCCAGAGCTGGATTCTTTTTGATTAAAAAATAAAATAAACACAGGGGCTCATTTGTCTGTCTGAAACACTAATTTGCCTATTTTGCATAAATTTGCATGCTGAATTATTTGGGCCTGACCTTCTAGTGTTTAAGGTAAAATTAATTAATAGCGTCTCCTGCCACTGCATGTAAACCTCATATTAGGGGCGATGACATATCAAGTGCCTGATATGTTTAAACTAATCGACTTAATCCCATCTCAGATTAGACAGAAAACTCCCCTGAAGACCTGCTCACTGGCCTTTAGAGAGAGAGAGAGAGAGAGAGAGAGCCAGAAAGAGACCAGTTTTCTTAGCAGGGTAGATGCAAGCCAGGGTCCCACCCTGGGACTGACGTCAGCTCCTGTCCATCCTGGTTCCTGGACAGCAGAAGGTTCCTTAAGACCGCTCAGGTTAGCACTCTGAAGCAGAGCCCAGCCCACTTTCCTTAAGCACGGGAGACCACGTCTCATGACTCAGTACGAGCTAACCTCTCAGTATCTGTCCATAGCCTGGCATACAGAGGGCACCTCATACTTGCCTTTGCATGCATTTATTGAGTAAGGTCTCTTGCTAGGAGTTGTGGCTGATACAAAGAAGTAGATTAATTTCTGCCCCAAGGATCTCATTTATAAATAAGGTGGATAATTTTGTTTTTAGTAAAATACTCCTTTTTAAATTTTTTTTAATGTTTGTGAGTGTGTGTGTGTGTGTGTGTGTGAGAGAGAGAGAGAGAGAGAGAGGGAGCACGAGTGGGGGGTGGGCAGAGATAGAGAGGGAGACACAGAATTTGAAACAGGCTCCAGGCTCTGAGCTGTCAGCACAGAGCCCGACGCGGGGCTCGAACTCGGAACAGTGAGATCATGACCTGAGCTGAAGTTGGACGCTTCACTGACAGAGCCACCAGGCGCCCCAATACTTTTTCCTTAAAAAGAATTTTTTTTAACGTTTATTTATTTTTGAGAGAGAGAGACAGAGACAGAATATGAGCAGGGCAGGGAGGGGCAGAGAGAGGGGGAGACACAGAACCGGAAGCAGGCTCCAGGCTCTGAGCTGTCAGCACAGAGCCCGACATGGGGCTTGAACTCACAAACCGTGAGATCATGACCTGAGCCGAAGTCGGACTCTTCAGCGGCTGAGCCACCCAGGTGCCCCCAACAAAATACTTGCTCATGAGAAATTCTAAACGTACAAAAATAGACCAGACCTCCATGAGGAACCTCCATGACACTTGCTTCAATATTACCACCCCACTGCCTGTTTCCCTTTACCTCTACCCTGTTTCCCATCTCCTGCACACTTAGGAGGCAGCAAGGAGAACCACGGGACAGAGGGATGCCATGGGTTGCGGGGGCAGAGGGCAGACGCTGAGCTAGGCCTTCAGGACTGATGGGCAGTGGCCATGGAGGAAAAGCCCAGAAGGGCAGCAGGGCGCCACGAACACAAGTTTTCAGGCTGCAGGCCAGAAGCTAACATATGTACACAGGCGCTGAGCGACCCGCTTGGCCAGTAGGAAGGATCGTTTGAGCACAAAACTCATTTCTCAGCAGGCCCCCCTCCCCCCACCCCCGGCTTTCACTCACATGTTTGAACACACAGGACACTTTCACACGGGTGAGCTCCCTAGGGAGCTCGGGCTGATTGCGGCTCACTCAGAATAGCAGCCATTCCTTTGTTTCAGTCCGTCTGCAGTGGCCTTACCCCGCACACATGCAGGCTTTTACCTGGAGTTGAACTTTCCAAGTCCTGGGTTGCCCAGAGGATAAGCCCGAGTCTTTAGAGCACCCACCCCTCGTTCCCCGGGAGCGACAGGTTCGAGCAAGGGGCAGCAGCATTTAAGAGGCAGTGGGTATCGCTTGATGAATTGTCCTGTCACCCCAGGTGGCCTGGAGGCTCCGCCAGCCAGGGGAGCCCTCCCAGGCCAGGGTGACACGTGCACACCTCTGCGGGGGGGACCCCCCAGAGGCCTCCTCACGGAGGGCTCCTCAGCGGCCCTGCTCCCAGGTAGCCACCGTCTGGCTCTCGCTGGGGAGAGAAGAATGCCAGCGGCCGATGAAATATGGGCTGCCGAGTGACAGCAGCTGTGTCTGGAGTGGCCTCAGATCCTATAATTACATCTCCCTTTATTACCTCTGCTAATGGCCCTCCAGGTCGACAGAAACGATAATAAATTAACAGATTATGAACTCCACTTGCCACAAATTATGTGCTCTTTTTTTTTTTTTTCCCTTAAATTCTAGGAGCTCATGCTGTCAAACCACTGGGGGATGGGGGCTTGGGAAGATCCTGACTGTTATCAGATCAGTTGGTGCAGATAAAGCAACTTTGTGGGGGTGGGCAGCAGGGCCCCAGGAGGGGAGGCGGGCAGGGACAGCCAGCTGGGGCAGGGCA
The DNA here is from genome assembly GCF_007474595.2 of Lynx canadensis. NCBI lineage: Eukaryota > Metazoa > Chordata > Mammalia > Carnivora > Felidae > Lynx > Lynx canadensis. Next base: position 121,196,790 of record NC_044308.2, read on the forward strand.
GGACCTCCAGCAGGCAGTGCTCTCGCCCAGGGGCCTGGGCCACACCAGCCTCTCCCGGAAGCCACCCTGTCCTAGAATTGCTAATTGCTCGATGGAGGAGGAGACCCAGCCCAGCACAGAAAAGCAGATGTGGAGGGTGCTTGGCCGAAGGACAGGGAGGAGTGCTTCAGCCCTTGGTCTGGGTTTAAATAAAAGAAAGAGTATGTGCTTTTACCAAAGATGACGGGCAGGGACAGAGGGCTGGAAATTAGGAGTTCCAAATCCCTCATCTTTCTTAAACATCCTTCTGGGAATTTCCTGTGCACGTACAGCCACTCTGTGTGTACGTGTGTGTGTGTATGTTCTCTCCCCACCATGAGACCATTTAGAACAACTGCTCTACGTCTTGCTTTTTTTCATTGAATTCTATAACATGGTAGCACTTCCCTTGTGCTAGGCAGTGTACCGAGTACTCCACACGTTAGCTCATTCAATCCACACAGTCCCGTTAGGGAAGTGTTATTATTATTCCCGTTTTACAGATGAGGAAACTGAGGCACACAGAAGTGGACATACCCAGCGTCACAGCCAGTGGTCAGCAGAGCTAGGATTCTAGGGTCTGATCGTGGCATCTGTGTCCTTAATAGTTAAGTCCTCCTTATATTCATGGGTGTCTTTCCACACCCACAAAAATAGTTCTACCTCATTCTTTCTGGTGGCTTCTAACGTGCCATTCGTTTAGCTAATAATTATGTTTATATAGTAATTACACGAATCACATTAGTTACATTTAGGTTGTTTCCTGCTTGAGGCCATTATAGACTGATGGAACAAAACACCCTTTCACATTTATCTGTGTGTATTTGTGCATCCTTTTCTTTCTGGGAGAAATTCCTAGCAGTGGAATTTCCAGGTTGAAGGAAGCATGCCTTTTGTTTTATGCTGGATTTAGTTTTATTTTGGGACATCTTAAATATGGACAGGTTCAAAGACCAAAACTAGGTAGAAATGTGCACACAGAGCCTTCCCCTCCAGCCCTGTCGCTCCCCTCCTTCCTCCTAGAGCTGTTTTTATATTTCGTTCTTCCTTCTAGTGTGTCTTTTTTTGAAGTACTAGAAAGTATTTGAACTTTTTAAAATATTAGGACATACCACATATTTCCCCCCCTACCTTGCACAAAGAGAAGCAGCCTCTGTATACCATTCAGCACTTTGGAGAGTACATTTGGATTTTCAAAGCCCCTTCCAGCTCCTTTCGGAGCCACTCAAGGAGGAGAGAGGTCAGGGGCTGAGGGCCAAGTCCACTGCAGAGAGGTCCGCACACAGGCCTAGGTCTATCCTCAGATGGTGGCCCAAACTCTCAAAGGCGCTGTCCCCTTTCTCCCACCACCTGCTCCCCTCCTCCCAGAGGGCAGGCCTGTGTCTCTGGCTTCTGCACGATGGGAAAAGGTGCCAAAATTCAAACTCGTGGCTGAAGGACTGAGAGGGTCTCAGCGAGTTCTTTGGGCCCATTTTCTTGTCACCTAGGAGTCAGGGTCCAATGGCATTTCTTGTGCTCTGTGCTGGGAATATGCACTGCTCATCTCCCTTGTCCCAGCCGGCGCTTGGCAGTGGGGGTGGGGAGAGGGACAGCAGCTCATTCCCGCACCCTGGGGTGTGCTCGCCAGTGGGGCCCTCGCCACCCTCTTTAGAGCCCCTCCTACCCTGCAGGGTTCAGCCCCAAGTCTCCTTCTGCAAAGCCTTCGGCACGTTCTTGTTTGGGCCAAGTTCTCAGAGCCCTCCACCCCCCTTGTTCTTCTCACTGCCCCAATTTCAGGGTCACGGCAGAGCTCGGTGCTCGGGGCATGCCTTTCCCTCCTGACCGCGAGCGCTTGCACTCAGGGACCCCTTCTGGTTGAAGCTCACCGTTCTGCCCACAGGGCCTGGCATTTAGCAGGTGCCCAGTGAGGAGGTGCTGGATGAAGGAAGAGACCAAAGATGCTGTTAACCTGCCTCTGGTGATGGTACCTTCGTGATGGGCGTCACAGGGGTCCCTTCTCTTTCGTTTCCAGAAGTCTCGCTCTTACCTCACCTCCCTTTTTGCAATTGTCTGTTAATTTTGCCCCGTCCACCTCCTACATCTTCCCTCCCGGTCTGTCTGCTTCCAGTGCAGCCCCCACGTCCCTGCGTGCACACACCCTCATGAGCTGGCTGATTGGGATCTGTTAATTAATGTCGCCCAAGCCCTCTCCCGCTCAGAGGCCCGATAAGGGAAATTGGATGTCCGTTCTATCTGCCTTTTATTACCTCCCGGCTCTCCCTGCCACCACAGGCTGCCACACACCCCCTCTCACGCTGGGATCCAGACAGCACGCATACACCTGACCCCTCTCCCCAAGGAGGTATGTCAATCCAGGCCTGCCCCGTCCATCAGTGTCATCGCTCAGCTCTTTTGATGGGTGCCAGCAGCCAGGTGGTGAGCCAGGAGTGCCCCCTAAGGTTGAACATTCGCGCACTGGTTGGAAAATGGAGAGGGACCGTGGGTTTTAGACTCGGGGGACCGCAGGTGAGGGGTGGGACAGACTCCACGGAAACCCAGAGCGATGGGCCTGTCGAGAAGCTCAGGACCACCCCGGGCCTCCAGCTGTGCCCAGAAGGAAGAAGAGAGTCATGCCAGTAGTGTGCTAATAACAACAAAAACAGTAACGACAGCCACGGGCATCACCCCTCGGTCAGGCTCGCCGGGTACCGCCGGTGTAGGGAACAGAGGGAGCCTGTCTGAAAGCCACCTCTTCACCCTCGAAGCCCCCGCAGCAGCACCGCACCCACACGGGGTGAGGGCCAGGGCGCCAATGCAGCGGAGACCCACATGGGCAAACTCAGACCCGGCCGCCCGGGATGCATGGTACATACAGATGGCTGTGTGGGTACTCTTCCTTCTTTCCGTCAGTCTGGCGGCGTCCGTCTGGGAGCCAATCTTGGAATTTCTGGCCGAAGTTACCACCTTGTGTTTAGTGACCGAGAAGTTTGAAAATACTTCTTCCCTCCCTCCCTTCTCCTTCCTCCTCCTCCTCCTCCTCCCGCTCCTTCTTCTCTACCCTCCTCTCAGATCAAAATGTTAATTGTTCCGGGATGCCTGGCTCCGTTGGTTAAGCATCTGCTTCTTGGTTTTGGCTCAGGTCATCATCTCACAGTTTGTGAGTTAGAGCCCCGCGATGGGCAAGAGTTTAAAAAAAAAAAAAAAGATGTTCATTGTTCCATGCCTGAGTTAAGTACATGTATAAAGCAATTCCAGACACTTCTCATTTTGCACATGAAGACTTTTCATCTCATTGTTAATAGCAATAGTACGAGCTCAGTGAACGTGTTGTATGTCCCATAATCATTGTCTTATTCAGACCTCGTGGAGAGTCTGAACCAGGTGTTAACAGTTATACCCATTTCACAGAAGGGGATGCTGAGGTTTGGGGCAGTTACAACTTTCACACGGTCAGCCTGCAGCTAGGAAATGGGGAGTCAGGGTTCAGGCCCAGGCAATCTCCTGAGCACATTGGACAAGACCATGTCATAATTCAGGAGCCATCCCCATCCCGACCTCCTTTTGCGCTGGGGTCAGCCTCCTTACTAGCAGGGAGGGGGAAACTCCCATGATTCTAAGCTCTCGGAATGCAGGACGGCTAGGGTCATCGTTAGGTGGAGAGTGATGGCCAGGACGGCAGGGGTCTGACCCCTGGAGGAGAGGCTGCTCTGTGAGAAAGTGCCCCCTGACCCTGGGGGCTCTTGAGCTCTTAGCAGCCCGGGCTGTGGTCACTAGGGGGTCACTGGCTGGGAACAGCTGATTCCTCTCTCCCGGTTGGGCCCCTGGGTCGGCACACACAGCTGAGACTCTGCAACGTTAAAACGCCAAAATGTCCCCTGGTTGAGCAGAGAGAGGGATCTGGAAAGTCCCCAGAGGGAAGGGGACCCAGTACTGCCGCCTTTTGATCCTATTATGAATTTAAAAACCCCTTCAATTACAAACACATTTAATTAACCAAAAAAAAAAAACCTCTCCAGACATTTGAAAATAGCACAGAACTAACAACAAGAGTGATAATAACAATTGTCAACATTGACCGAGCTCTCATTACATAAGTCTTTTCCGTGAATTCCCCGTCTGACTCACTGGCCAAGGGAAGGACGAGGAGTTCACAGGTACGGAGAGAGGGGCAGGATCGGGGCCCGGGACCACCTCCTCCAGCCAGCCCTCCTGACTGCTGCTGCCCTCCTTGCCCCCTCTTCCCGCAGGCTTCTCGAACCTCTCTCTCGGGGACCAGATGAGCCTGCTGCAGAGCGCCTGGATGGAGATCCTCATCCTGGGCATCGTGTACCGCTCGCTGCCCTACGAGGACAAGCTGGTGTATGCTGAGGACTACATCATGGACGAGGAACACTCCCGCCTCGCGGGGCTGCTGGAGCTCTACCGGGCCATCCTGCAGCTGGTGCGCAGGTACAAGAAGCTCAAGGTGGAGAAGGAGGAGTTTGTGACACTCAAGGCCCTGGCTCTGGCCAACTCAGGTAAGGGCGGGCACGGGCCCCACGGTGGGACCTTGGGCCCCGGGGGGCACAGCCCCGGAGCTCGTGAGCGGGGCCACCGTGAGAGGCAGGGTGGCGTGAAGATGCCCGAGGTTCTTGTCACCAACGGTTGTGCAAGGGGTTGGCCTGGAGCTAAAAGAAAAGGGCGGTGACCAAGGCCCGCAATAGGTGCTTCCTGAGCCCTTGATTTGCAGGGCATTCTACGAACTGAGCCTCTGCTATCTAGCCCAGCACACCGGTTAAGGACAGAGGCTCTGCAGTCGCTGAGAGTCAAATCCTGCTTCTGCTACTTGGGCAAGTCGCTTCCTTCTGTGCCTCCTATTCTTTATCAGTAAAAGGGGAACAATGCAGAGTCCCTCCCCCACCAGACAGTGGAGGAGGTTTATTTGTACATCATTATGTTACACTCACAACACGCTGGGCTTACAGTAAGCGTTGAACCTGCTAAATAAATTAGCTGTGAACTTACTTAATTCTTAACAACCCTGTGAGCAAGGGGCTCATGATTTTTACCCCATTTTATAGACGGGGGAACTGAGGCTTGGAGAAAATTGCCCAGGGCCACACTGTCAAAGGGTGTCAGAGCTAGGACTCAAACCAAGGCCCTCTCGTTGCAAAATCAACCCCCAGCTTGTAGCCACTCCTTGAATCTGCCAGTCAGATCGCTCAGGCACGAGAGAGAAAACCTTCCCAGCTGAGTGGTCTGGTCTGTCGTTAAGAAGGAGGGCTTCGGGGCGCCTGGGTGGCGCAGTCGGTTAAGCGTCCGACTTCAGCCAGGTCACGATCTCGCGGTCCGTGAGTTCGAGCCCCGCGTCGGGCTCTGGGCTGATGGCTCAGAGCCTGGAGCCTGTTTCCGATTCTGTGTCTCCCTCTCTCTCTGCCCCTCCCCCGTTCATGCTCTGTCTCTCTCTGTCCCAAAAATAAATAAACGTTGGAAAAAAAAAATTAAAAAAAAAAAAAAAAAAAAAAAGAAGGAGGGCTTCACGTCCCACTCTTGATTTTGGCTCGGGTCAATGATCTCAGGGTCGTGAGATCGAGCCCCGTGTCGGGCTCCGCACTGGGCAGGGGGCCTGCTTGGGATTCTCTCTCTCCCTCTCCTTCTACCCCTCCTCAGCTTGTGCACACTCGCTCGCTCTCAAAAATAAAAAATAAATAAAAGTAAAATAAAACTCTTTAAAAAGGAGGCTTCGCCTCCCTTCCTTCAGCCCCTTGCAGCTCCTGGCTGGAATCTCTGGGGACAGGGGCTGGGCGCTCGTGATGCAGGTGAGCGAGCTGGACTGTCATCTGTGTCCACACTTGGGGAGCACCCACCGTATGCGGGGTACTGTGCCAGGCAGGGGGTGGAGAATGCAGGAGAAAATCAGGCTCCCTGTCCTAAAGAGAGACTGTCAGGCAGGCACACACGGTTCCCCAGGGCAGTGTGTGTGCCTTGCTCAAGTCTGGTCACATGGACCCAAGTTTAAATTTTAGCTCTGACACTTAGTAGCAGTGTGGCCTGGGCAGGTTGGCAACCTTCCTTAGCCCTGTCCTTGTGTGTACAATGGGGACATTCCAGTACCTTCTCCAAGCACTTTGGTCTTGAATGACCGACTGAAGATACAGCACTTAGACCAGTGCCTGGCCTAGAGCAAATGTTCAATAAATATTAATTATTATCATTATTATTAATATTAGAGGAAACAGAGTGTTATCCGCACAGGGAAGAGGGACAGCTGGTTCCCAGGCGGAGACAGTACAAACAGGGTAAGCGACCGGTTTGCAGGGATACGGTTCAGCTTTTAGTAAGTTCCGTGTCCCAGGAAACCTCAGTCCCTGGCGAACCGAGACCGTGGTCCCCCTAACAAATGTTTTCAAAGAGAATGCAGTGGTGCTGCCGCTGCCCTGCTCAGCCCCCCTTTACTGGGCTCGTGCTCCCCTGCCCCAGCTGTTGAGTTGTGCTGCTGATAGCTCACAGCTGCCCCCTCGGCCAAGATCTGCCCTCACCCGCCGTGCCCGGAGAGTCAGGCACCTTGGCACCATCAACTAATGGCGACCCACACAGGGGAACAAAAGGGTGGACTCTTGGCAGGGCGAGATCAGAGCCCTAGTGAATCAGGCCAAAGCGGAGGCCACGTCCTCACCTTGCTTGTTCCCACCCTCACCCTGTCCTGCCTCCCTCCCTCCCTTTCTCCTGAGAGCACACCCTCCAGAAAATCTGTGCACCCAGACCCTGGCCTTGGGCTCTGCTCTTGGGGATCCTGATCTAGTGTAGAGAGGGAAGCATTTCCTTTAGTGCAACTCCCTTTTATTAATAAACAAATGCAAGAGAATGATTAAGCTTTTACATGCTTCTATACGTAACCTATACATCTTTTAAAAATTTGTTTTTAATATTTATTTGGAGAGAGAGAAGTAGGCAAGTGGGGGCGGGGACGGGCAGAGAGAGAGAATCCCAAGCAGGCTCCGTGCTGGCCTCGCAGAGTCTGACTCAGGGCTCAATCCCGTGAACCGTGAGCTCATGACCTCAGCAGAAAACAAGAGTCGGACGCTTAACCGGCTAAGCCACCCAGGCGCCCAGACCGTTTACGTATTAAGATTCCAAAATGGTAGTGTGTTCTTTGTTAGAGAATGCCGGGGCTGTTGGGTTTTTTAAAAGTAGTTTTCAATTTCCAGAACGACTGAGCAGGTGGCACTACGGTGTAGGCACCCATCCCACCCTCATCCCCCACCCCCGCACGGGTTCCTCTGTCGTTCACATCTTGTACTGGTGTGGCAATTTGTTACAATTAATGAGCCACTATTGATACATTATTATTAACAAAAGTCCCTGGTTGCCATCCAGGTTTTACTCTTTGTGTTGTGTGGGTCTATAGATTTGACAAATGGGCAGTGACAGCCCCTGCCCCCCGCCCCCCGCCGGTCCCTACTGTACACAGTGGCCCCACCCCTCGTGAGCCTGTGCCACCTACTGAGAGGGAAGCACCTCAGCCAGCCGTTGCAGGGGGCTGGGGGTCTGTGTGGGCGGAGGGGACTCGGTGAACGCAGAGGACACAGTGTGGGGACAGCGAGGCCCGCAAGGCTGCCGGGCCTTGGAGGGCACGTCTTTGCTTTTAGACTCTCCTGACACTTCATCCCTGACCTCGAGCTCGGGCTGGCCCATGCGGGGAGGAGGAGGGTGAAGAGGTGGGGTGCCGCTGTCACGTCTATGCCACCCCTCAATGTCAGGCTGTGACGGCATTCAGATGGCTCCGTAGCTCGGCTCTCGTCCTGATCTCACAGGCACGTGCGTGCACACACACAGTCTCAGAGACATACACATGCGTGTGAAGACAGGCATGCATGCAAATACACCTACACGTGCACACACATACATGCACACACACATGCATACACTCATGCACACATACGTGTGCGTGCAAATACAGATGCATACACATGCACACACATGCACACATACATATATGGACACACATGCACACACAGACATACACACAGGCTTAGGTACACATACATGCACATACAGTTACACACACACGAACACACATGCATGCATACAGACACATGCACTCATACACATGTTCACAAATACGACACACACGCGTGCACACACATGCAGATGTGCACACGCAGGCACACACATAAGCACACATGCGCACACAGCACCTGGGGACTGACAGTGGTTTAGTGACACGAGCCCATCAGGAGATTCAGCTGGATCAAGCTTCGCCTGAGTACGCACTGTCATGTCATGGGGGACAAAGTTCCAGGAACCTGCGCTTCTGGCCTGGTGGCACCTCCCAGGCCATCCTGTGGCTTACGTGCCGGTCCAAGCAGTTCAGAACAGAGAAGGAGGAGTTTGTGATGCTCACAGCCCTGGCTGCATAGTCGAGCAGTCAGCTGTGGGCAGGAAATGGGGGAAAGCCTAGGCCTGCTATGAGTAAGGCCAGAAAAGTAGGTTGGGGTCAGACCAGAGGCTCTAGGGCTAGGCAGGGGGTAGGAAGGGATTGGGGTGCAACAGGGTCGGTCCAGGGAGCCACGAAAGGTTGTACAACAAGGTAGGAAAATCCCCCAAACAGTGTGTTAGCTGGAGGAGAGACAGGTGCCAGGAGGTGGCTGGAGTGGTCCTGGTGGTGGCCCACGGTGCCACTGCTCAGGCTGAGGGCATGGGATGGGACCACTCACGTGGGGCTCGGGGGCTGGCTCCAGGCAGAAGAGTGACGCACATCAGAGACAGGCCGGGGCCCCCAAACCACAGCCCCTCGGGAGCCTGCCGGCCATCTTTCACCCCAAGTCCCATCTCCAAGGCTCCTTGACAGCAGAAAAAATTCATAGCCATTGATTTTGTAATTAACAGTTTATCAATGCCATCGATACAGACTCACTGATGGATTGCAGAGAAATTAATCTTGCAATGTTATTTTATTTCATTTTTGGTCGAAGGCAGCTGCCAATTTTGGCCTCCTTGGGGAGGGTGGGGGGATGGGGAGAGGAAGCTGGCGGGAGGGAGGCAGGGAGTCTGGATGGCCACGTCCCAGCCTTACAGGGACCAGCGCATCTCGAGTGCACATTCTGGAAACAGCTGAGAGTGTAGGAATGGAGCCACGCTCCATTTCCAAGTGGAGAAGGAGTCCTCGCTGCTCCAACAAGGTGGAGGGTATGGGGCCAGTAACGCCCCAGCGCACTAAAGGCACTTGCCCCCCGGCTGAGTCCTCACCGTGATGACGGTATTACGTTCATTAGGTGGTTTCTAAGTGCCTGGTAATGTGCTATCTCTTTTAACCCTCACCACGACCCTATGAGGTAGGAGGTATTTGCTCCATTTTACAGATGAAGAAACAGTCTCAGAGAGCCTAACTTGGCCCAAATAACACAGCATCTAGGACTTGAGACTCTCGCCTTCCTCATTCTGCTTTTCTCCCAAGAGAAGGCAGGACCCTGGAGGCATGGGCTGAGTGTGGATCCAGGAGGTCAGAAGGAGTCACTGGGGTCAGCCAGTTGGAACAGCTGCCCTTGGCAGTCTGGTACCTAAACTAACCCAGCACGCGCACGAATCGCCCTGCTCTCTTGAGGAACTCTGGGGCCTCGCCCCGCCTTCCTGGCAGCCTCCCCAGAGCCTTCGGCTCACTTGACCCAGATGCACCCTTACTTCCCGCCTCTGGCAGGCATCAGACACTGCGGTTCAGTGTGGTGGCTTTAAGGAGTGTCTGAAGAAGGCTAGGTGTTTTCCCCGAGGCTGGGGAATGAGTTCCAGTACGTTGCCTTTGCTTCAGCCCCGACCCCGCTGTAACCCAGCTGTCAGCACCTGCCCTGCTGGGATTTAGGTAACTTGTGTTTGGACCCCCAGTGCCTGCCTGAATCCAAAGCCCTCCTCAGGATTTTTGGAGAGCTCCCCACGGCACCCTCCGTCACTGTGCCCCATGCGTCCGGCCAGGCCATCTCGGTCCCCCAGCACAGGGCACCTCCACGCAGAGCCCAGCCCCTTTCTCTGTGTGTGGATTCCGTACCCGGCATTCTGTCAGGTTAGTGATGTCCTTGAAGATGAGCTGGTGATGATGCCCCCGGCTGGGCATTTCCTTCGGGACAAGAACTGTTTTCAGCCCTTGACCTGTATTTAACTCATTCAACCTCTTGAGGTAGGTATGGCTGTTACGTCATTTAACGAATGAGAAAAACAGGGCACAGAGAAGTTAAATGACTTGCCTAAAGTCACACAGCTTGGCAAGTGACGGACGCAGGATTCCAACCCACCAGGCTGGCTCCAGAATCCTCCTGGCACCTCCAGGGCAGTGACGGGTCGGCTCACATTCAAGTCCTTCAGGGTCTCCGCCGCCACCTCCTGGTGGTTTCTCGAGAGATGACCTTCCTAGATACAGATCGCTCCCGGGGTCCAAGCCTCCGCTGTGTCATTGGCCTCCGTGACCTCGGGCTGGCCGCTTATGCTCTGTGAGCCTCAAGTCTCCTTCTTTGTAGAGTGAGGATTTGGAAGGCCACCCCGCAGAGGCCCAGGGGCCCCAGGGTGGAGCCCATCCCCCGGGGCGTCCGGCCACACCCGCTGACGCGAGCCCTGTGCCCACAGATTCCATGTACATCGAGGATCTGGAGGCAGTGCAGAAGCTCCAGGACCTGCTGCACGAGGCTCTGCAGGACTACGAGCTGAGCCAGCGCCACGAGGAGCCGCGGAGGACGGGCAAGCTGCTGCTGACGCTGCCCCTGCTGCGGCAGACGGCTGCCAAGGCCGTGCAGCACTTCTACAGCATCAAACTGCAGGGCAAGGTGCCCATGCACAAACTCTTCCTGGAGATGCTGGAGGCCAAGGTCTGATGGCCCGGCACATGGACCGACTCCCACCCGCGGACAGACCGACCGACCCGACGCGGAGACCTCCACAGCCACCAGCCTCGACCTTCAAGCCCTGTATCATGGCCACGAGCAGTCCCCGAGGAAGGGGCTTCTCGCCTCCCGGCTGCGTGCAGAGTCCTGGGTGCAGCGGGGCCGGGGAACAGGGATGGGAGGGCAGGGCGTGGGCTCACCTGTGACTGGCTTTTCCTCTGGTATGTTTTTCCTTCTCCACGGGCAGTGCTGACGCCCGGGCCCAGGGCTGACTCCCTTGAGACTAGAGACCGTGGAGGAAGCCCCGTCTTTCCCACCAAACCACCAAGAGACAGCAGCGTATTTCCTACCCCCCCACCCCCCCTCCCCACCTCGTGGACTGGGCGGCCGGTGCTCAGTGCCTAGGAGTCCCCCGGCCCAGGCTAGGTGCCACCTGGAAGTTTTCCCTCCCCAGACGGCAGGTGCTTTCTTCCAGAGGCTCCGCCTACTCTGAGGTTCTCTGGGGCCCCTCAGGAGGCTGCGTACCTTCCCCGGTCCAGACCCAGACGGCTCCCACCCTCCGTCCTTCCTCTCAGTTTGGCACACTCCGCTCCCGTTAGGGACTCGCCGTGGAGGGAGCAGCTGGCAGAGCTCGTGCGTTTTCCCGGGCACACGCCCTTGGGTGCTCCCACCTGCCTGTCCCCGCTGTGCTGGGGCCCACCTGCCCTCCTCCCCTCCTGTCCCGGGAAATCCCTGCTACTTCCTGCCCCTACCTCAGAGCTCACTCAGTGGGTTCAGCCAGCCAAGGTGACTTCCGGGTCCACAGCTGGGAACCGCACTGGCTCAGAAAAGAGCAGGGTCCAGGCGATACTCCCCAGAGCTCCTGCTTCTTGCCTGCTTCTCACCTCCCGCCCTTTCAGCCTTCAGGGCAGATCTGGAGCAGGTGGGCCTGTGGCAAGGCAGGGAGTGTAGGGACCTGGCCCCATCTGAGGGCACCCTGGGCACTGATTTCAGGCTGGCGGTCCTGGGAGGATTGGGGCAAGATGGGGGAGGCTCGAACCAATCTTTGCCGAACACAGAAAGGCCTAGAAGTAAGCAGGCAGGGGATCCCCAAAGACAGGGAGCTCAGGGGAGGTTGCCAGCCTGCTACGTCCTGGCTTCTGGGGACGTGGACACCAGGACTCCCCGTTCCCTGCATTCCAAAGGGTTGGGCGAATCAGTGCCACAGGAGGGGTGCTCCTGTCACCCTGGACTAAGGTGCGACGTAGGTCCCTGGGGACACTGAGAAGGCCCAGCTCTCTGGCGGGAGCCCCCGGTCTTCCTGGCTGCTGTGTAGGAGCCCCCGGTTTTCCTGGCTGCTGTGTAGACTGACCAACCACCCTGGTTGGCCCTGAACATTCCTGGTGTTAGCACTGAAGGCCGTGTCCTGGGAAACCCTTCAGTCCCAGGCAGATGGGGACGGTCTGTCTTCTGATTTCTGTGGGTGGCCTCAAAAGTCGGTTGTAACCCGCTCAGGGCAGCCCTGAGCACCTCGTGTGGTTGCACACGGGTTAGCGGGTGGCTGCTCAGACGATCCCCCAGGGATGGAGTGGGGGGGGGAGGGTTCAGTGTGATGGGAAAAGCCCCTCCTACGCAGCTGCCTTGTGAAGCAGGGTTCGGGGCAGCCCTACCGGGGACACTTGTGGGGAACGCACACGTGCACAGGCAGGCGGGGCGGCTCACCCATCACTGGGACACCCGGGGGGGGGGGGCGGGTGCTCGCTCCCAAGCCCCGCAGCTCTCCGCGTAAGGCGGCTGCGGCTGATGTCATCTTGCCACCTTCTCCACCCCAGACGCTCCTGAATTTCTGTGCTGGGACCTGCTGAGGTCACCCCAGGCAGGAGGGCTGGCCGAGACCCAGCAGCTGCAGAGTGGCTGTCTGATGTCCTCATGTAGAAAATACCACGGGTTCCAGGAGGCTTCATGGCCCAGTGACTTGCGCTCCTCTCCTGTTAGCCGGTGGGAAATCCAAGGCCAAAGCCAGGGGACAGTCAGCATTGTAATGATCATCCGAGATGCTTCATCCCTAGGTCTCTGGGAAGTCCCAATCTGGGTGGACACACCCACACCTCAGCATCAAGGGACCCGGGCAAAGACCCAAGTCTGACAACCACACCCTAAGGTCCGAACCCGAGGGACCTCACGGTGAGAGAAGTTGGGGTCTGCTCCGTGGGTGCCTCCCCTAGCCTTTCATCGTGCTGTGTGCTTGAGGAGGTGGGGCTGAGGGTGGCATCTCGTCACCCGGGTGTCCCTTCCTGCTCAAGCACGAGGACCTGAGCTGTCCGCCACGGCAGGGGGCTGCGCCCCAGCTGGGGTTTGCAGCCCATCCTTTTTAGGGGGAAGGATCTCAGCTAACGGTACAACTGGTTTGGGGTGGGTGGGTGTTGGGATGGATCTGGTGCCCCTGCAAGGGTCCTGCCTCTAGAGCCTCTCTCTAGCAGCGAGGGGAGCTGGTGATCCCAGGGGCTCTGTGTCGGCGAGGTGTGCACTACTCTCACACTTGAGCTCCAGTGGCGACAGGAAGTGGTCCGACGGGAACTCATCCGGTGGGAAAGGCCCTGGTGTGTACCAACGGGCATTCAGAGAAAAAGTCTAGGCCAGCTTCTTAGCTGGAGGCCTTGCCAGCTTTGGGGCCTCCGTGGGAGGCGGGGGGAGGGGGCCCTGACTTGGTGGGGGATGGTGAAGTGAGGAGAGTTTAGGATGCCCCGTACCCCAGACGGGGTACTTGATGGAACTCAAGTTTGCCCCCAAATCTGCTGTTCCTGGAAAATCTGTAAAGAGGAAATCACCCTTCCCACTTGTATTCTCATGATACAGGTCATTGAAATGAACCAAGAAATAAAATGTGAAAATCCAACCACGGAGAAGGTGGTATTGGCTGGGTTTTGTTTGGTCCCCGTGTCCTGACCCTTTTAAAGCTTCTAGACTGTTTTTTGTCACGATGTGAACCTTGGTAGTGGCACCCAGGTTTTGCACACGGGAAACTTGGATTGTTTCCCAGGCCACAATTGAAGAAACCAAGTAGGAGGATCTCGAGACCAGACGGGGCATTGGTTGGGAGGCCAGGCAGGGCTTTAGGACCCAGAATCTGCACCCGCCTCTGTGTCAGGGGCCACCCTTCCCTCCTCCAGACTCTCCGCTCCTCCAGACTCTCCCCTCCCCCTGTGCAGATGGGAGAAGTCAAGGGTGGGGGGGAGCAGTGACAAACTGGTGACAAGAAGACAGAGGGGCCCATGCCCGCGGAACAGCACCAAAGAAAAGCACTATGTGGAAAGAATGTTTTATTTTCGAATAATGATTAAAAGGCTGGAATGGCTTCTTAAGATGTATATATTTTTTAAAATGGTAGTCCCTCATGGCATTGTCCACCTGTACGCATTTCCGCCTCTGTACGTGTTCTCCCCCAAGCCCCCACCCACCCCATGTAAATCAAATGCGCTAGGATTCTTCCGTCCTGGTCCCATGTATCTGGAATCTAATAAATAAGGAACAGCCCATTGGAGAGTTTCTTCACGTTACCTTTCCGGGCTTGCTGTCCCCCGGACAGCATTGCCCTCAGGCCGATGGCCGATGGCCAAGCCTGGCTGTCGGGAGCACCAGCCCAGCCTCAGAGTTTTCTGGGCGTTCAAGTAGTCATTTTAGCATGTTCAGCAGCAAAACTTCAGGAGGGCCACTTGAGAAGTAGGATACAGCTCTGAGAAGCCCCCTGCTACTTTTTGACATTAATGTGAAGCACTCTAATCTTCACCGATGCCAGAGAAATGGAACATCACATGTATGGGAACCAAAAATCGTTCACTGCCTTAGGATCCTGAAATGCAGGCGCATAGTGCTGACCGCACAGAGGGCCCATGTGTCATCCACACTCGGGACCAGTGAGAAGCAGATGGGATGGCCGGAAAAAAAGAACACCTTATCAGGATGCCTTTCATTGCAAGTAAAAGCCCGGTTTATATCAGCTTAATGGATTGTCTTGGATTTATGTGAGGTCTAGAAGTGGGGCAAGCATCAGGTAGGGTTTGATCCGGAGGTTCACAAAGTCAGTAGGGCCATGGCTCTGCTCCTCTTAGTTCTGCCCTCTGCTGTCTGCTTTGTCCTCAACCTCTTGCATAGTAGCAAGAAGGCTGCCAGCTTTTTATCTTCACATTGTAAGGAGAGAAGAAGCATCTCTTCTTACAACCATAGAAAATAGCTTTGTTCTAGACCTCAGTGGCTTTTTGCTTATCCCTAAAGGGACCACTGTGACCATCAGGGGGGACTAGTCCCATGTAACTGTCCAGCTGCTATAAAGGGTTGGCTTGGAAGACTGGACTACAACCAATCAACCATGGCGCCCACAGAATTCATGTACATGGACAGCCCAGGCTCTGGTCAACTTTCACTGAGCTATTTATAAGTTTTCCTGAAGCTCTTGGAAGATCACATTCACAGTCTTTGAACTCCATACTTAGCAAGCCTTCTGCACGAAACGTATTAAGGGGATGTTTTGTGGGAATGAAACTACCCAGTTTGTAGATTATTTTTAGGTAATTTCCCAATTTACCCTCATTACCTCTGGCACGTGTATACGTGCGTGTGCACACACACACACACACAGCTGCCACCTTAATAATCAGGAAAGAGAATCAACCATAACATCAGGTAACGTAATCGAAACAGAAAGACTTACTGGACATCTGTATTTTAGGATTTTCTGTACTAGTTTGTGCAGGTAATTGTGATCAGACTAGCTAATAGCTCATTTTCAAAAAGACTTAAACCTCATTGATAGCTGTCTGTCTCTTCATCCACTCTCCGAATATTCTCCCCTTTTTGTTACCAAAAAAGTGAAAGGGGGAAACACAACTAAAGGTCATTCACTCACTCAGTCGTTCAACAAAGATCTAATGAGGGTCTGGCCTGTGCCAGGCACTGTTCTAGGCACACAGTCTAGTGGGAGGAAGAGAGGGAATGAGCACAATAAATCAAATTACATAGGTAAGTTCTAGGAGGGGAAAAGCAGGGTATGGGGGATCAGGGATGGGGAGGTAGGATATAATTTTAAAAGGAATGGTCAGAGAAGCCTCCGAGAGAATGTTACATTTATTGAAAGTGAGGGCCAATGTGGGTGTCTGGAGAAAAAGCTCTCCGAGCAGCAGGACCAGCATGTGCAAAGGCCCTGAGGTAGCAGTGTGTCAGGTGTGTTCAGTGAACATCAAGGAAACAAGTGTGGCTGAAGTGGAGCGAGTGGGGCAAGTCATGTAGGGACGTGAGGCCATGGGAAGTGAGGCTTTCGCTCTAAGTGGAAGACTTTGAATAAAGGGACACACGATTGCACGTCTCAACAGGAGCCTTTGCCTGCTGTATTAAGCTGTAGGAGGGCCAGGGTGCAAGACTAACTCGGAGACCACTGAGGAGGTGACTGGTTTGGGCCAGAGTCAGAGGAGAACAGGTATTAAGCCCTCGGGTCCTGGCCCCAGTCGGAGGCCACTAGGATTCACTGACACATTGGAAGTGGGATGTGAAAGAACGAGAAGACACCTGAGCAATCTCAAAGATTCTGGCCCGAGCAGCTGGAAGAGAAGGGTTGTCATCCGCTGAGGTGGAAAGACCCAGAGAAGGCCCCAGAAGGCCAGAGTCTGGGGGCCGGGTGGGAGAACCAACCACACTGTTGGAGAGGCTACTGAATGTCCAGGGGGAGATGCCAAGAAGGCGACAGGCCATAGGGTCGGCCAGGTAGGGATCGGGGTATGAACTTCGTTGGTAATAGATGTTCACCCTGAGGATCTTTACCAGCCGTGAATTCCTTCTCATACCCAGCCAACCCCCTCTGTTGCTTTCTAGCCTCAGAGGCGGTAAAACTCAGCTTGGAGACAGGCTTTTGGAGCAGAAGGGGCTCAGCGGTCACCTTTTTACGTTATCATTTGACAGTTGAGAGAAATGAGCCTAGACTCTAACCTTGCCCTCGATTCTCAAGAACAGTGTGGGGCGCTAGCCTGGAAGGTGCACAGGTGCTTTCTTGGTTTGGACCACCGGTTCTCAAATGGGGTGACTGTGCCCCCCAGGGCACACTTGGCAGTGTCTGGAGATGTCCCACTGGGGGTGCTCCTGGCATCTAGTGGGTGGAGGCCAGGGACGCTCCACAGGGCACAGGACAGCCCTCACAACGAAGGACTGAGGCTGAGAAATCCTGATTTACACACATTCTGGGCATCAAGATAAAAACACTCAGGGTTCCACAGAACAGAATTTGGGCGTTTCCACTCATATTACTAAGCTCTTCCCGCTCCCAGATGCCATCTCTGTCCCGCCTGGTCTTCCTCTGACCCCAGCACATGCATCCAGGGCAAACATCCGTGCCCTCCATGAGTGGCTCCTGTTCAGATCCAAGCGAGCCCAAGAGGGGAGCGCCCGCTCCTACCGTCCCTCAGCGGTCAGGTCACAATCCGTTTCCTTTTACAGAGAAACTTGAGGTTTGGGAAAGCACCTGTGGCTTCCCGGGGACCCCTCTGGCAGACCTGCGTGCTCCCCGTTTAGGGGTGCTAAGAACAAAGGTGACTCCGCATTCACCTCCTCCTCGTCCCCCGTGGCCCACACCCACGACTGTCCCCACATTCTGCTCCTTCCGTGCATTTTCTCATTACTTCCTTTCCTAGCCCGGCTGGGCTGGAGGGCCCGTGGCTCAGTTATTCAGACCCCAGGGTCTGGTGGTCAGAAGCCAGCCTTCCTCTCTAGGGGGGAGGAGTCTTTAGAGACCTTTTCTCCTACTTAGTTTTTCTGGGAAATTGGTCTCACTTCTGCAGACATTCCCTCCGTTGTCAGCCAAACGCCCAGCCCATCTGTGCAAAGATCCCTTTGGCGGCTGTCACAAGGCAAAGGGAAGGCACTGGGCCTCTCACTTGGATGCTGCAGAGTCTCTCCCCAACCCCCCTGTGGAGAACAGGGACAGCCAGACCCTCCCGTCCACCCTTCCCACAGGCAGACATGATCAAGCTTGGAGCGAGGCCAGTAGAGGGCAGAAGGGGGGGTGGGGGCGGCCAGGCTCCCAGGAAGACTTGAGAAGGACCCAGCGGCCACATGGACTGCCCTTCCAACCCGGGCCCATTCCCAAGGCCCCCCATTAAATGCAAGTCCTGGACAGAGCCCCAGCGCCCGGTCACTGCCAAAGAAACAGTCCAGCAAGCCACAAAATAACCAGAATGGAGCCACATTTTTACCTTCAGCGTTGTCCACGCCATCCGCGGGGTGTCACATTAGTAACGCATTGCAACACTTTGTCAGACACCTCTTTCTCTCCTCTCCCATGCAGAGCCGCCCCCGCAAAGCTCTCTTGCGCACCGCCGAATCGCCCCAGCCTCCCCAGCTCGGCCTCCCAGACACCCCTTCTCAGCCCTCCTCTCCTGGGTTCTTCTCTTCACTACCCAGGCTGGCCCCGCCAAGCCTCTCCAGCTTCCTTCCACTCTTCTGCACAAGCTAGAGAGGAGCCAAAAGCGGGTCCAAGAGGCGAAATCTCCTCTCTCGCGCAGGGGTGGGGTGGGGGCCGCGGAGGAAGACGGAAAACCTCGCCACCTCGGCTATTTTCTTCTGTCTCCGGTATAGATTCACTTAGCTCCCCAAGAACAGAGGCTCCCGGAATCCCAGGGAGCCGTCCTTCCCCTGCCCTCAGGCTCTGCCAGGCACATTGGCAGTTCCACAGAATCAGGACGTGCCCTTGTGGGGACCCACCGCCAGGCTCACAGGCTGGCAGTTGCCGTGAAGTCTTATTTCAGCAGACACCGAGAGGCGACTCTTTCCCGATCCAGGGTGTGCTGCCCTCGTTTTTCCTGATGGATTCCGGTCACTTGGGCCGACTCTCTTTGTTCATTCGTTCATCACCTGGCAGGGGGGCGAGATCTGGGGAGCGTGGCGAGGGCTCCTGCTTTCGTGGAGAAGATAAACTTTGAACTAGCGGCTTACACAGGAGACTTTCAGCAACTTATGGGAGCGGGAGTCGGTAACAGGGAAGCGACGCAGCCTTTTGATGGGGGAGGGTTGGCCACGGCAATCGTCCTGCAGAAGCAGGTGGAGGCTGAGATCTGAAGAAACGGAGGGAGCCAGGGGAGGCCGTGGGGGGTGTTTCAGGGAGAGAAGAAGCTGTCCGGGCCCAGGCCCAGACAGAAAGAGACAGAGGGGCTTGCTCAAGAGACGGGAAGAAAAGACCGCCCGATTGGGTTGGTGGGTGGCAGAGGAGAGGCAGAGGGACCCGACTGCACTGGGCTTGGTCAGCCTTATTCAGGACATTGCTCTCTGTCTCAGAACAAAGGGGAAACTCTGGCAGCGTTGTAAGTGAGGGAGGAACATCGTCAGGTCTGTCTCCCACTGAGATGCAGTGGTTCAAGCTTTCTGTCCTCAGCGGATTGGCTACCTGGCCAAGCATGAGCTTTGGAGTCAGACTGGCCTCGGCTCAGAAGTCCCTGCTCTGCCCTCACTGACAGTGTGGGCCTGGGCCCGCCACCTCCCTTCCCATCTGCACAGTGGGGCCGATCACACCCTGCAAAAGAGGCTGAAAGTTTACATTAGCGGGATGCTAGCTATATCCCTGATGCTTAACACATATCGTTCCGTTCCATTCGCAAGCGTTTGACGTAAACGCTACGGTCTTCATTTTATGGGAGCCTAAAGCTTCAGAAAGCTTAACCACCATGCCCCCAAGTCATAGAGCTCAGATTCGAATCCAGACCTGTACAGGCTCAAAGTCCCCTCTCTTAACTGCCATGCCGTATCTCAGACCAGCCATCTAAAGGGCCCGACACACGGTGTCCGTTGATACTCAACACGTGTCCATTCCTTTCCCTCCCCTCCCCCCACCCGAACCCCACGGCCTCACAGGGCCATCTCCAGCCCCAGATGTCCGCCTTCACCCCTGCCAAGGACAGCTTGTTGTCCATCCAGGTCAGCTCATAAGTGACTGAGCTGGCATGACGCTGCTGGCCCTCAGACCATGTTACTGGGGACAAGATTCCAGGGACTTCCTGCCTTACTCTTTCCTGCTTGTCTTTGGAGGGAAAAAAAAAAATCAGCCTCACATTGTGGACCAATATTATGGTGACGTTTTTATCATCCACATTAAAGGTCTCTGGGGGAGAAGGCTTAGACTCCTTGAGAGGAAAGGTCTCAGCTGTAGGGTATCAGAGGTCAGAGCTTCGAGAAGGAATCCTGTGTCCCCAGACAGAACACTGAGGACATTAGGGGCGACCCTTAGCTTGCATCTTGGGAGGAGGAGGTGGACGGGGGCGGAGTGGGGGGAGAGGTGGAGCAGGTATTTTGTGTCTTTCAAATCATGTTGCACAGGTGGTTGGTCCTGGCTAAGGTTACTCTCCAAGTCACAGGACTCCTGCAGAGTGGGCCTGGCAGGGGCGGGGGTGGGGGGGTGGGGGGGGGGGTGCCGGTGTCAGGCACAGAAGAGGGGGCCAGGCGATGTCTGTTTGGCCCTGGCCAGGGACCTACGTCCTTCTTCATCCTATGGAACGTGCAACCCCACCCCCTGTTCCACACTGGGGTCACTACTGTGGGGGTGGGGTGGGGTGGGATGCCGGGAATGAGCAGGAGGCCAGTAGGAGAGGGACCGAGCCAGGACAGATGTGGAAAGTGCCGGCCAAAGGAAAGAGAATTTGGCTCAGAGGAAATGTTCCTGGAAGGAGACAAAGCTCCCCCAGCTTCCTCTGGAAATTGCTTTGTTTAAAATGCAAAGTGCAGATGTGTTTAGATGACATCTCTGCATCCATCACCCTATGCAAATGCCGACCCTGGGGAGAAGGAGCCCCTGTAAGTCACTCGATCCCATCCCCTAATCGAGTGTGTGTGATGATGGCAGGCCGAGGGAGCAGCGCAGGGGCGGGTGACAGCTCACCACCCAGGAGAGGGGCTTGGTGAGGGGCAGTGGGGGCAGGAGCCCAGCCCCGGGGTCGGGTCAGTGGGTCCCCATCTGCACCCAGCCCAGCGGTAGGGATGAGCTCGGCCACCGGCACCACCACCCCCTCCCTCCCCAGGCTGCTCATGGATGCGGGGTGTGGGGTGTGGGATGCAGGCCACTGAAAGACAGAGCTCTCAACAAGGAGCTGCCAGGCCCAGGGACAGAGAATTCAATCCTCTCGGGGAGCCAGGAGGACACTCCTTGCCTGAACATTCCGCCCCAGGGAGACTGCAGAAATTGAATGCCCGGGGGGGGGGGGGGGCTCTTAAACCCAAGCCCACCCACCAGACCAGAGCCTTCTGTGTGGTGTTCCAGACTCGGCTTGGACACCTTCAGTGACAGAAACTTATCATCCTGGTAGGAGTCCCAGAAAAAAAATCTAAGATGGCCACTTAAATCTGAATGTCAGATAAACAAGGAATGATCTCGTAGTATAAGCACGTCCCAAATATTACATGGGATAATTTGTTGTCGAAATTTGAAGTTCGCCGGGTGCCCTGTATTTTTATTTGCAAACTGTGGCCTGCCCGCATCCTGAACAACCCATTCTATTTTCTGCAAACATCGAATCCCTGACTCCTGAGTTGAGCCTACCTCCGCTTTCCTTTTGTTTCCACCCAGTTCTCCCCCACCTCCACTCCCCCCCTCCCCAACTCCATCCCGGTTCGCCTTCTGGGCCACAAGCTATGATTTTGTCTCTTTTATCTTTCACAGATCACCCCCTACCTCTCGCCACCAATAAGTTTCTTGCACTCCCAAATCTCCTTAGCTTCTGCCTGCAGACTTCCACCCTGGGGAGCCCCCCTCAGCCTGGCTGTTAGCTCCTTTAGCAAACACACGTTCTTTGATATTCATTCCTGTGCTCAACAGGTATCTGTTGAGTCCCTGCTATGTGTCTGGCCCATGGCTAGACACTGAGGATACAGTAGTGAACCAGACAGGTGTGGTCTCTGCTCCCCTGGGGCTTACGTACAAGTCGGGTGAGACATATTTAAGAAAAAGCAGCAGCAGCTAATAAAGTAATTACAAGCGTGAGCGCTAGAAAGGGATAAAGGAACCGAGATGGAGAAGAATGGGGTGGGGAAGGCTGCTCTGAAGAGGCAACCTTAAAGCCAAGATCTGAAAGATGAGACCATGCTAACCGTGTAAAGAATGGCTGGCAGCACGCTCCCAGTAGAGGAAACAGCATGTGCAAAGGCCCAGGGGGTGAAAATAAATCTCTGCAGCAGCCCTAATGTTAAACAGCTCTTCTGTTGCTCAGAATTTTTATTTTAGATTTTCATCTACATTTTTATTTTATCCTCAGCGGAGAGTCCAGCTTCCAGCATTCTTAACGCCTCAAACCAAGCCCATCCTTAGAAGGTGACATCACCTCCTGATTCACTACGAAGATGCAGCCACTACTTTCTTCCTTCTACCACCAAGTTGCCCCCCCCCCACTGCCCTCCCCCGCCATGGTCACATACCAATTCTTCCTTTCCTTTGCCCTTGAAATAAGATGTTTTCTTATTTCTTGAAATCGGGTGTTTCCCTCCGTGGCCAGCCTGTCTCGGCCCTGCCTCACCAGCCGCTTTTGGGCCTTTGCACCATCAGTTATTTGATCCTCAACCTTGCGCATTCATTCCACCGGTTCCTCCTCCCCGACCTTCAAACCAGCTCACATAGGACAGTTCCTCTTCTGGCTGGGACTTCATCTCTTCTTTGGGTTCTCAGCCATCTTTTCCCAAAGATATTCGATGCATTTGCCGCTTTCTTCCCCACTCAGCCTCTATCCCTGCCTTTCGTCTTCCAACATCCTCCACCCAGCTGCCTCTGCTCTTTGAAAGGCTCTTGGTGCTGCCTTTCCCAGACTTTCCAGACGTGTGGCTCTCCTCCCTCACTCCCTGTGCATGCCGGGGACTTCATCGTGATTTCCTTACTGGAATGCGAGGTGCCTGAAGTCAAGGACTTGTCTTTCACCATCTAAGGCCCATTACAGTGCTCACAGGAATTGCTCAGCAAATGTTTGAGTTGAATTCAATTGGGGGTGTCTCTTGGGCTTCTAGGAACCAATACGGGAGCGTTCTCCCCGGGGTAAATGCGAGAGGGCTCCCCTCAGTGGCAGGGGGTCCAGGCAGAATGGGGAGATTGGATTGGAGGTGGGGGTTGGGAGAGAGTAAGAAGGAAGAGGGGACAGGTGGAGGGTGCCAGCTTTTACAAAAGGATGATAAATGATAACAGCGCTGGGAACAAAACCAAACATCCTTCATGCTGTCAGAGCAATGAAGCCAGCACATTCCAAGATGCAGGCACCAGGCAGTGCCTTGCTTTTGGAAGAGGCACAGGCTCCTGGTCTCCTTCTGCTCAGTCAACAGCCCAATTCATCTTCCTTGGGGTGTCTTCCGCAACTGGGGGAGATGGGTATCCTGGGGTTAGCGAGAAGGCAGGAAGTCAACCTGAGCCATCTGTCCTCCTCAGTGTCCCCTTCCTAGGGCAGTAGCGGTCTCATGTGACCCTACTGGACTCTTCCATGCCTGGGGTCAACTAGATGGTGTTGCCTTCCATTTACGTTGTGGGGCATTTGTCCTGCCCTCTTTTATAGAGCACTAAATATTAAAGTAAAGGCGCTCTAAGAATGAGCAGATGGAAACATACCTGCTGAGGGTGATAAGATCTCAGAGACTTAACTGCCACACATTTTCTGTCTTTGTCCACACAGTGTGAAGTAGAAGCCTTGCACCGAAAGTCTGGATTTGGGGCCCAGTTTGCCACGGAAAGAGCCAGGGACCCCGAGCAAGTTATGTAACCTCTCTGGGTCTTGATTTCCTAATTTCCAACTTGTTGGATTGAGTAAATGAGCCTTAAGTCACCTTCCAGTTTTCTCATTCTGTTGTACCTCATGCAACTTGGAAATGGACATCTGGATTTTCTCAATTTAGCATTCCTTTTTTCTCTTTATAATAACAGCACCCCACTTCTCTGTTCCCTTTCCACGGGGCCCCCTCAACCATGCTGTCCTCCCCCCACAAGGGGCGGGACCAGGATCTGAGCTCAGCCAATCAGACTCTGAGACAGGGTCACATGACGGCAGCACCCTAAGGAATCTGCTGTGGTTCCCTACCTATTGCAGGTTCCTGCCCACCTGAAGTCGCATTGCCCATCTCCTCCCTAGCTCTGCAAACTCTCCAGTGTTGCTGTAATAAAATCCCCTTTTTTCCAGGATTAGTACCTGGAGTTTGCAATGATAGATTGTTAGAGTCCTGAATCCAGGATCAGAAAGAGACTGCAGAGGACACAGGCCAACTTGTCAGTGAAGCTGCCTCTTGACTCCTAAGGAGTCTTTTTTTTTTTTTTTTTAATGTTTATTTTATTTTTGAGAGGGAGAAAGGCAGAGTGTGAGCGGGGGAGGAGCAGAGAGAGAGAGAGAGAGAGAGAGAAAGAGGGAGGGAGACACAGGATCTGAAGCACGTTCCAGGCTCTGAACTATCAGCACCAGAGCCCCAGGCGAGGACTCGAACCCACGAGTTGAGAAATCATGACCTGCATGGAAGTCGGACGCCCAACCAACTGAGCCACCCAGGCGCCCTCTAAGGAGCCTTTTAATAGAGAAATAGGGCATAACCTCGCTGAGCTTCACTGCCTGCCTCCTGAGAGAAAAAGGCACATGTCCCACAATTGGGAAGCTCTCGGAGAACAGAACTTCGAGGCCCGCCGAGAGCATGCCATATAGGTCAGTGACTCCTGGCACTTCGCGCCAAGTGAATTCCTCCAGGCCCACGCCCAAACGTGGGTACCCCTGCGACCTGAATGATGCTCCCTGTCTCAGCATGGGGCCAGGTAAATCAGCAGGGCACAAAACCTCAGCAACTGCCCTTGACTGAATACTGTCCAAGAGCATTTAACGAGTCAGCAAAGCAGCAGCCATCGGTGCCCTCCTTGGGTTTGCAGAGTGGGCCTTGCCCCCAGGAAGCCCTTAGCACCTGCATTGTTGAATGTCTGCAGCCTTGGGCAGCTGGACAGAACTTGAGCTAGAGCTAGGCCAGGGACTGCATCTTTGCCGAAACGATTTGAGTATAACAATGCTGAAGGGAGTCATCTGGCCACGTAGGGAGTAAGTCTGGAAAAAAAAAAAAAAAATCACCACTTTGGACTTATCTAGGCCCTTCCTTATAGGACAGTGTTTCTCAAGGTATGGTTGCAAGATGTTTTCTGGTGGCACTTGGACATTTAAACATTTTTACTTTTAAATTCCATTTTGTTTTATTTCAATGTATGTTAGATGATATGTCACTGATGTATCCAAATATATGATCTACAGGTATTTTGCTTGGGAAGAAACTAAAGTAGATGCATAGGGCTAAAAGAGTGAGTTGGCTTCCACGAAGACATTAGGGAAATAACAGTATAAGTGGGACGTGGGTTTGGGGAACTTTGTGAAGGTGGATCTGGGATAAATGAAGTTGGACAGCACCTGTGCAAGGAAGTCTAGAACCTGCCCCCCACAACTGCTGCAGGCTAGCCCTGTCCCTGCGCAGCATGGCTGCGTGAGGACCTGTCACGAGGCAGTGAGGTTCTCCAGGCGCGGAGAATGTCTAGGGCACCGCCAGCAAATAGGAAGTCCTGACAGATTAAATAATAATTTTATCCCCTGCCTTGTTCTAGAAAATAAAGCAGACAACACAGAGCAGACCTGCACAAAAAGAGTTGTGGCCCTTCTTTCACAACGGGCTTACCCTGTGCCACTGGTCAACCAATCCTACCCACTTGACAGGTAGCTTAAAGCTACCCATTTCTGTCTCCCATCGCACATCGCCATTGCTACTGCCTGGGTCAGGCCATCAGTATCTCTCACCTGACCTACTGTCCGCCGTCATCTCCTAACTGTTCTCCCTGACTCTGGTCTCGTCCCAGCTAAGTGATTTTTTTTTTTTTCCACGTAAACAGCCAAAGGGCTCTCCAAAATGCAGCTCCATGTCTGATGTCTTCTGGCTGTACACAGAGTGAAGTCCACAGTCCAGAATGGCAGAAAAGTACTTTCATGACTTGGCCTCTGCCTGCCTCTCCAACATCATCTCTTACCAATTATATTCCATACCCTACATGCCAGCCATATTTTGTTCTTTTCCCGAAAGCCTCTTGCCTCTGGGCTTTTGCACATACCATACCTGCTGCTTGAAATGCCTTTCCCTTTCTTCTTCTGTCTCCCTCCTCCTTACTCCTCAGGATCTTCAAGCGTCATCTCCTTCAAGAAGCCAGCCCAGACTTCTCAGTCTAGGTCTTATGTTCCCACAGCACCTGACTTTACTTATCATAGCATTTACAATAATGGGTCCCAGTTGTTTGTTTACCTGTCTACCTGCCAAATCTGTCCTTATGGTCTTTGAAGGCAGAGGCCATACTTACTCACCTTTGTAGCCCCAGGACCCCAGCCCAGTGCTGGAATGAGAATAGGCCCTCAGCAAACATTTAATGACTGAGTAGCTGATGGCCACAGGTCTGGGAAACTGTATGACCAATGGGCTTGGGACCATGGGCCTCTTCAACTCATTAGTGCTGTTCTTTGCATATTTCTGACTTCCCACCTGCTTGGCACACAGTAGGTTTGCACTTCCTGGCCTCCTTGTGGTTGGGTAAGGACCATGTGATCATTCTGGTCAATGAGTTATGAACAGAATTACCACGTGTCATTTTTAAGCTGAAGCATCTAATTGCCAGAGTTCTCTCTCCCTCTGCTTTGACAACCTGCAATAATCCAGATGGCAGCTTCTCTATCAACTGGGGTCCTGGAGTGACGACAACACTGAGTAGAGCCCCCAGCTGACCTGTGAATAATATGTAAGATAAATGAGAATAAGCCTTTGTTATAGTCAGCTCCTGAATGTTTTCATCTGACATAACTTAGGCCATCTGAACTCATGCAGCCCCTCAGGGCTTAAAAGACCGTGCTTAAACTATATTCTACCCTTCTGTCGTCATTCTGGCCTGGTTCTTGGCCCATGTTGCCCTTAGTCTGAACAGTCCCCTTTTCACCCAGAAAGGAAAGAAGGAAGTGGAGGGGAGAGGGGAAAGGAGGGAGGAGGGAAGGGGAGGGAAGGGGGGGAGGGGAGGAAGGAAGGAAGGAGGGGAAGGAAGGAAGTAAGGAAGGAAATGGAGGGGAGAGGAGAAAGGAGGGAGGAGTGGAGGAAGGAAGGAGGGGAAGGAAGGACAGAAGGAGGGGAAGGAAGGAGGGGAAGGAAGGAGGGGAAGGAAGGAGGGGAAGGAAGGAGGGGAAGGAAGGAGGGGAAGGAAGGAGGGGAAGGAAGGAGGGGAAGGAAGGAGGGGAAGGAAGGAGGGGAAGGAAGGAAGAAGGGAAGGAAGGAGAGGAATGAAGGAAGGAAGGAAGGAAGGAAGGAAGGAACGAAGGAACGAAGGAACGAAGGAACGAAGGGAGGGAGAGAGGGAAGACAGAGAGAAGGAAGGAAGACCATCATACTAGTAACCAGGAATCCAGCTGAACAGCTCTTAGACATGGCCTCAAAAACTGTGAAGTCCATGGTGAGTTCATCATCATGAAAGCAGACCAGCACTACCTCAGATAGCAAAGGGAGGGCTGAGTAGTTTTCCCCTCTGTCTTCTATGTAGTCAGTTGTTTGGGGATCCTGAAAACTCCTAGGGCATTTACCTATTGAATATGACCCTTGCCCCATTCCTAGCTCATATGTATCCTGAGATACCCTTTATAGGTAGGTATACACATCTCATGGGGGGAAAGGGTCACAACTCACACAATATCACACCTGTGCCTCCTGTCTGTTGCCTTCTACAGCAAGAGTCCATACTACTAACGGCTCACAAAATGTCCCTCTGCTAGTCACCTGCCAAGGACTGTTTATTCTTTGACATACTGAGTAAACGTGGCTCCCTGGATACCAATCCTGTCAACCGAACCCATTATAAGTTATGGTTGGATACCTGCTGGCCCAGGTTGCTTCTTGCTCTAGTCTCTGAGCCCTGGGGCCCTGATATGGGGTCCTTGTGCTTCCCTGCTGGGGGCTGAGGAGAGTGGTACATATACCGTATAAAACTATATATGTTCCAGGCTTTTTCTCCCACCCATTATTCTTCATTAAGCCTAATTAGAATGCCAACGAATACTCATATTATTCTAATGCACCATGTAATGATTAAGAATAATGAATATTTCCATTTCTCTTCCCATCTCTCCCCCTACTTTCTTTTTCTGTCTTCCCACAGAAAAGCTACATGTTTGCTTCTTTATGGTGTTTTCCTTGACTATTTCTTCCATTAGGGACTGGGAAGATGTTTGTCTTGGTAAGACCATGATGGTCATCCCATTCTGACATTTTTGTCACTGGATTCTTAGTGCCAGTTATGGAACATGTCATCAAATTTGCCAATGGAGATGGGCATCAAACAGACAGGAGAAGAGTAACCGTGATGGGATGTACACATTGGAGGATGCTCTCCTGGATGTTTGTTCACTTAGTTTTCATGACAACAATGCAGGCTAAATAATGACGACTACCATGGAAGGACTGTCCAAGCTAGAGAGCATGGGACCTACAAGGTCAAGGTGGGTGTAGGAGGGCAAAGCAGAAGGAGAGAAAAGGCAGAAGAATGGACTGGGCTGGTCTTCCCCGTACCCTGCCCCCATGGCATTGCACAGAACATCACCATGTGTAGAAAGCTCCTCCCCAAGCCCTAATCACTTGTTTACACAGACTTATCCAAATTTTCTGGATGGAAGTGGTAAACTCTTGAGATCTAAAAGTTTGAATCTCCCTCTCCTCAAATAGAGAGCCTCTTGACTTCAAAATGTCCATCCTGAATTCAACCTTGGAACAGAAGGATCCTGGAAGTTCCACTGTCAATCTAAGATGCACCTCCTTGATATAGGGTAAAGGGCATGGACTCTGGAATCAGAGAGATCCAGGCAAGTCTCTTAGTGTCGCTGAGCCTCCATTTTCCCATGTATAAAATGGGAATTATGATCCTTCCTCGTAAGACTGTGGTGGTTCAGATAGCATGCCTAGCCTATAGAAGGCACTTAATAAAATATTTACTGGAAGTAAACTCAGTCTTTAATCATGTGAAAATGAATTACTTAACTTGAGCTCTGAAAAGATAGTTTCACTGCATATAGATTTTAGGTTGACATATTGAAGATAAAACATCACTGTGTTCTAGCTTCCATTATTGCTACTGGTAAGTGAACCATCACAGTTGCTGTTCCTCTGTAAGTGATGCCTTCTTGCTGACTCTTTTTAAAAATCTCTTTTTTGCTGATGTTTTGCAATCTTATTGTGATGCAT
The DNA here is from genome assembly GCF_007474595.2 of Lynx canadensis. Taxonomy (NCBI): domain Eukaryota; kingdom Metazoa; phylum Chordata; class Mammalia; order Carnivora; family Felidae; genus Lynx; species Lynx canadensis. The sequence goes on from NC_044308.2 coordinate 121,225,871, forward strand.
TTGGTATGAATTTTTTTTTTAATTGAAAATCAAGTTAGTTAACATACAGTGTAGTCTTGGATTTAGGAATAGAACCCAGTGATTCATCTCTTACATATGAATTTTTTTAACTTGTTTTACTTTTTATTTTTTTAAATTTACATCCAAATTAGTTAGCATATAGTGCAACAATAATTTCTGGAGTAGATTCCTTAGTGCCTCTCACCCATTTAGCCCATCCCCCCTCCCACAACCCCTCCAGTAACCCTCAGTTTGTTCTCCATATTTATGAGTCTCTTCTGTTTTGTCCCCCTTCCTGTTTTTATATTATTTTTGTTTTCCTTCCCTTATCTTCATCTGTTTTGTCTCTTAAAGTCCTCATGTGAGTGAAGTCATATGATTTTTGTCTTTCTCTCACTAATTTCACTTAGCATAATACCCTCCAGTTGCATCCATGTAGTTGCAAATGGCAAGATTTCATTCTTTTTGATTGCTGAGTAATACTCCACTGTATACATATACCACATCTTCTTTATCCATTCATCCATCGACGGACATTTGGGCTCTTTCCATACTTTGGCTATCATTGATAGTGCCGCTATAAACATGGGAGTGCATGTGTCCACTGGTATCCCTTGGATAAATGCCTCGTAGTGCAATTGTTGGGTTGTAGGGTAGTTCTATTTTTAGTTTTTTGAGGAACCTCCATATTGTTTTCCAGAGTGGCTGCACCAGCTTGCATTCCCATATATGAATTTTTTTAAATTTATGATACTTAGAATTTATTGGACCTCCAGGATGTAGGCTTGATGCCTTGTAACAACTCTGGGAAATCTTCAGGCATGATCTCTTCAAACATTGCCTCTTCCCCTTCCCCCTTCTCTCCTTTTTGACTCCAAGTCAGGTTTATTTCAGACCCTCTCACTCTGCTCTCTGTGCTTCTGTAACATCTCTTTCATATTTTCTGTCTTTGTCTGTTTGAACTAAATTCTGGGAAATATTTGACTCTGTCTTTCCTATTATTAATATTTTTCTCCTCAGTTGCATCTAACCTTTTGTTTAATCCTTCCATTGAGACTTTAATTACAATGCTTTCTATTTTTACAACTTCCATTTGTTTTCTCTTCATCCACTTAATTGTTCTTTATGCTCTCATATTCCTTGGTCTTATTTTATTATTATTATTATTTTAAAGAAAGGTAGACTGCCACATGCAGCACCTCATTTGGATGTGTCCAGAGCCTTGGAAGTTTGACTACCCTACATTCTCCTACCAGTGGACCCTGAGAGCTTGTTTGGTTCTAGCAGGAGAGCACAGCTACTCATATAGCCTTGACCCAAGAATGGTCCTCTGTCAGGGAAGGTCATCCTCTTCGATGGAGGACGCAGCTTCAGGGGGGATGCACATAGAGTGGTGAGGAAGGAAGGGGACACCTGCTTAAGCCAGCCTGATCAGCTGAATCAACGCTGGTGATCAACGGGGTGATAGATGTCACATCCAGATGGCCTTCACTTCCCCCTTGGTCTTATTTTAAAACTTTGACTTCTTTAAATATATTTGTGCAGGCAGAATAATTCTTCCCAAAGGTGTCTATGTCCTAAACCCTGGCACCTAGAATATGTTAGATTACATAACAAAAGGGAATTAAGGTTGGGTGTGTTTGTGGGAGTTCTATTTATGTTTTTTTTTAATTCTTTTATGTTGACCTATGTCTCTATCGTTCTGCCATTTCCACAGTTTTGATTACTATAGAATTGGTGTTAATTCTTCTTTAAACATTTGGTAGAATTCTCTAGTTAAGCTATCTGGGCCTGGAGAGTTCTATTTTGGGAGTTTTTATTTATTTATTATTTAAAGTTTATTTATTTATTTATTTTGAGAGAGACAGAGAGAGTGTGAGCAGAGAAGGGCAGAGAAAGAGGGAGAATCTCCAGCAGACTCCCTGCTATCAGTGCAGAGCCCATGTGGGGCTCAGACTCACGAAACTGAGATAATGACCTGAGCCGAAATCAAGAGTTGGACGCTTAACCGACTGAGCCATCCAGATGCCCCTGTTTTTGGAGTTTTTAAATTACAATGTCAATTTCCTCAAAAGTTATAGGACTATTCATATCTTGGCTATTGTAAATAATGCTGCAATAAACATATGGGTGTATATATCTTTTTGAATTAGTGTTTTTGTTTTCTTTGGGTAAAGACCCAGTAATGGAATTACTAGATAATATGTCAATTCTATCTTTAATTTTGCCATTTGCAGCAACATGTATGGACCTAGAGGGTATTATGCTAAGTAAAATAAGTCATAAAGAAAAGACAAATACCATATGATCTCACTCATATAAGGAATTTAAGAAACGAAACAAAGGGAAAGAAGACAAAACAACAAACACTTAAATACAAATAACTCGGTGGGTTAAGCACCTGACTCTTGAATTCGGCTCAGGTCACTATCTCATGGTTCCTGGGATTGAGCCCTACATCAGCTCTGCACTGACAGCTTGGAGCCTGCTTAGGATTCTCTCTCTTCCTCCCTCTCTTTATTCTCCTCCCCTGCTCACAGTCTCTCTCTCTCTCGCTCTCAAAATAAATAAAACTTAAAAAAAAAATACAGAGAACAAACTGGTAGTTGCCAGAGGGGAGGTGGGTGGAGGGATGGGTGAAATAAAAGGAATTAAGAGTACACTGAATAAATGTATAAAATTGTTGCATCATTATATTGTACATCTGAAACTAATATAACACCGCATATTAATTATACCTCAAAAAAAAAAAAAAAAGAAAACGGTCTAGAGCTTTTCAAATGATTTCATATTGGGTGATTTGTGGTGGTTTGTGTTTTTTAAAAGAATGGATTCATCTCATCTAAGTTGTCAAATTTATGTGTGTAGAGTTGTTTGTTGTATTCTCATTATGCTGTTGACATCTGCAGCATCTACAGTGATATTTCTTGTTTCATTCCTGTATTGGTACTTTGCATTTTCTCTCTCTTTTTCTTTGTCAGTCTTGCTAGATATTTGTCAATTTTATTGATATTTTCAAAGAATTAGCTTTTTTCCAATGATTAAAAAAATTTTTGTCTGTTTTCAATTTCACTAATTTCTGTTCTTATCTTTCTGATTTCCTTCTTTATGCTTGCTTTGAATTAATTCTGATCTTATTTTTCTAAGATCTTGAGGTAGGAGCTTAGATGATGGATTTAAGACTTTCCTCTTTTCTAATGTAACCATTAATGCTACACATTTCCCTCTTGGCATGGCTTTAGCTACGAAACCACAAATTTTAATATACTATTTTTTTTCATTTTAATTCAGTTCCATATATATATTTTAATGTTTATTTATTTTTGAGACAGTGTGAGCGGGGGAAGGGCAGAGAGAGAGGGAGACAGAGGATCCGAAGCAGACTCTGTGCTGACAGCAGTGTGCCAGATGCGGGGCTTAAATGAGGAACCATGAGCTCATGACTTGAGCTGAAGTCAGACACTCAACCAACTGAGCCACCCAGGTGCCCAGTTCCATATATTTTTTACATTCCCTTGAAATTTTCTCTTTTGACCCATAGATCATGTAGAAGTATATTGTTTAGTTTCCAAATTGTTGGAGATTTTTTTGTCGTTATGTTTCTGTTTTTATTTCTAGCTTGATTCCATTTTCATCAGGTACCTTCTGAATGATCCCAACTCTTGTCAATTTGTTAAGATTCATTTTATGGTCCAGGATGATCTCTCTTGGTATATGTTCCATGGGCACTTGAGAAGAATGTGTATTCTGCTTTGTGGAGTGTTCTATAAATGTTGGTTAGATTCTGTTTGCTTGGGTTTCTCTTTACTTGTTCTATCAATTGTTGAGAGAGGGGTGTTGAAGTCTCCAAGCAGATTATGAATTTTCCTGTTCGCTGCTCATTTTTGTCTAATTTTGCTTTATGCATTTTGTAGCCCTGTTGTTTGGTCCTTACACATTTAGGATTGCCATGTCTTAGTAGATTAACATTGTCATTTTGTAATGTGCCACTTTTGTCTGGTAATTTTCTTTGCTTTCAAATCTAATTTATCTGATATTAATATAGATACTTCTGTTTTCTTCAGATTAATATTTGTAAGGCACATCTTTTCCACCCTTTTATTTTCAACCTCCCTATACTGTTATATAGAAGCCCAATTTCTTGTAGATAGCACATAGTTAGCGATAGGGACTGAATGTATGTGTCCCCTCCCAAATTCATATGTTGAAATCCTAATCCCAATGTGATGGTATTTGGAGGTGGGGCCTTTAGGAGGTAATTAGGTCATGAGGGTGGAGCCCTCATGAATTTGATTAGTATCCTTAGGAAAGAAGCCCGAGAGTGAGCTGACTCTGTTTCCACCATGTGGAAATATAAACAGTCAGCTGTCCACAACTCAGAAGAGGGGCTTCACTAGAACAGGACCATGCTGGCACCTGATCTGGACTTCCTACCTCCGGAACTGTGAGGAATACATTTCTATTGTCTAAGCTGCCAGGTTTATGGCATTTTGTTATAGTAACCTGAAATAAGATAGTTGGGTCATTTCAAAAAATCTACTCGGTCTTTTAAGTGGTGCTGTGGAGCATTTAATGTTATTATTGATGTGTGAGGGCTTAAGTTTTTGTTTTCTTTGCTCTCTCTGGGTTTTGTTTCTCTGTTCTCCTTTTCCTGCCCTCCTGTGGGTTACTTGAACAAATTTTTCATTTTTATTTCTCTATAATTTTTTTAAGTGTATCTCTTAGTATAGCTTTGTTAGTGGTTGCTCTAGTTATATTATATATACATAACTTATCACAGTTTACTGGTGTCATCATTTTATCAGTTCAAAGTGTAAAAACTTTACCTCCCTTTCTGTTCCTTTACCCTCCATTATTTATTATATAATTTATAATTGTCTTAAATGAGCCACATCAGAGCATGTTATAAATTTTGTTTCAAATATCAAACATAATTTAGGAAACCCAAGAGGAGAAGCAAAGTCTGTGCTATTGACCCACAATTCTGCATACTGTGTTCTTTCTTCCTGATGTTCCAGAATTCCTTCTTTTATTCTTTTCCGTTTAGAGAACTTTTCTTAGCCATTCTTGTAGGATAGGTCTAATGGCAAGAAGATATCTCAGCATTCCTTCATCTTCAAGTATCTTGACTTCCCCTTTTATTTTTGCTGGAACTAGGATTCTATATCAATTGTTCTTTTCCTTGAGCACTTGAAAACTGTTGTATCACCTCCTTTGGCCCCAGGGTTTCTGATGAGAAATCTGCTGTCATTTAAGCTGTTTTTCCCCTATTAAGGTGCTATTTCTCTATCCTTGGTTGCAAGATTTTTTCTTTGTCTTTAGTTTTCAGAAGTTGACTGTGTTGTATTGATACGAATTTCTTTGGGTTCATCCTGTTTGTGGTTTGGTTAACTTTTGAATCTGTAGGTTTATGTCTTTTGCCAAATTTGGGGAGCTTTCACTCCTTATTTCTCCAAGTACTTTCTCAGCCCCACTCCCCTTCATCTCTCCTTCTAGAACTCTGATGACACAAATGTCAACTCTTTTGTTATAGTCCCCAAAGTCCTTGAGGCTGTTCATTTTTTTTTTTTAGGACAATTGTTCAGACTGGGTGATTTTCCTTGTTTTATCCTCAAGTTTATTGGTTCTTTTGTCTGTCCCCTCCCTTCTGTTGAGTGGTTTGTTATTGCTGCTGTTATTGTACCTTTGGGTTCTAAAATTTCTACTTTGTTTTCCTTGCTATTTTTACTAAGACTTTATTGAGACTTTCTATTTTTTTTTAGCCGAGACCTTCTCCTTCATTTCTTTCTTTCTTCCCTGCCCCCCCCCCATTTGTTTCAAGAAGGTTTGTTGCTTGTTGAGGTGGTTTTTTTTTTTTTTTATGATGGCTCCTTTAAAATCTTTGTGAGCTAATTCTAACATCTCTGTCATTTTGGTGTTGGCATCTATTGATTGTTTTGTTTCTTTTCAGTTTGAGATCTTCCTGGATCTTGGTATGATAATTTTTTATTGAAACCTGGACATTGTTGGTATTATAAGACTCTGGATCTTATTTATCTCTTTTAGCTACTTTTTTCTGACTCTACTCTGGCAGGGGGAGAGGAGATGCTGCCTTATACTGCCAAATGTGGGTGGGAGATGGTGCTCTCCCTTACAACTGAGTGGGGATGGGAGCTTGGCATCCCACAAGCCTCCACCGGTCCCTCCCTGGCCACGAGGGTAGGAGTACCCCACTACTGCTCTTCAGGTTGACTCCACTGACACTATGGATGAGGGGTCTCATTACTGACCGGTGGGGATGAAAGTCCCCGATCCCTATGTGGCCTTCTCTGACACCACCCTCGTGGAGGGGTTAGGGTGCCTTGTCATAACCTGGCAAGGATGGAAACCTAGACTCCCCACTGGGTCTTCGCTGCTGGGGGTGTGCAGCCTCAGTTTTTTCCTGTAGCATTTGGCTAGAATAGAGCAGTTATAGTCTAAAATCTTTCTGTCTTGCAAGGCTCCCCTTTCCTGATCCTTCAGCTGGAAAGAGCAGTCTTTTCTTTGGGCTTTTTGAAATCTGTGCCCATTGGTGTTTCCAGGTTGCCAGCTGCATCAGCTTCAAGTGTGGGGCATATGAAGCAAAAAGAAAACTCACTGAACTCACCACTATGTCATTCTTAGGGTCTAAACATCCCTCCCTGGTGACTTCTTCCACATTTCAGAATCTTTTTTGTTTTGTGTATAATGTCCAGAGTTTCTAGTTATTCTTAGTGGAAGTGCTAGGGGAATGTATGTCTAGTCAATCTTCCCAGAAGCAAACTAGGAAAAAAGTGAGAATGTATATGGGTGTGTGTGTGTGTGTGTGTGTGTGTGTGTGTGTGTGTTTGGGAGCATTGAGATATAGGCATGTTGTGGGGAGCCTGGGTGACTCAGTGGGTTAAGCATCCAACTTTGGCTCAGGTCATGATCTCATGGTTTGTGAGTTCAAGCCCCACATTGGGCTCTGTGCTGCCAGCACGGAGCCTGCTTGGGATTCTCTCTCTCTCCCTCTCTGCCCCTCCCCACTCGTGCTTTTTCTCTCTCTCTCTCAAAATAAATATACTTAAAAAAAAAAAAGATATAGGCACATCATGGCTGTCAGCCTTTTGGTTACACTGTACTGGAAGTGTAGACACAAAACAAAATAAGGCACAAATCCAGCCCTGGGAAGTTCACCCTGGAGAGAGAAAGTAGGCAGGTAGGTAAATAGTGCAATTATACTTATTTTACCTGTTAATGCTTGTTGTGCTACACTTGGTCAGATGCTCCTGGAGCCCAGCTTCGTGGAGGAGGAAAGGAGTCCACTGGAGTTCCCAACGCATCCCCAGAAAAGGCCCTTTTTTAGCACGTCAAGGTGAGGACATCAAGGCGGTAGGAATGGAGAGCAGAAGAGAGTAGCTATAGCTTGGTGGTTTAGAGCATCACTTCTTAAACTTTACTGTACACAAGAATCACCTGGGTCTCTTGTTAAAAATGTGGGCTTAATTCAGTAGGTCTGAGCTGGAGCTCAAGATTCTGTAGGTCCAACAAGCTCCCAGGTGATGCCCATGATGCGGCTAGTCTGTGGACCACACTCTGAGTAGCAAGAGTAGGGTATGGACTTTGGAGTGAGACAGTGTTCAAATCCCAGCTCAGGGACCAACTAGATGGGAAAGTCACTTGACCACCCTTAGTTTCTACATTCGTAAAACGAAGACAATAGTAGTTCCTGCCTCCCCACCCCCACCGGGCAGGGTATAGAGAGGACAGAAGAGGCCATGTATGAACAATGCCCGGCACACAGTCAGCACACGGTGGGGTCATGCCTCTGCCTTTCTCCAGCTGCTCCCTGGCCCTGATCACTGACTGCATGTGGCTGCAAGGACCGTATGGGCCTGGTGATGGCACATGCAGGGTTAATGCTCCTGCTCTTGCCCAGAGACAAATGTTTTGTGTTGAGAAGTTGCTGCTGGGAAGGAAAAGGAGGGGGAAGAAGGCCCCTTTTTTATTATTCTGAGGTGCATTTTAATTTGCACAAGCGACGTTGTGTCTGTGATGGATGACACAGAGGGAAAAATTACAGCCCAGGAAGCCCAGCAAAGGGGGAAAAAAATAAAAGAGATCTAGCAAGGATTAAAAACAGCCCATTGTGATGCTGCATCCTGGTCAGGCGCTGGGGGCGGGGAGGCTGGGGAGGCTGGGAAGGGGATGCCTGGGAAGGAAGGGGCCCCGGCAGAGCCAGTCTTAGCCAGTCTTTGGCAAACACAATTTGTGGGAAGTTTGCTCTTGGATCTGGCTTCCTCTTTCTGCATTTGATTCTCTCCTCCATGGCATCACCACCATCTCTGGGTCATCTCAGTGGGAACCTTTTTGGGAACTCCTGTGATCTCTTCTCCCATTAACAAAATTCAGGAAGCTTGGAGCTCCCGCTCTCCTGGGGCTTCCTACGTGATAGCAATCACACAAGGCAGAATCAGAGCAGCTGAGTTCGGGATCTGAATGAGGAAGCTCATGTCCTGATTGCTCATGAGCAGACCACTGAAGCCCCCCAAGGGCATTGCAGACACTCTTTTCTTTGGCTACTGGTTAGCCGTGGGTTCTGGCACTGGATGTACAGACCTGGGTTTGCAGCCCGACTTTTCTACTTAATAGCTGTGTGACCTTGGGCAAGTTATTTAACTTCTCTGTGTTCCCGTTCCTATAACTCTGGAATGGGGATAAAACAGTACCCACCTCATGAGGGCTATTGTAAAGACCAAGTAAAATAGTGAGATTCTTCTGCCCTGAAAGAAAACAGGCCAGGCAAGATTCGGGAGGATGGGTAGAGGTAGGAAGGGTGATGACCCCCCAATATAACTGGCTGTCCCCAGTGGGGGTAGGCGACCTCCATGCTCATCTTCAAGACTCTCAGGGAAGGACGCTTCAAAGCACACCCGACAGATCACTAACCTAAGTCCTGTCGTCAGCTCAGGGCAGTTTCCTCTTGAGGAATTCTTGGAGGTGGGGGGCAGGGGTCGCTGGCTGTTGTCTTCTGTCCCAGGAGCCCAGCTGAACTAAAGGAGTCTGCCCACACTCCCCCCTTTGGGGAGTGACATGTAAGCAAGTCTAAAACTTCTCTATGCAGGACACTCACTCCCCAGCCTGGCATCTCTCACCCACAGCTGGGTAGGAGAACCGTGGTGACATGGTGAGTCTGCTCACCAAGTGTTGATGGCACAGGAATAAAGACGAGTCTTAAGTGGCCTCTCCTCTAGAGCGTTTGTTAATCATCCAGATAGCTAACATTTATGGAATACTTCCTGTGTGCCAGTGTTAAGCACTTTATTCATATTCATTGAATTCTCAAAACAATCCGAGAGCTAGGTACCGTTACCGTCTGCCTTTTACAGATGAGGAAACAAAGGCGCGAGGGAGGCTAAGAATCTTGCCCAAGATCATAAAACTTGGGAGCCCAGAGCCAGGACTCATCCTCAGAGAGCCTGGCCTCAGATGCAGCTGTCCTCTGAACGTTGACATTGGAGAACTGAGGTGAGCTAACTGGGTGGTTGGAGAACTGAGGTGAGCTAACTGGGTGGTTGGAGAACTGAGTTGAGCTAACTGGGTGGTTGGAGAACTGAGTTGAACTAACTGGGTGGTTTGATCTAGGGTAGGCACAGCATGCCAGCATGAGTGCCCGGAGGTGCACCTGTTACCCAGAAAGATCCCGTCTTCTGGGACATGTGGGAACTTTGCCTTGTGTGTATAGAAGTGGACACAGAGAGACAAAAATGCTCGACCAGGTGACTGCAAAATCAATAATTGGATGCGTTTAGAGACTCTGTGAGACATATGTTCTCCTGTTTTCCTCATGACTGGGTGGCCATTATTACTAACAGTGTTCTGTTAGTAATAGGGGCTCCTGGGGGCCCCAAGCTTTCCTCCTACCCTGCCCCTTACCATTCTGACGGCAGCCCTGGGTGGGGTCTGGATTTAGGGGAAGGCTTAGGCAACGGGAAAAGTCTTGAAGGAATGCGCCCTGAGTTGGAGGGATCAAGTCCCATCGCCAGGCACTTTTTTTGCCAGTTTCTTTTGTCACATGTGGGACAGCAACAGGGGAATCTCGCTGCAGTCAGGTAAGTGGGGTTAGAGTCTGGCTCTGCTGTGTGGCCACTGTGAGCTTCAGTCTTCTCTTCTTTAAAGTGAGACGATACTTATTCATCTAACCTGCCTTACAAATTATTGATTAAAAGATCCAAAGTTGGTAATGATTCTTATATGTGATTAGTCATCGAGGATGACTGACTCTCTGTGGGGCGCCAAAGACAGGTAAGGTGCCTCTTCCCAAGGATCTCTACCCTGGGAACAACTCTCGTGGAGCCTGAAATTCTACCATTAGTGATTAGCGATTGGTGTTTGGATCTATCATCGATCTTCATTAGGGTGAATCCTTCAGTTTTCTCTGTCGATGCCTTAGAGAAATGGTTCTTAATATTTCCAGAATTAAGATCCAATCTTGTCTGGGAGTCCAGTGAAACTTAGACATGTTCTGTCCAGAAACATGCATGAATTTGGGGGCGGGTGGCATCCGAAGTCCTCTTCCCTGTCTTGCCGAGGGTGCATTCCGTCAGGAGCTTGGCTACAGAAGATGTCGGCTCTCTCTGCCTGCCCTGCATTCCCGTCCTCTGCGGCGGTAACAGCCTCACATTGTCCCTTGGGGACTGTCCACAGCAGAAGCCTGTCAACAGCCTGCCCATTTCCCCCTGCACTCACAGTCTCCAAGCACGTCAGTGACTTCCTACTGTGAACACCTGCCAGAAGGCTCTCTCTCCGGCCACAGAAGCGTGCCCAGTCCCTGGCACATCACGAGGCTTTAATAAATGGTAGCTATCACTATCACTATCATTATTTTCACTGCCCCCCTTGGCTCAGGTCCTGTTCATTCTTACGTGGACTTTGGCAACCGCCTTCTAGATTTATCTTGTCACCTGTATTCCCTCTGCTTCACACGCAAACTGTACTGGAGAGTCCTTGTTTCTCGCTGGCTGGCCGGGCCCTGTCCTTCCTTTCCATTCCGGGGAATGGTTCCCTCATTCCCTGCCACGCCTTTCCCAGAACAGCCTGTCTCCACGTCTCTTGCTCATGCAGCTCTGCCTGCCTGGACCGTCTTTCTCATCTTCCTGTCCAAATTCTGCCAGTCCTTCCAGGTAATGCAGTGATCTCCCCCTCTGCATCAGTCAGGGAGGCCTCAGTAACAACCAGCCCCCAGGGCTCAGCGGTACCCAGGTACAGAGGAAGGGATCCTTTCTCACTCACGTTGCGTGTTTGCCACAGAGGCTGGTGGTCTCCTGCCCCACCCCACTCTCACAAGAGATGGAGGCTGTGAGGCTCGGCTTCCTAGAAGGTAGCCACAGGCTGCCACCCCATTTCACCCAGGAAGTGAGTGGAAGCCCCACGGTAGCGTCTCCACCCCCTCGTCTGTGACGGATTCAGGGGCAACGCGGGGCTTGCCAATGAGGTTAGCCAATGAGAGGTGACGAGAGGCTTGCCGGGCGCTTATGGGAAAGTAAATTCTTCACTCTTACCAGAGAGCCGCACAGCCCTAGTCTGCCCGAGCCCGAGAAAGCACACAGCTTCCTAGCATGCCTTGTATTCATTTCCTGAAACTTCTGTAGCAAATTACCACAAACTGGTGGGCTAAAAGAACAGAAGTGTATTCTCTTACAGTTCGGAGGCCCGAAGTCCGAAATCAAGGTACTGGCAGGGTTACCCTCTCTCCGAAGGCTCGAGGAGAGGACCCCTCCCTCCTTCTGGTGGTTCCAGGCGCTCCTCAAATTGTGGCCACGTGACTCCAAGCTCTGCCTCTGTCTTTGCGTGGTCTCCTCCTCCACACCTATGCCTTCTCCTTTTCTGTCATAAGGACGGTTGTCATTGGATTTAGGGCCTACCCAGCCAATCCAGGATGATCTCATCTCAAGATCCTTAGCTTAATTACATCTGAAAAGACCTCTTTCCCAAATAAGATTATATTCACAGGTACCAGGGCATGAACGTATCTTTTTGGGAAGCACCACTCACCTCGCAGCGTCTTGAACAAAGCCAGCCTGAGGATAACGCTAACATGAGGACAGAGTCAGAAAATGGCAAAGGAACTAAGTCAGAGCCTTGATCATCCTGTGCCTGAAGCTGACGCCATGTCTCTAATTCCTACATGCGAGATGAATTTCTTTGTTGCTCAAGGCAGATTTTCTGTGACTTGCACCCCCTTCCAGCTTTGACCACTTGTGTGTGCCCTCACCCCTTGGGGATCTTGCTAGAAACTTACCTGGATGTAGATTTCTCCTGCAAGGTGGGCCTTGGGTCTTCAGGTCTCAGGTAACTGCTACATGGCACACACTTGTTTCCTGGGAATAATTCTGTCCTTCTCATGTCTCTCAGTATCCCCCCCCCCCCCGCCCCAGCCCCCCGGCTGCCAATGCCCCGTTTGTGTCACCCTGGTTAAATTATACATGCAGACTTAATTGATCAGTCATTAACCTCATCTCCAGGGAGACCATCAGCGTGATGGGGTACCTGCTTCTGCTCCACTCATGCTGCCAACAGTGGCTGGGCCCGCCCCTTCGCCCCTTCAGTTTGTGACTCCCATTCATCACACCTTTGTTTATAGCCTTTCAGCCGAACCCCATCCCTGAGACGGTCCCTGTCCATGCCAATTTAAATTAATTTTGCCAGTCAGATTTCATGAGACACTGAATCAAAGGCTTTTCTAAAAATCAAAAAGCACTAAATCTTCGGTGGACCCTCTTCCCACTAATATTACAAATTAGCTAGAATAAAACAGCGTTATGGTTTCCCGGCATGACTTCTGCGTAAACCTGCCAGTTCAGTTTATGGCTCAGGCCTCTGTTGCCCTCCAGCCGCTTACTGGATTTTCTACTCATAAGATTTATCGTAAATTTTTAATCATAAAATTTGTTCTATGGCTCGCCTACAAACGGAACTTATGGCTTCCCTGGGGGGAAATTGCTGGAATCGGCTTTCTTCCTGTTTTTCAAGTACAGTCCCACGTTTTTCTTCTCTGTTTCTTCTCTGTGCCGCCCCCCGTGGTTCACCCTCACTTCTGAAAGTAGACGTCAAGGGTCCCTCAAGTTCATTAGCTAATTCTGGCCAGACCTTTCGGTTTGCATGCCATAGGACCCCTTGATTTATGTATCTCCCTAGCATTTAATTTTTCTAAGTGACCCTTTACCTGTTTTTTATTATGACTTACTAATTGCACCCATTTCCTAACTTTATTTTTCTTATTAAAGACAGGTTTTAATAGGTAGTTCATTTCTCTGCCACTTAAGGACCCTGATTAATGTCACTCACCTCCTAGTCATTCAGGAATGGATCACCTTTCTCGCTAATATTTCTTTGTCTCTGACCTGACGGGTCTGGAGTTTGTACTTGAGAGGCAGGTGAATGCCTGGTTAAATGCACGGGCTTTGGTTCAAATCCCGCCTCCACCACTTTCTAGTTGCAGGACGTTTCTTAAATTCCCTGTGCCTCAGTTTCCTCATCTAGAAGGAGGACGATAGAATCTATTCTAACACCGCATGGTGGGACTCAGTGAGACAGTGCAAGTAGACTAGGTCCAGCAAGTGCTTAGGAAACATTTATTGTGCTTTGTAAGCACTAACTATGCTTGGGGAAAGGCTCTTTTCCATCCAAATGCTCTCATGTTACCGATTATTTTCTGAGTAACTTTTATGTGCATAGCACGGAGCCAGGTCAAAGGGGATGGTTACAGGGCTGAGTACTATTATCTGGTCCCCGCCTCATGGAACTCTCATCTTGGGGAGAGCCAGCAAGCAACATGCAAGCAGCACGTGCCTATAATTCCAGGCAGAATGAAAGCAAATGCTAGAACGGATAAAAGCAAAGTGCTGGGGGACTCCGTGGGAAGAATATTTCATCCTCGGGAGAAGGTGGAGAGCAAGTCATGGAGAAGACTGAGCTTTGCAAGGTGAGGGACTGGCGTCGGCAGAGGCTTGGAGGGGTGAGCATGTGTGGGGGTGCTGGGGGAACTGTCCAGCCTGGCGTGGCTGGAGAATAGGGTGCTTTGGGCACTGGGAGATGGGGAGTCAGGGACAGGGCTGGAAGAACAGTTGGGGTCAGATTGTTAAGGGCCCTAAAGTGGTGGTTTGAGCCCCATTCTGCAGGGTGGTGGTTTTCAAGGTGGGGTCCCTGCACTAGCAGCATCAGCATCACCTGGGGGCTTTGTTAGAAATGCAATGCAAATCCCCAGGCCCTGTGCCAGTCCTGCTGAATCAGAATCTCTGGGGGTGGAGCCCGGCAACCAAGTTTCTTGTAAGCCTTCCAGGTGATTCTGATGCATGCTCAAGTTTAAGGACACTGCTGTCGATAATATTGAGACTGACCATTGGGGCACCTGGGGGGCTCAGTCAGTTAACGTCCGACTCTTGATGCCATCTCAGGTCATGATCTCAGGTCATGGGTCCAAGCCCTACATCAGGCTCTGCTCTGAGAGTGTGGAGCCTGCTTGGGATTCTCTCTCTCCCTCTCTCTGCCCCTCTCCCACTGGTTCTCTCTCTCTCTCTCAAAATAAATAAATAAACTTAAAATAATAAAAGACTGACCATTAAGGGGAGCCTATAGACTATAAGCCTATAAGCCGAAATGCAATTGCTCAGCCAGTTCAGGCTTTTATCTTCCTCTTGTAACAAGAAGTTCAGAGAAGGGTTGTCAGGGCTAGCTAGTGCACCTTCCAAGGACATCACCAAAACCCAGGCTCCAATCCTCTTGACATGTGACTTTCATCCTCATGGTTGTAAAATGGCTGCTGCACCTCCAGATTTCTCTACCATGTTCCAGGCAGAAAGAACAAAGGCATGAAGGCTTGTGCCAGCTGACTCTGTTCCCATTTAGTCTTGCCGGGCATCTTTTTGGATGGAAATAGTCCCCCTCAAAGCCCTATTCTGCAGCTTACTTCTCACTACTTAGAACCTGGTCACGTGATCGCTCTAGCTGCAAAGAAATCTGGGAAAATGAGTATTTTTAATGTGATAAGTTGCAGTCCTCAATAAAATCAGGGCTTTAGTGGCCAGGATGAAATGGAGACTAGATACCAGGTGGACAGCTATTAGTGTCTGCTACAGCCCTGTGCCAAGTGCTCTGCCTGGCAGAAATGAATGGGTGGTTGAAGGAGGTTTAGTTGAGTGGTTAACAACTAAGCTCCAAAGCCAGAGAGTCTGCATCGGAATCTCTGCTCTACCCAGCTGTGAAATCCTGGGCAGTTATTTAATCTCTCTGTGCCTCAGTTTCCTTCTCTGTAAAATGGGCATAATAACAGTGCTTACGCACAAAGGTTTTGTAAGGATTAAGCACATTAATACACGTAAAGCCAATAGAACAAACCAGGCTTGTGGTGAACTCAAATAGCACAGGGATGATACTCACAGGAAGGCTATAAATAGGTCATTCAATGAATGACAAGAGCCTGAACTTGACATCCGAAATGGGAATGGAAAGAAGGGGGCAGGGAGTGTAAGGCTTCCCTAACATTTCCCTTGGAAAAGCATTTGGAAACGTCGATGACCTGACTCTTCCCCCAGGTTCCACTGCTCTGAGCACAAGTGGCCTGCGTGAGGGGCTGAGCCTCCCAATTCCCCATCCATGCCCGGAGCACCCCTTGAACCCGCAGGACACCTGTGTCTTTCCTGTCCATTTCTGGTTTGCCTTCCATCTCTGAGGAAGAGCATTTCCCTCCCAGATCACCCAAGACCCAATACCTCCATCCTTTCCCAGCCACCATTTACACCTGCCAGGTTCAGAATGATTGTCACCAGCTCTAATGAACTGCCATGATTTGGTAATTTGTATCCGTATCTTATGGTCTATTTTTGCAAGGGTTTTTGGGAAATGCCAAGGACACAATATGGAAGAGTCAAGGAGAGCTCCTGGTGGGGTTTGAGCAGACTCTTTAAAATGGCAGGAATCGATTGGAAGAAGAGGTAGGAAGCAGTGGGTGGGGTGGGAAGGCATATCATGTGGCTGAGACACCCCAAACAAAGGAATAGAGATGGGAAGGGCATGGAATGAGCCAAGAACCCCAGGAAGTCTGACTTCCCAAGGCAGATGGTGGGAGAGGTGGACGTGGGCCTTGGGAGCCACGGAAAAGAGCCGGGCTCACGGTCACTACACATCTCCATGGCTCCGTCAGGCTCTGCAGCATGGAGGAGGCTTGGAGTGGGTGTCGCTGGGGCCTTGGTCTGGTAAGGCCAGGTCGGCAGCAGGACTGTCTTTTGTAGCAGCAGCTGACCACCTGAGCTGTGGGCCCCTGACATTGGCCCTGCCCAGAGACGGTCTTGGTACCACCAGAGCCCAGGGCACAGCTAAGTGGCCCCGTGGGGGTGGGGCAGCCAGGGGTGCAGTCACACAGGGAGCAAGGCATGGGAGGCTGAATCCCTTCACAGGGGCATCAGTTGTGTTAAAGAAGAGGACAGGTTTGACCCCCAACCTCACATCAGTTTGGGCTCACGCTGGCCTCCTGGGGAAAGGAGAGAGAGAGAGAGAGAGAGAGCAGGAGAGAGAAGGGTTGAGTCGGGCTCAAGGTAAGCCTGCTAAGACATGTGTTGCTTCACCCCAAACTAACCTAACAAGTGTGGTGGGCAAACTGAACCAAGGTTACAGTGTCATATTCTTCTTCTGCAAATGCTCCCAAGGGCACAGGCTCTTGGCTGGGTTCCCGATGCCATTGCACTAGGG